>NC_091238.1:11247596-11563457 GCF_040958095.1 Procambarus clarkii | reverse complement strand
CACGATTTTTGGCCGCTAGCGGCGAAAATCGCACGATTTTTGGCCGCTAGCGGCGAAAATCGCACGATTTTTGGCCGCTAGCGGCGAAAATCGCACGGTTTTTGGCCGCTAGCGGCGAAAATCGCGCTATTTTTGGCCGGTAGCGGCGAAAATCGCGATTTTTGCCCGCCAGCTGCGAAAATCGCATGGTTTTTGGCCGCTAGCGGCGAAAATCGCGCGGTTTTTGGCCGGTAGCGGCGAAAATCGCGCTATTTTTGCCCGCCAGCTGCAAAAATCGCATAGTTTCTGGCCGCTAGGTGCGAAAATCGCACTATTTTTGGCCGCTAGCGGCGAAATTCGCACGATTTTTGGCCGCTAGCGGCGAAAATCGCACGGTTTTTGGCCGCTAGCGGCGAAAATCGCGCTATTTTTGGCCGGTAGCGGCGAAAATCGCGATTTTTGCCCGCCAGCTGCGAAAATCGCATGGTTTTTGGCCGCTAGCGGCGAAAATCGCGCGGTTTTTGGCCGGTAGCGGCGAAAATCGCATGGTTTTTGCCCGCCAGCTGCAAAAATCGCATAGTTTCTGGCCGCTAGGTGCGAAAATCGCACTATTTTTGGCCGCTAGCGGCGAAATTCGCACGATTTTTGGCCGCTAGCGGCGAAATTTGCACGATTTTTGGCCGCTAGCGGCGAAAATCGCGCTATTTT
This sequence comes from Procambarus clarkii, assembly GCF_040958095.1. Classification (NCBI taxonomy): domain Eukaryota; kingdom Metazoa; phylum Arthropoda; class Malacostraca; order Decapoda; family Cambaridae; genus Procambarus; species Procambarus clarkii. The sequence goes on along the minus strand of NC_091238.1, from coordinate 11,562,770 downwards.
TGGCCGGTAGCGGCGAAAATCGCTTTATTTTTGCCCGCCAGCTGCGAAAATCGCATGGTTTTTGGCCGCTAGCGGCGAAAATCGCGCGGTTTTTGGCCGGTAGCGGCGAAAATCGCGCTATTTTTGCCCGCCAGCTGCAAAAATCGCATAGTTTCTGGCCACTAGCGGCGAAAATCGCACGATTTTTGGCCGCTAGCGGCGAAAATCGCGCTATTTTTGGCCGGTAGCGGCGAAAATCGCGATTTTTGCCCACCAGCTGCGAAAATCGCATGGTTTTTGGCCGGTAGCGGCGAAAATCGCGATTTTTTGCCCGCCAGCTGCGAAAATCGCATGGTTTTTGGCCGCTACCGGCGAAAATCGCGCGGTTTTTGGCCGGTAGCGGCAAAAATCGGTCGATTTTTGGCAGGTAGCGGCGAAATTCGCGCGATTTTTGGCCGCCAGCTGCAAAAATCGCACGATTTTTGGCCGCTAGCGGCGAAAATCGCACGGTTTTTGGCCGCTAGCAACGAAAATCGTGCTAGTTTTGGCCGGTAGCGGAGAAAATCGCGATTTTTGCCCGCTAGCGGCGAAAATGGCGCGGTTTTTGGCCGGTAGCGGCGAAAATCGCGCTATTTTTGCCCGCCAGCTGCAAAAATCGCATAGTTTCTGGCCGCTAGCGGCGAAAATCGCACTATTTTTGGCCGCTAGCGGCGTAATTCGCACGATTTTTGGCCGCTAGCGGCGAAATTTGCACGATTTTTGGCCGCTAGCGGCGAAAATCGCGCTATTTTTGGCCGGTAGCGGCGAAAATCGCGATTTTTGCCCGCCAGCTGCGAAAATCGCATAGTTTTTGGCCGCTAGCGGCGAAAATCGCGCGGTTTTTGGCCGGTAGCGGCGAAAATCGCGCTATTTTTGCCCGCCAGCTGCAAAAATCGCATAGTTTCTGGCCGCTAGCGGCGAAAATCGCACTATTTTTGGCCGCTAGCGGCGAAATTCGCACGATTTTTGGCCGCTAGCGGCGAAATTTGCACGATTTTTGGCCGCTAGCGGCGAAAATCGCGCTATTTTTGGCCGGTAGCGGCGAAAATCGCGATTTTTGCCCGCCAGCTGCGAAAATCGCATGGTTTTTGGCCGCTATCGGCGAAAATCGCGCGGTTTTTGGCCGTTAGCGGCGAAAATCGGTCGGTTTTTGGCAGGTAGCGGCGAAATTCGCGCGATTTTTGGCCGCCAGCTGCAAAAATCGCATGGTTTCTGGCCGCAAGCGTCGAAAATAGCGCGGTTTTCGGCCGTTAGCGGTGAAAATCGCATGGTTTTTGGCCGCTAGCGGCGAAAATCGCGCTATTTTTGGCCGGTAGTGGCGAAAATCGCGATTTTTGCCCGCCAGCTGCGAAAATCGCATGGTTTTTGGCCGCTAGCGGCGAAAATCGCGCGGTTTTTGGCCGTTAGCGGCGAAAATCGGTCGATTTTTGGCAGGTAGCGGCGAAATTCGCGCGATTTTTGGCCGCCAGCTGCAAAAATCGCATGGTTTCTGGCCACTAGCGTCGAAAATAGCGCGGTTTTCGGCCGTTAGCGGCAAAAATCGCCCGATTTTTGGCCGCTAGCGGTGAAAATCGCATGGTTTTTGGCCGGTAGAGGCGAAAATCGCGATTTTTGCCCGCCAGCTGCGAAAATCGCATAATTTCTCGCAGCTTGCGGCGAAAATCGCACGATTTTTGCCCGCTAGCGGCCAAATTCGCAGTATTTTTGGCCGCAAGCGGCGAAATTCGCACGATTTTTGGCCGCTAGCGGCGAAATTTGCACGATTTTTGGCCGCTAGCGGCGAAAATCGCACGATTTTTGGCCGCTAGCGGCGAAAATCGCACGGTTTTTGGTCGCTAGCGGCAAAAATCGCGCTATTTTTGCCCGGTAGCGGCGAAAATCGCGATTTTTGCCCGCCAGCTTAGAAAATTGCATGGTTTTTGGCCGCTAGCGGCGAAAATCGCGCGGTTTTTGGCCGGTAGCGGCGAAAATCGCGCTATTTTTGCCCGCCAGCTGCAAAAATCGCATAGTTTCTGGCCGCTAGCGGCGAAAATCGCACTATTTTTGGCCGCTAGCGGCGAAATTCGCACGATTTTTGGCCGCTAGCGGCGAAATTTGCACGATTTTTGGCCGCTAGCGGCGAAAATCGCACGGTTTTTGGCCGCTAGCGGCGAAAATCGCACGGTTTTTGGCCGCTAGCGGCGAAAATCGCGCTATTTTTGGCCGGTAGCGGCGAAAATCGCGATTTTTGCCCGCCAGCTGCGAAAATCGCGTGGTTTTTGGCCGCTAGCGGCGAAAATCGCGCAGTTTTTGGCCGGTAGCGGCGAAAATCGGTCGATTTTTGGCAGGTAGCGGCGAAATTCGCGCGGTTTTTGGCCGCCAGCTGCAAAAATCGCATGGTTTCTGGCCGCTAGCGTCGAAAATAGCGCGGTTTTCGGCCGTTAGCGGCAAAAATCGCCCGATTTTTTGCCGCTAGCGGCGAAATTTGCACGATTTTTGGCCGCTAGCGGCGAAAATCGCATGGTTTTTGGCCGGTAGCGGCAAAAATCGGTCGAATTTTTTTTGCGATTTTTGCCCGCCAGCTGCGAAAATCGCATAGTTTCTGGCCGCTAGCGGCGAAAATCGCACTATTTTTGGCCGCTAGCGGCGTAATTCGCACGATTTTTGGCCGCTAGCGGCGAAATTTGCACGATTTTTGGCCGCTAGCGGCGAAAATCGCGCTATTTTTGGCCGGTAGCGGCGAAAATCGCGATTTTTGCCCGCCAGCTGCGAAAATCGCATAGTTTTTGGCCGCTAGCGGCGAAAATCGCGCGGTTTTTGGCCGGTAGCGGCGAAAATCGCGCTATTTTTGCCCGTCAGCTGCAAAAATCGCATAGTTTCTGGCCGCTAGCGGCGAAAATCGCACTATTTTTGGCCGCTAGCGGCGAAATTCGCACGATTTTTGGCCGCTAGCGGCGAAATTTGCACGATTTTTGGCCGCTAGCGGCGAAAATCGCGCTATTTTTGGCCGGTAGCGGCAAAAATCGCGATTTTTGCCCGCCAGCTGCGAAAATCGCGTGGTTTTTGGCCGCTAGCGGCGAAAATCGCGCAGTTTTTGGCCGGTAGCGGCGAAAATCGGTCGATTTTTAAGAACATAAGAACATAAGAACAAAGGTAACTGCAGAAGGCCTATTGGCCCATACGAGGCAGCTCCCATTCTATAACCACCCAATCCCACTCATATACTTGTCCAACCCGTGCTTGAAACAATCGAGGGACCCCACCTCCACAATGTTACGCGGCAATTGGTTCCACAAATCAACAACCCTGTTACTGAACCAGTATTTACCCAAGTCTTTCCTAAATCTAAACTTATCCAATTTATATCCATTGTTTCGTGTTCTGTCCTGTGTTGATACTTTTAATACCCTATTAATATCCCCCCGGTTATGTCCATTCATCCACTTGTAAACCTCTATCATGTCACCCCTAACTCTTCGCCTTTCCAGTGAATGCAACTTAAGCTTTGTTAATCTTTCTTCATATGAAAGATTTCTAATTTGGGGAATTAACTTAGTCATCCTACGCTGGACACGTTCAAGTGAATTTATATCCATTCTATAATATGGCGACCAAAACTGAACTGCATAATCTAAATGGGGCCTAACTAGAGCAAGATATAGCTTGAGAACCACACCAGGTGTCTTGTTACTAACGCTGCGATTAATAAATCCAAGTGTCCGATTTGCCTTATTACGAACATTTATGCATTGATCCTTTTGTTTTAAATTCTTACTAATCATAACTCCCAGATCCCTTTCGCAATCCGACTTCGCAATCACAACACCATCTAGCTCGTATCTTGTAACTCTATCATCATTACCTAACCTCAGAACTTTACATTTATCAGCATTAAACTGCATCTGCCAATCCTTTGACCATTTCAAAACCCTATCTAGATCAACTTGAAGTGATAGTGAGTCCTCCTCCGAATTAATTTCCCTACCGATTTTCGTATCATCGGCAAATTTGCAAATGTTGCTACTCAAACCTGAATCTAAATCATTTATATATATTATAAACAACAGAGGTCCCAGGACAGAGCCTTGAGGCACTCCACTTACAACATTTTCCCACTCTGACTTGATTCCATTTATACTAACTCTCTGTTTCCTTTGGTATAGCCATGCCCTAATCCAGCTTAATATAGCACCCCCAATACCATGAGACTCTATTTTTTTTAATCAGTCTTTCATGTGGCACTGTATCAAAAGCTTTGCTAAAGTCAAGGTATACAACATCGCAATCCTTACCACTATCAACTGCCTCAACAATGCTAGAATAAAAAGATAACAAATTTGTTAAACATGAACGGCCATTTATAAAACCATGTTGCGACTCAATTATTAATTTATGTTTTTCAAGATGAAGACGAATTTTATTTGCTATTATAGATTCGAGTAACTTTCCCACAATAGACGTTAGGCTAATTGGTCGATAGTTAGACGCAAGTGATCTATCTCCTTTCTTAAAAACTGGTATCACATTAGCAACTTTCCAAAACTCTGGCACTCTGCCTGACTCTATTGATTTATTAAATATGGTTGACAGTGGGTCACAAAGCTCCTCTTTGCATTCTTTAAGCACCCTAGCAAACACTTCATCCGGCCCTGGGGATTTGTTTGGTTTGAGTTTTACTATTTGTTTAAGAACATCCTCCCTGGTAACTGCTAAACTCGTCAACCTGTCCTCGTCCCCACCCACATAGACTTGTTCGGCTGAAGGCATATTGTTAAGTTCCTCTTTAGTAAATACAGATACAAAATATTTATTAAAAATACTACTCATCTCTTCATCACTATCTGTTATTTGACCTGTCTCAGTTTTTAATGGACCTATCCTTTCCCTAGTCTTAGTACGATATAACTGAAAAAACCCTTTAGGATTTGTCTTTGCTTGCCCTGCTATGCGAACTTCATAGTTTCTTTTTGCTTTCCTTATCTCTTTTTTAACATTTCTAACCAGTTGTACGAATTCCTGTTCTAAAGTGACCTCCCCATTTTTAATCCTTTTGTACCAAGCTCTCTTTTTACCTATAAGGTTCTTCAAATTCTTTGTTATCCACTTTGGGTCATTAGTATACGATCTATTCAATTTGTATGGTATACTACGTTCCTGTGCTTTGTTTAGAATATTCTTAAATAAGTTATATATTGAATCCACATCGAAATCCCCATTTAAGTCACCTATCGCTGGGTTCATGTCTCGCTCCAAGACCGGCCCACACCCCATACCCAAGCCTTTCCAATCAATTTGACCCAAAAAATTTCTTAGGCTATTAAAATCAGCTTTTCGAAAATCTGGCACTTTAACAGAATTTTCTCCTACTGGTCTATTCCATTCTATGCTAAATCTAATTTCTTTGTGATCACTGCTCCCTAGCTCACTCCCTATTTCGATGTCATTAATTTGCGTTTCCCTGTTAGTTAACACTAAATCTAAAATATTATTTTCCCGTGTTGGTTCCTTAATGTGTTGCGTAAGAAAGCAATCGTCAATTAATTCTAGAAAATCTTCTGCTTCACTATTCCCTGTTTTGTTCAACCAGTTTATTCCGCTAAAATTAAAGTCACCCATGACATAAATACTGTTAGATCTAGATGCTCTAGATATTTCATCCCATAGATGCTTTGCTTCCATTCTGTCTAAATTTGGTGGCCTATATATTACTCCTATTATAATATTATTAGCTTTTTCGTTTAATTCAATCCAAATAGTTTCTGTGTGTGGCTCTGTTTTGATTCCCTCTTTGAGACTACATTTCAAATTGTCCCTAACATATATGGCTACTCCACCTCCTCGTCTAATATATCTATCTGTGTGAAATAGTTTAAATCCATATATTTGATATTCAGCTAATAGTTCTCTATTTTCTACATTCATCTACGTTTCGGTAAGTGCAATAATATCTATTTTTTCTGTGCAGACAAGAGCATTTAATTCGTTAATTTTATTTCTTAGACTTCTACTGTTAGTGTAATATACCCTAAGTGAATTGTTATTTTGCGGACCTTCTCTTTCCCTGATCGTTTTGCCAATTCCTTTCTCCCACAAACACATACTTTTATTACCTCCTTCCTCCAAATCAATTCCCATACCTCTATCTACTAACAGTTTAAACCCAAACAAACACCTCTAACCACTTCTTCTAGCGAGTTCGCAACAGCAACGACCCCAGCTCTCGATAGATGCACCCCATCACGAGCATACATTTCATTTCTTCCATAGAAGTGTTCCCAGTTGTCTATGAAAGATATTGCATTTGATTTGCAATATCTTTCCAGCCGGCAATTGACACCAAGTGCCCTCGATATCCATTCATTTCCCACTCCCTTTCTTGGAAGAATGCCACATATGATCGGGATTCCTCCCTTGCTCCTAACTAACTCTATGGCTGTTTTATACCTCTGAATCAGTTCCTCACTCCTGACTCGACCAACATCATTTCCTCCCACGCTAATGCAAATAATGGGATTGTTCCCATTACCAGCCATAATATCATTCATGTTGTTTATAATATCACCAATGCCAGCTCCGGGATAGCAAACCCTTAACCTGTTCCCCCTATCTCTAGCACAAAACGTTCTATCCAAATACCTTATCTGGGAATCTCCCACAACTAATGTTTGCTTAGGTACTTCCTTTACTTTTGGCAGGTAGCGGCGAAATTCGCGCGGTTTTTGGCCGCCAGCTGCAAAAATCGCATGGTTTCTGGCCGCTAGCGTCGAAAATAGCGCGGTTTTCGGCCGTTAGCGGCAAAAATCGCCCGATTTTTTGCCGCTAGCGGCGAAATTTGCACGATTTTTGGCCGCTAGCGGCGAAAATCGCACGGTTTTTGGCCGCTAGCGGCGAAAATCGCGCTATTTTTGGCCGGTAGCGGCGAAAATCGCGATTTTTGCCCGCCAGCTGCGAAAATCGCATGGTTTTTGGCCGCTAGCGGCGAAAATCGCGCGGTTTTTGGCCGGTTGCGGCGAAAATCGCGCTATTTTTGCCCTCCAGCTGCGAAAATCGCACGGTTTTTGGCCGCTAGCGGCGAAAATCGCGCTATTTTTGGCCGGTAGCGGCAAAAATCGCGATTTTTGCCCGCCAGCTGCGAAAATCGCATAGATTTTGGCCGCTAGCAGCGAAAATTGCGCGGTTTTTGGCCGGTAGCGGCAAAAATCGGTCGAATTTTTTTTGCGATTTTTGCCCGCCAGCTGCGAAAATCGCATAGTTTCTGGCCGCTAGCGGCGAAAATCGCACTATTTTTGGCCGCTAGCGGCGTAATTTGCACGATTTTTGGCCGCTAGCGGCGAAATTTGCACGATTTTTGGCCGCTAGCGGCGAAAATCGCGCTATTTTTGGCCGGTAGCGGCGAAAATCGCGATTTTTGCCCGCCAGCTGCGAAAATCGCATGGTTTTTGGCCGCTAGCGGCGAAAATCGCGCGGTTTTTGGCCGGTAGCGGCGAAAATCGCGCTATTTTTGCCCGCCAGCTGCAAAAATCGCATAGTTTCTGGCCGCTAGCGGCGAAAATCGCACTATTTTTGGCCGCAAGCGGCGAAATTCGCACGATTTTTGGCCGCTAGCGGCGAAATTTGCACGATTTTTGGCCGCTAGCGGCGAAAATCGCGCTATTTTTTGCCGGTAGCAGCGAAAATCGCGATTTTTGCCCGCCAGCTGCGAAAATCGCATGGTTTTTGGCCGCTATCGGCGAAAATCGCGCGGTTTTTGGCCGTTAGCGGCGAAAATTGGTCGATTTTTGGCAGGTAGCGGCGAAATTCGCGCGATTTTTGGCCGCCAGCTGCAAAAATCGCATGGTTTCTGGCCGCTAGCGTCGAAAATAGCGCGGTTTTCGGCCGTTAGCGGCAAAAATCGCCCGATTTTTGGCCGCTAGCGGTGAAAATCGCATGGTTTTTGGCCGCTAGCGGCGAAAATCGCGCTATTTTTGGCCGGTAGAGGCGAAAATCGCGATTTTTGCCCGCCAGCTGCGAAAATCGCATGGTTTTTGGCCGCTTGCGGGGAAAATCGCACGGTTTTTGGCCGCTTGCGGCGAAAATCGCGCTATTTTTGCCAGCCAGCTGCAAAAATCGCATAATTTCTCGCAGCTTGCGGCGAAAATCGCACGATTTTTGCCCGCTAGCGGCCAAATTCGCACTATTTTTGGCCGCAAGCGGCGAAATTCGCACGATTTTTGGCCGCTAGCGGCGAAATTTGCACGATTTTTGGCCGCTAGCGGCGAAAATCGCATGGTTTTTGGCCGCTAGCGGCGAAAATCGCGCTATTTTTGCCCGGTAGCGGCGAAAATCGCGATTTTTGCCCGCCAGCTTAGAAAATTGCATGGTTTTTGGCCGCTAGCGGCGAAAATCGCGTGGTTTTTGGCCTGTAGCGGCGAAAATCGCGCTATTTTTGCCCGCCAGCTGCAAAAATCGCATAGTTTCTGGCCGCTAGCGGCGAAAATCGCACTATTTTTGGCCGCTAGCGGCGAAATTCGCACGATTTTTGGCCGCTAGCGGCGAAATTTGCACGATTTTTGGCCGCTAGCGGCAAAAATCGCACGGTTTTTGGCCGCTAGCGGCGAAAATCGCGCTATTTTTGGCCGGTAGCGGCGAAAATCGCGATTTTTGCCCGCCAGCTGCGAAAATCGCGTGGTTTTTGGCCGCTAGCGGCGAAAATCGCGCAATTTTTGGCCGGTAGCGGCGAAAATCGGTCGATTTTTGGCAGGTAGCGGCGAAATTCGCGCGGTTTTTGGCCGCCAGCTGCAAAAATCGCATGGTTTCTGGCCGCTAGCGTCGAAAATAGCGCGGTTTTCGGCCGTTAGCGGCAAAAATCGCCCGATTTTTTGCCGCTAGCGGCGAAATTTGCACGATTTTTGGCCGCTAGCGGCGAAAATCGCACGGTTTTTGGCCGCTAGCGGCGAAAATCGCGCTATTTTTGCCCGGTAGCGGCGAAAATCGCGATTTTTGCCCGCCAGCTGCGAAAATCGCATGGTTTTTGGCCGGTAGCGGCGAAAATCGCGCTATTTTTGGCCGGTAGCGGCAAAAATCGCGATTTTTGCCCGCCAGCTGCGAAAATCGCATAGATTTTGGCCGCTAGCAGCGAAAATCGCGCGGTTTTTGGCCGGTAGCGGCAAAAATCGGTCGAATTTTTTTTGCGATTTTTGCCCGCCAGCTGCGAAAATCGCACGGTTTTTGGCCGCTAGCGGCGAAAATCGCGATTTTTGCCCGCCAGCTGCAAAAATCGCATAGTTTCTGGCCGCTAGCGGCGAGAATCGCACGATTTTTGGTCGACATATGCGTTAACAACACTCCTCTTGTACCTTTTGAGAAAATTCGTGTTAGAATTATTAATCTTACTTTTTCGGTCATATTTAATAATATATGTCTACAGGAAAGACTGCTACCAAAATATACTAATATATATACTAATATATATATATATATACATATAATAATAATAGGCATCCTTCAGTCTCGGGAGACTATGGAGTTGCGCCCTAGTTGTCAATTCTGGTGCAGCGTCTGGTGTGACTGATGAGGCCAATCCGAGAGTGGCAGTCCTTCCCACACCGAGCACAAACGAAGTCCGATTCTGGTCTGTCTTCCTGGCTACCGGCTTTCCTTCTCTGTCTCTTTGCCTCCGATTCCTTGGCAAGTGACTCCTCGAACTTGGAGAGACCTCTTTGAACAGACTGCCTCCAGGCTGAACGGTCTGCAGCCTGTGTCTCCCATATAGCTAGATCGACGTCCATGGCTTTCAGGTCCCTCTTGCATACGTCTTTGTACCGTAGCTGGGGCTTGCCTGTTGGACGCTTTCCCTGCATCAGCTCTCCGTACAGGAGATCCTTGGGGATCCTGCCGTCGCCCATTCGCACAACGTGCCCGAGCCAGCGCATTCGTCTCTGTTTCAGCATTGTGTACATGCTGGTGATTCTTGCTCTCCCCAAGACGTTGTTGTTTGTCACCTTGTCCTGCCAGGTGATGTCCAAGATGTGTCGAAGGCAGCGCATGTGGTAGGCATTCAGCTGTCTTTCCTGACGGGCGCGGAGTGTCCAAGACTCACTGCCGTAAAGGAGAGTGCTCAGGACACAGGCTCTGTAAACCTGAATCTTAGTATACTCAGTTAGCCTATTGTTGGTCCACACTCTCTTTGTCAGTCTGGACATGGTAGTAGATGCCTTACCGATGCGTTTGTTTAGCTCCGTATCAAGAGAGAGGGAGTCAGAGATTGTGGAGCCCAGGTACACGAAGTCGTGAACGACTTCCAGTTATATATATTATATTGCTATATTGCTGGTGTTGACTTCTTGTGGCAAGAAGTCAACACCAGCAATCAACAGCCAATTATTGCACAACTATATTCTACCCACCTCAAGACTCCGCTCCAATATAGAAGCATCAAGAAATATGGACCAATAGGCTTTCTACAAACACTTCTATTCAATATCCATTGTTTCGTGTTCTGTCTTGTGTTGATGAAATTAATACCCTATTAATACCCTTGTTCTGTCTTGTGTTGATGAAATTAATACCCTATTAATACCACATTTTGTTCTGTCTTGTGTTAATGCCACATCACCCCTTCCACCTCACTCAAATGTAGATATAAAATCGGAGATACGTAAGTTCTATTCAGTTGTGTATTTGTGAACTAAAGTCTTTGAAAATGTAATAAGTTTTACGAAACGCGCCCGTGTCGCGTCAGACTAGAAATAAAAATGAATTTTGGAGAATTGATTTTTGATTTACCTCCAACAGTGAAGCGTAATGTACGAAAGATTGAGAAAATTCGTGTTAGAATTATTAATCTTACTTTTTCGGTCATATTTAATAATATATATATATATATATATATATATATATATATATATATATATATATATATATATATATATATATATATATATATATATATATATATATATATATATATATATATATACCAGCAGAAGGAAGCCACAAGGTAGGCAGGTAGAGTGAGTGAAGACTCTAACAATCACCAAGCCTCGCCCTCAGCATGTCGAGGACTATCAAAGACCTCATGAAGCCCCGCTGGTGTAACGTCTCTACTTAAGTCTAATCTCAACTTGATTTGTTTTCCAATTTACAACTCTCCATTATTAACTTCAACTCTTGCATAAGAGATTGGTGAGGATAAAATGAACTAAAGAAGAGAATCAACATACCTAGTGTAGGGGTCCACCTGGAGTGATTGGCAGAGAAAAGGCGGGGACCGAAAAGGCCCAGCACCACCTGGCTGAGCTGGGCGATGGCCAGCTGGTTGGCCATCATGGTCACCTGAAGGTCTTCCTTGTTCGGGAACCTGTTGCCAATCTCCAGCGTATTAGGGTCTTGCTGGGTTCTTGAGGGCCACACCCTGGTAATATTAGACATCTGTGGATGTTGTTCATCATCGTAGCCTGTCGGTGGATGCCCTAACGAATCCTCTGGTGTTTGAGGAAAGTTTAGTGTCAACAGCAGGCTGGGAATGAGGAACTGGTCTTTTAGGATGTGATGACTTAAGAGGTGCTGCTGTAGAAGCAGGGACTGGAGGAGGAGAGCCATGGTTGTGTGTGTGAGAACCGATGCCGAGGGAGTGCCGTGCCGTGGCCTTGGAGTGTGGCGTCGACGCTAGTCATGGAGGGCCCGCCCGCCAGTTGAGTGAACTGGAACCCGTCAGTTGAGTACCTGGAGCCCGCCCCAAGCCCTACCGAGAACCCACCCCGAGCCCTACCAAGAACCCACCCCGAGCCCTACAGAGAACCCAACTCCCCCGAGCCCTACCAAGAACCCACCCCGAGCCCTACAGAGAACCCAACTCCCCCGAGCCCTACCAAGAACCCACACCCCCCCCCCGAGCCCTACCAAGAACCCACACCCCCCCCCCGAGCCCTACCAAGAACCCACACCCCCCCGAGCCCTACCAAGAACCCACACCCCCCCCGAGCCCTACCAAGAACCCACACCCCCCCGAGCCCTACCAAGAACCCACACCCCCCCGAGCCCTACCAAGAACCCACACCCCCCCGAGCCCTACCAAGAACCCCCCCCCCCTGAGCCCTACCAAGAACCCACACCCCCCCCCAGCCCTACCAAGAACCCACACCCCCCCCCCCCGAGCCCTACCAAGAACCCACACCCCCCCCCCGAGCCCTACCAAGAACCCACACCCCCCCGAGCCCTACCAAGAACCCACACCCCCCCGAGCCCTACCAAGTACCCACACCCCGCCAAGCCCTACCAAGCACCCACACCCCCCAAGCCCTACCAAGAACCCACACCCCCCAAGCCCTACCAAGAACCCACACCCCCCCAAGCCCTACCAAGAACCCACACCCCCCCAAGCCCTACCAAGAACCCACACCCCCCCCAAGCCCTACCAAGAACCCACACCCCCCCCCCAAGCCCTACCAAGAACCCACACCCACCCCAAGCCCTACCAAGAACCCACACCCCCCCCCAAGTCCTACCAAGAACCCACACCCCCCCAAGCCCTACCAAGAACCCACACCCCCCCAAGCCCTACCAAGAACCCACACCCCCCAAGCCCTACCAAGAACCCACACCCCCCAAGCCCTACCAAGAACCCACCCGAAGCCGGACAGACACCCACCTGGAGCCCGAACAGTCACCCACCCAGAGCCCGCCAGTTGAGTACCTAAAGCCTGCCCGGAGCCCCGACCGACAACCCACCCCGGAGCCCCGACTGACAACCCACCCCGGAGCCCCGACCGACAACCCACCCCGGAGCCCCGACAGAGAACCCACTTGGGGCCCGACAGAGAACCCACTTGGGGCCCGACAGAGAACCCACTTGGGGCCCGACAGAGAACCCACTTGGGGCCCGACAGAGAACCCACCTGGAGCCCGACCAAGAACCCACTTGGAGCCCGACAGAGAACCCACCTGAAGCCCGACAGAGAACCCACCTGAAGCCCGACCAAGAACCCACCTGGAGCCCGACAGAGAACCCACCTGAAGCCCGACAGAGAACCCACCTGAAGCCCGACCAAGAACCCACCTGGAGCCCGACCAAGAACCCACCTGGAGCCCGACCAAGAACCCACCTGGAGTCCAACAGAGAACTCACCTGGAGTCCAACAGAGAACTCACCTGGAGTCCGACAGAGAACCCACCTGGAGCCCGACAGAGAACCCACTTGAAGCCCGACCAAGAACCCAGCTGGAGTCCAACAGAGAACCCACCTGGAGCCCGACCAAGAACCCACCTGGAGCCCGACCAAGAACCCACCTGGAGCCCGACCAAGAACCCACCTGGAGCCCGACCAAGAACCCACCTGGAGCCCGACCAAGAACCCACCTGGAGCCCGACCAAGAACCCACCTGGAGTCCAACAGAGAACCCACCTGGAGCCCGACCAAGAACCCACCTGGAGCCCGACCAAGAACCCACCTGGAGCCCGACCAACAACCCACCTGGAGCCCGACCAAGAACCCACCTGGAGCCCGACCAAGAACCCACCTGGAGCCCGACCAAGAACCCACCTGGAGTCCAACAGAGAACCCACCTGGAGCCCGACAGAGAACCCACCTGGAGCCCGACCAAGAACCCACCTGGAGCCCGACCAAGAACCCACCTGGAGCCCGACCAAGAACCCACCTGGAGCCCGACCAAGAACCCACCTGGAGCCCGACCAAGAACCCACCTGGAGCCCGACCAAGAACCCACCTGGAGCCCGACCAAGAACCCACCTGGAGCCCGACCAAGAACCCACCTGGAGCCCGACCAAGAACCCACCTGGAGCCCGACCAAGAATCCACCTGGAGCCCGACCAAGAACCCACCTGGAGCCCGACCAAGAACCCACCTGGAGCCCGACCAAGAACCCACCTGGAGCCCGACCAAGAACCCACCTGGAGCCCGACCAAGAACCCACCTGGAGCCCGACCAAGAACCCACCTGGAGCCCGACCAAGAACCCACCTGGAGCCCGACCAAGAACCCACCTGGAGTCCGACCAAGAACCCACCTGGAGTCCGACCAAGAACCCACCTGGGACCCGACAGAGAACCCACCTGGAGCCCAACAGAGAACCCACCACGCGCCCAACCTTTCATGGAGAAAATTCAATACCAGGCGACAAAAATAATTGCAGAATGAAGTCTAGTTTCATACCATGAACGGTCGAGGGCCACAGGGCTAACAACACTGCAAACCGGGCATTGCCAGGATGGATCTCACCGAAACTATTAAAATATTGAACAGTTTCGAAGATATGGATCCAGAGAACAACTTCAACAGGTCAGATGGAACACAAACAATGAACAACGGTTTCAAGTTCAACAAGCCGCAGTGTAGGACTGAAAACAGAAGCTACATTTTCACCCACAGGGTTATAAACCCATGGAACCGCCTATCTGCTAAAGCAGTAAATACCATAACACTGTTGAATTGTAAAATCCAATTTGAAAAAAATCATCAGGACAAGTGGAGGACCTTTGACAAGGTCAATGATAGGCATTGTTGGAAGCAGTCTCCATACGCTAAACCCCAGTATATTATATAATTGTATATACTGGGTTTATACAAGATATAAATGTCAAAAAGAATTATCACTCTTACCTGTTGTAATGGTAAGAGTAATGTTGCTGATGTCGGTAATCAGTGGCAGATGTTGTCGCCTTGGCGGCAGCGACGATACTGAGCGCTGAGCCTTCAACGGTTAACCGCCGTTTGAACGCCATTTTGAAATTCCAGGCGTACTGCCCTAATAGTGTGTAAATTAGTATTTGTGTGCATAATAGGCCTTTCCAAGAAACCTTATTGCTATGAATATCTTGTTATCTAACAAACGAATTATTTTTGTTAATATTTCTAGCACATATGTTAAATTAGTCCATTTTTCATTCAGAGGGGGTATATATATATAGCTATTTACATTTTAAGTTTGAAAAATTACCGTAGAAAATTGAATGCAAAGATAAGATTATATTTATTTATACAACCCTGTTTGGAAATTAACTCCTTTTACAATGAAATAAGACGCAAATAAAAACCTCAATTGTGTAGTGGATTTACTCGCCTGGCGTTCCGCGAGCGCTATACCATGGGTTCGTATCCTGGCCGGGGAGGATTTATTGGGCGCAAATCCTTAACTGTAGCTTCTGTTTAACGCAACTGTAAAATGTGTACTTGGATGAAAAAACGATTGTTCGCGGCTGGGATCGTATTCCAGGGACCTGCCCGAAACGCTACGCGTACTAGTGGCTGTACAAGAATGTAACAACTCTTGTATATATCTCAAAAAAAAAAAAAAGTGAGGCTTCACCAGATTTATTAGTTTGAATATTAACCTTCTTTTTCATAAAAAAAATCAAAGGTACGCATCATTATTCTCAGGGTTTCGTTAGGTTAGGTATTGTAGAATAGCAGTAATAGTGCTTCATTGTGGGTGTAGGTGAACATTGCCAGTGTTGCACTACTGCTGCTATACTGCACTCTTATTCTCACAATGTGTTTACTTAAGTTACCGGTCTGTCTAATTACACAAAGCTTCCTAGCATTACGTAAGTAATGAAGAACTATGATATATTTACTCACTGTAATGTTGGTGCTGAATGTACAAAATGAAAAAACATATTTTTACTCTGAAATAATATCATTTTATAACGAAATTAGACGAAACTAAGTTTCGTCTAAGTTTTAGCAGTCTCCGTGGTGTAGTGGTAAGACACTCGCCTGGCGTTCCGCGAGCGCTATGTCATGGGTTCGTATCCTGGCCGGGGAGGATTTACTGGGCGCAATTCCTTAACTGTAGCCTCTGTTTAACGCAACAGTAAAATGTGTACTTGGATGAAAAAACGATTCTTCGCGGCAGGGGATCGTATTCCAGGGACCTGCCCGAAACGCTACGCGTACTAGTGGCTGTACAAGAATGTAACAACTCTTGTATATATCTCAAAAAAAAAAAAAAAAGTGGCAGGTGACGCCACAGGAAGTCGACGCTCCAAGCGACAATGTTTAGGCTTTGGGTATTTAGATGGATCCAATTTCGTTATAAAATTATATTATTTTAGAGTAAAAATGTGTTTTTTCATGTTCTACGTTCAGTACCAACATTATAGTGAGTAAATATATCATAGTTCTTCATTACTTATTTAATGCTAGGAAGCTTTGGATAGTTTTAGGTAATTAGACGGACCCGAAGTTCCTGCAAATCTTGCAACAAACCTATATCCTTTCATATTTATATAAAAATAAATGTATTATAGGATAAAGAAACTGCAAATGTCTGTAAATCTAATGTATATTTTATTACTTTTTATTCACAAATAATATAACAAATGGGAAAAATATTGCTATCGTGATATAAACTCTTATTAAATATAATGTTCCCATCCAAGGAGTCTGTCTTTATAATTCTGGCATTACAGACAAGCAACTTTGTTTGTGCAACTTATTTGAAAGGCACCTTTCACAGCTGCCAGAACTTTGGTGTGATAAATTCACTCGTCGAGCATCATATAAACTATAAATGATGTAATATTCAAGTATGCTAAAGTAATATATATCCAATTTTATGCAGTAATTTTGGCATACAAGTATATTGTAGTTCTACCATTCTTTCCCCACGCAACTATTAACAGTAGGAGTGCCAAAGGGCAACATCTTAGGACCTCTCTTATTTCTTATATAAATCTATGATTTGCCAAAAGTTTCTAACATTCTTTAGCCTATACTATTTGCTGACGATACTACCTTCATCTGTTCTGACATCAATCTAAATAATATTGCCAATAATGAATTAAAAAAGTCCACTCATGGATATCAACCGACAAACTCACACTAAACATAGAAAAAGACTTACTACATTTTATTTGGTAGTAAACCATCAAATCAAATTCAACTTCAGATAGACAATGTTAATATTAGCAATAAAAATTAGTTAATGTTCCTTGGCCTATACTAAGACAAGAGACTGAACTTCACCACCCACATACAACACACAGCCAAAAAAGTACAGTACAGTATCAAAAACTGTTGGAATACTTTCTAAAATCAACTACTGTATTATGTTCCCCACTCTGCTCTCATCTCATTACTCTATACCACGAGCTAATCTATCTCTATCTTTCTTACAGTATCTGTGCATTGGGTTCAACCACTGTGCAAATTACCTCAAGCCCATCATCACACGGCAAAAATCTGCTAGCAGAACAATGACAAACTCTGTCTTCAGACAACATGCAGCCCCTTTGTTTAAGTCCCTTAACATGCTAAATATACACTCACTCCACACATTCTCATGTGCTATTTACATGTACAAAACCTTGTTCCTAAATGCTAATCTTGATCTGTGACTTTTCTTTCATAGGTGTAATAGAACCCATGAGCACCACCAGAAATAAATCTCTTTGATATCCTCAGTCAAACTAAATCTTTGCAAACACTCCAGGCAAATGAAAAGACCCAGTCTTAGGAACTCACTCCCTGACACCTTAAAAAATTATCCAACCTATGCCCTATTCAAAAGTAAAACCAAAAAGTACCTAATTTCATCATCATAGTTTCCTACCTTGTGCTTCAAAGTTCAATTTCATTATCTTCTCCAACTTTAAAGGGCATGTTCATTCCCTCATGTTACCTAACTACCAAGTACAGTACTTATTTATAATAATTGTTTGTATACATATTACTATGAATAAAGAACACGAGAGATTTTTGGCCAAAGCTTTGAATGTCAGATAAAAATTATTTGTAGACAAAAAGTATGGGATAAACACTTAGTACTAAATGAGCAGTAAATTAACATAAGAGATGTTCAAGGAATGTAACAAATGATTACAATATAAATTTGAATTTTACCGGAGGGCCACCATCTTTAGTGACCTCAACAAGGACAGGAAATCGGTGGCTCATGAAATGTCTCCCATTTTTCCTGAGAATTTGTTCCAGATGAATTTTTAAACTGAAGTAATGTCTTTCTTTAACACTAGTGTCAATGGCTCTTGGGTAAATTTATATTTATGGCTTGGGTGGGTAGTTTGTTCCACTAGTATATAACTATGGGTGAAAAAGTATCTCCTGTGTTCTGTCCTTCATTGTGCCTTGTGGAGTTTGAAACTGCTGCCCCTTGCATGTGTTTACATTTGACCTTTTAAGGAAGTGGTCTAGATGAATATCCTCCATTAACTTGTTCGTTCTGTCTGGTTATCAAACCAAAAATCATTCTGCTGTGAGCAGAATGCTCAAACTGCTCACAGCAGTTTTCTGCTGTGAGCAGGAAACAAATCATTTGGGTTTTGTGCTAACTTTTATGCATGTATACAAAACATTCATATTAACAGAGGATAGCTACAAATGAATTAATATTCATAAAGTAATTTAATAAGTACTTTATGAAAGCCAGTAATAAATGTATTTCATGGATGGCAAAGTAAATATAGTGATTGAGTGATGCATTGAGAAAGTACCCATGCATAACTATGTATAGTTATGCATCGGTTAAGTATTTAGGTTCTGTTGGAAATTATTAGTATTTGAAGTTTAAGGGTGAAGCATTTGAAGTTTTGTGGTTCAAAAGGGAAAACCAAGACAGTACAGTAATTGGAATATTGGGTGGGACACGAAAGAATAACTACTGTATTGGCATGCAAAGGATAGAATATACAAATATGTGATTTAAAGAAATCTCATCTTTTTATTAATGAACAATATCAATAGTCATAAATTTAACATTTACAGTATTTACTTGAATATCTTAACACTTTTGGCTTCCAATGAGGTGAATACATTTAGCTTTGTTTTCTGATAAGACACCACTGCACCATCAGACTCAAAATATCAAGTTTTTTACCAACAATTATTCATGGCCCAGAATGGTTCAAATACTTCAACTCACGAGCTGGAGAAGCTGGAGACATTCATTAACCTACTACACTGTCCACTACTACAAAAATCAGTGGTTCAGTGTTAAAGTTAAATTTTGTTTGATTTAATAAACTTAAAAGTATTGGTTTCATTCTTTCTGTAGAAATACCAGTATAGGGCATTCATTACATAAAACTAAGTACTGTATTATAACAAATTAAGTAATTTGGAATACTTTATGAAAGCCAGGCTTTTATGAAGCCTGGCTTTATAAAAGCCAGGTGGTGCAGGGCTTTATAAAAAGCCAGGTGGTGCAGGTTGGATATGCAGATTAATTAATTCATAATTTCTTGAAGTATTTAGCAAGTGGAGCAGCCAGGCTAAATTCTCTTCTATTCTGCTTTTAGATGGGTACCAATACAATACATTCTTCTCTAATGTGTTTAGCTTCCCTAACTTTCATAATTACATCATACACAGGAAACATGGGCAACAGATTTGCTAAATTGTATAAAGCTCTTACAGACACAACATTCTCCAGGCAAGATCTACCTACTAGGCATTTCTCTAGGCAAGATCTACCTACTAGGCATTTCTCTAGACTAAATGCTTGCATTGTAAATGATGGTTACAATTGTATTCCTGAATATTAACAAAACTTGAATCGACGAATGATTATCTATGACTTAGTTTTTCTTTCATGCAGTCAAGATTATGTACAACAGCCTTGTCCAAAAAATCTATGTGTGGCTGTTCGGCTTCACTGGCAATGTGACTCTGAGCACAGGTCTTCAGGGCTGTACGCAGCAGGTCTGCTAGCTGGCAAGACTAAAAATTACAAATTAATTATATTTACAAAAAATCTAGTAAGAAAATATAATTTCATTAATAAATGTCTATAGTAGCAACACATGCTTTAGGTTTTCCTATGATGGTATAATGGCAAATAATTTGATTATCTTATTTAGCTCCATACTATCAAAATATATAAATGAAGAACACTAAAAAAAATTAATTAGTGCACTTTCATATATTTTTGCAATTAAATACATTAAAACAAGATGTTTTGAGTGTAGCCAATTAAGAAGAATATCACCAGGACAGGCAATCACAGAATACAGTGGTGTAATTGATATAGGCATGGAGTGTTGGGTACTAGGGTGCATTGATTACATGTCACAAAAAGAGTACAGGATGCTGTAATAAATACAGAGAATAATGAGTTTAGGCTTGAATAATGAGTACATGTTGCTTTAAGGGGTGGTGGGGAGTGGATCAGGTGGTGGTAATGTGATGCTTAATGTTGTGGTACCCGTGTAGTTACACACTGAGAGCTATGCTTGGGTGTCCCTTCATCACAATAATCTTTGTCATATGATGCTTTGAAACTACTGATGGTTTTGGCAAACACTGCCTCTTAACTCGTTCACAAAAAGAGAACGCGAGTATATTTTTTTGCACCGTTATTTCCTTAGCATGAATCCATGACCTCTTGTTCTCAAGAGGTAGGTTTAAAAATTTCTCTGTGTCTATTATGTTGATTCCTGTTACTTTTTTGTATGTTGAGATCATATGACCTCTTTTCTTCCTGTCTTGTAGCCTTGGCATGTTTAACACCTCCAGCCTCACCTCATAGTTCATGTTCTTAAGGTTCAGGAGCCATTTAGTAGCATGTCTTTGCACCTCTTTTTCTAATTTGTTTATGTGCTGCTTGAGATATAGGAATAACACTACTGTTGCATATTCCAATTTTGGCCTCACATATTGAGAACATTTTCTTTGGCTCTGACAACCTTTTTCTTCAATGCATTCCACTAGCCACCTGTACAGAGTATGAATATTTCCTTATGCTGTATTGCTAAGACTCTATTGCAAGCTTCAGGTTTCCTTTGTCCAGTCTATACTTTGTCTTGGAATCTTGTATGTAGTGATCATATTCCTCTGTTTCTTCTCTCTTCTAAGGTTGGGAGGATGAGTTCCCTCAACCTGTCCTCACAGCTAAGCCCTTTAAATTCTGATTCTAATCTTGTTACTAATCTCTTTAATTTCTTAAGTTTCTTTGTGCACTTCACAAGGTGTGAGTTATATGCTGGTGCTGCATACTCAAGTAATGGTCTCATTGAGAGTATTTATGGAAATGAAAGCCTCCTGTTTAAGATTCTTAAATGATGTACTTATATTACTAATTTCCCATAAGCTGCTGATGTAATCGTGTTCACACAAACTTCTGATGCTAGTTCCATATTGGGATTACATTCACTCCCAGCTCTCTTTTCCTTAATGTATCTTGTAGTTAATTTACCCTTATGGTGTAGCTACCTACAAGTCTCCTATCTCCCTTGTCCATCTTCATTACCTTATACTTATTTGGATTGAATTCTGGCAAACATTTATCTGCCCACTCCTGTAAATATTGACATGTATGAGCACACTCCCTCTGGTAAGTCATTTACATAAAATAGAAAGTGCAATGGCCCTTGGACAGAGCCCTAGGGAACATAGCCTGACTTGACTATGACCCTTTGTTTTCTGTCAAAGTACTCCTTCACCCTGTCCAGTGCTTTTCCTGTTTTCCCTGCTTCTCTCTTCATCATGTGTATTAGTCTTTTGTGGGGGAGTGCTAAAATCTGGTTGCAGTTGGAGACTGCAGCCAGTTGGGAAACTAGCAGTTGGTCCTGAGAACTACTTAGCAATTCATGTTCTGTCAAATACGGCTTGGAAATGTTTTGCATTTATTTGCATAGGTGCTACTTTGGGTTGGACTGAGCACCTTTGAAGTGCCTCTATACTTCCAGTGTTGCCTAGTAGGGATGCTTTAAAAAGATCCCTGCTGTGCCAGTGCAGAATGTTACCTTACCCTACCATTATCCTGTCCAATAAGACATTAAGTGGGTTTGAATAAGAAAGCATAAGTTGAACAAGGGGAATAGCTTAGAAAAAACATGGTTTTGACAACAAATGAGATATATTTTAATCTTACTTGTTCTTCCATACTGGATACATTCAGAGGTGGATACAGCTCAAGGATTAATGTGTCAACAGTTTTGGACACAAGTTTACAATCTTCATACAATTGGTCTAACTCCTTCACTTTATCAGGAGTGGCACACGATCCATTCTTCTCCACTGCAGCTAACACTCTCTTATAAAGTATCTGAAAAAATAGTATTAAAAGAGTGAAAATGCTTGTGTACTAACACAATGAAATTTAAAAAAATTAACTCTTCATTTACTTATGGATATACTGTACAGTATTACAGTCCAACAGACACATGGGACAAATATTCATTTTGTACTGTTTTAAACTGTAGATCCATATAAAAAAATAAGATATAAAGTGTTTAATGTATGAAATATGCTTTCTTGAGTGGCCTCAATAGCTTCCTGGGGTCTTGGTACACAAACACACCTACAATGAAAACTAGAAAGTTTTCTTCAAAGGGTGCTGGACCAACTGGGCTGTGGTGGATATGTGGGCCTGCCAGCCGCTCCAAGCAACAGCCTGGTGGACCAAGCTCTCACAAGTCAAGCCTGACCTCGAATTGGGCATGGGGAGTAGAAGAACTTCCAGAACCTCATCAAGCAGGTTAAGCAGGTAATGTTACTAAGCCTCTAGATTGTGCAGGCCTACTGAACACCTGGATCAGAATCTGGTGCTCATGGAGCAAGGAAGCATGGTGATCAGAGGTCAACCCATTACTGAGAAAAACTTCTCCAAAAAAGGAAAGCCTAAGCAAAATACTGTATCCCAAATCTTTATTAGAAAGAAAAAAGGAAAAAACAAAACCAACAATGGTTTGTCGATCGTAAACAATCATTGCATCAACACACAGCACTCCACCAGGTGGCAGTTCAGATAACCAAGGGTCCAGCTGATCAACAGCCTCACTGTTGATAGTCATATTGATAATTCCTGCAACACTGCTTCTGCATCTGCTGGGATTGGCAACGTTCCAGCCAACTGGTGTTAGCATTTCTTGGGACACTACTGTAATACAAGGGGGGAACATGTTTTGCATTCCTTATCTACTTATACTTCACAATTGTGTTTATGCTACCCACATTGTAAGCCCTTAGCCTTTAGTTTGCTCTGACTTGGTAAGTTTCAGTTTTGGTAAATTCTTTTTCAAATCCCATAGCTCTGCTGATGTCAGGATAATTTTTGGTATAATTTATATAATTTTCTCACACAAGAATTGTTAATCCAACCTTGGCAGCTTTGATGAGATTCACAGAAGGCCCTATGAGGTCCTTATCCTCATTCGTCCACTTGTCCTCCTCCTCCATATAATCTTCACTGTCATCTAAACAATTCCATCCACTTCCATCCCCTTTAAGTGCCTAGAAAAAAACAAACATGGAACAATTTCAAGCATCAAATATATTCAAAAGATGAATTATTTCTTATGGAATGTTTTCTAGCTAATTAATAACAATTACATCTTAAATCTCTAAATCTCCCAACTACCTATGGCACTTTTTGCCAAGTGGACCAATCTAGGATTTTGCCATTTTGGACCAATCTTCTAAATACAATAGGCCATATCACTTAGTGTATGTGGAAGTTTTCTTACAGCATGTGGTTATAAATAGCAAAAAAAAATTAAATTAGACAAAATATCCTGACATCCAGGTTCCTCACTAATTTATACCAAGTCTGGAACAATAGGTCCAGAGAGTAAGTCACAATAACATGGCTGAAAATTAATATCCAACCCAAAGAAAAGCCTGTGTGCACTTACTTCTGATATTTCAGTGAAGGCATCCGAGACAAGATTGTTTTGGCCATGTAACTCTCTCAAAACTGCTGCTTTATTATCTTGCGGACATTTTGCAATTAGATCGCATCCCTGCCATACAATACCTGTTGACTGATGGTACCTTTCAGGTCTAGAAAAAAGGTAAATAATAGATTTAGAATAATCATTATGTTGAAGGTGATGTTAATCTACTATCTATATGTATGCATATTTTAGTCACAAATGTTATCATTACAATTGATTAAAATTGTTATGCTCTGAATTACTGTATTGAGTAAAGGGGGCTAAAAAGCAAGGCAAAGTAACCAACACTATGCAACAGGAATACTTTTCATATACTTTATGTATCAATTTTTCTATCATCACAAAAACTCTAAGTATTGACTTGTCATTTAGTCCATCCTAACAACAGCATGTACAACTCATGGAATAAATATTTGTAATCATTATTACACCTGATAAACCATTCAACAGTACTGTATTGTACTTCTTATAAATTAAAGAGGGGATATATAGTATAGAGATGCAATTAACAAAAATTTATTACAGTATGTTGTAATAGGTTTCAGAAAATGTATACAGTATGTACAAGTAACTAATCTCTGTTACTATGGTATGCATCAAACAAGCTAATAGTCATATTGATAAACCGAACCAAGAGATTGGTAGCACAATGGTTAATGTTACTGGCACACAATTGAGGACATGGGTTTAATCTTCAAGCCTAATACAGTAAGAACATTTGGGCACATTCTTTTTTCACCCACTGCTTCTGTTCACCAAAGCAGTAAAATAGGCATTCAGGGGGTTAGAAAATGGTTATGGGTTGCATCCTGGGGAAGGTCAGGAACCTCGATAAGCCTGTCCCTAACAACGGGATTTATTTGATGGTTAGAAATGTAGTGCCTTCAGCTGCCCTCACAACACGGCAAGAGTCAGATAAGACTGAAAGCTCAAAGAGAATGAGCAGTCTGGTCTCATCTTCCTAGTATGTCACAATATTGTCTGTGCTTCTTGTTCCCTGCTTGGGGTTTTATACTGTGAAGACTAAACCTCACACATATCATCACAAATATCTGTATCATCAGATTTCTACACACCAGAACAAAAATCTACACACCAAAAGATGAGGAGACGACAATGTTTCAGTCTATCCTGGATCATTATCAAGTCGAT
This sequence comes from Procambarus clarkii, assembly GCF_040958095.1. Classification (NCBI taxonomy): domain Eukaryota; kingdom Metazoa; phylum Arthropoda; class Malacostraca; order Decapoda; family Cambaridae; genus Procambarus; species Procambarus clarkii. The sequence goes on along the minus strand of NC_091238.1, from coordinate 11,537,994 downwards.
TCCTCATCTTCTGGTGCATAGTTTAGTCTTCATATCTTCAGCCAAGTTATTGTGACTCATTTTCGGCACTTGTAGAAATACAGTACTGTATGTCATATACCAGTACTTATTACTGGTGATATGCATTTGTTTAACATGTCTAGTGGGTGAGACACACACTGAAGAAACAACTTTATGATGTGCATCACATATCCCTGTCAAAGTAACTTTCAAGCAATACTTAAGGTAAAATCAGTTTAAGCTTACATTGCTTCACCCCCTTCATCCTTTATAACCTTCAACAATAACCGAGCAGCTTGAATGGCTCGCACAACTGCATACTGGACATTAGAATGAAGGACACTACCATACACTGGGGAGAGACTGTAGAATACAGACACCAAGGAGAGGACAGCTTGCTCCACAGACGTAAGGAGACCTGGAGAATACAGGTAACATTACTATACATTTCAGATCCATAAATAGACATCCCAAACCACTGTACTAACATTTCTTAGTTGTTAACCATGAGGGGTCATGTCTAGATTAACCATGAGGGGTCCTGCCCCCAATTACTTTAAATGATCTAAGCTGCACTATACTGTACTTTACCCAACAACATACTTGATGTTTCATTAGCTGTTGGAATTGGAGATTTGGTGAAGCAAATGCCAACCTTAGTGCATTCAAAGGACAGCTTTTGAGAAATTGTACCTGTAATTGGTCAAACATTATTACAGTGTGGTATAATGATTAAGATTTACAAGATTAACATAGTAATTACATCATTATTCTGTATATGTCAATATTATTAATGAGTCAATGAGTGAAAGTAACAGATTTTATTACTAGATATACAGTACTGTATTAAAAAAATGGAATGGTAAAAGAAAACAGAGAGAGAGGCCTATTGTCCACAACAACATTTCTAACAAGGATAAGTGTAGGGTATGCTTCTATATGGAGAAGCATACCTTACACTACATTAGGTTATGTTTGGATGCAGAAGAGGAGAGCAACGTAGAAGGCTCTTCCTCACCCTCCACTAATAAATACAAATATTGGAAGTACTGTAGCATGATGCCAGTTAAATACAATCCACAAATTTAACAGGACAGGCAGAAAAGTGTTGTCTTAAAACTACTACTAATTTAAATGTTACAACTCCAGTTGCTACTGCTACTGCTACTACCAGGAGGCATATTTCAAAAATTTTAAGATTTCCATTACAGTACTGTATTCTGAGTTTCAGATTGTTTAAATTACACTATACATTGAATACCAAAACAAAAATAAGAATTATACACTTACTTAAATTATTCCAAAAGTTTTCAAGGACATAATCATCACTCTGCTGTTGTGCAACATCTTTATCTGAAATATTTATTACGCAATACAAATAAAGATCTGGAATCACATGGCTGTGTGTATGTATTTACTATGAGTGCCTGCAGAAGTGAGCTATTAGTTCCTCCTTTCTAACCGATGTTTATTTCTAACACACACACACACATATACCCAGGAAGCAGCCCATAACAGCTGTCTAATTACCAGGTACCTATTTACAGCTAGGTGAACAAAACATCAGGTGAAAGAAACTGTCCATTTGTTTTGGCTTCGGCCAGGAATCAAACCCGGGCTTTTAGGACTATTACTCCCGAGCGCTGTCCACTCAGCCGCGAGGCCCCCCATGTGTGCGTGTGTATACACATGCACACATATACAGTACTGTGTATTAAAACAAATGTGGGAAATTAATTATTTTCCCAGTACACTATGTACAGTATATAAATTCTTCTAGCCTATTACAGTACTGTTCAATAATAATAATAATAAAATGAAGTTGAAGGAAAGACCCAATACATGTTTAAGTGTATTAAAACCAAATTTTGGGATGCAACCTACATCATTTCTCAAGAACATTATTTACAGGACCTTGAGAAAGATGTAGGCTGTATTCAAAAATTTGGTTTTAATACACTTACACATACATTTGGTCATCCTCCAACTTCGTTGTTATTATTATTATTATAATATATTATTATAAATAAACTTGATTAGGTTATAATTTTATTTTTAAGCTACTGTATCTTGTATACAAAAAATTAGTTTTTGTATGCTTTATGTATACTGTGCATATACCATTGGACATCACTGATATACATATGTAGTTTTGATTCTTGGGACATTTATTTCAAAACTTCTGAAATACACAAGTTAACTATGGTACAGGTATACTGTTATACAGAAACCCAGGCTGTCGCTTGTCCCGTTACAGGCCAGACTCAACAGTGCTTCCCCTTACTGAGTGATGTCCACATTATTCACTGTGCAATGTCCAATTAGTTCCAAAATCAACATAATTTTTCTGGGGTATGGTAAAGTTCTATAGATGCAAATCATATCATACGCAAGATGGTTTCGCAACATATTTTTATACCTAACTCAAATCAACCCAAGTCTAATACAGCCTAACCTAAGTTAATACATCCAAACCTAATGATAATTTTACCTGAATTTACAAGAGGGCCATTATCTTTCTAGTGGCCTTGACAAGGACAGGAAGACGGCAGCTTGTCAAAGGTTCCCCCACCCCATTTGTACTGATTATAATATACAGTTTTGACAAAGAAAACATCTTTGTCAAAATGTCGACGTCTGATTTAACCATACCCAAATTGTACACAAGCATTTCAAAAGACTTGTTTTCCGACTGTCAAAGCCGTGTACATTGTTTGGTTTGGATGTATTTGCTTGAACAGACTGTGTTTGACTCAGTTTGGTTGCGAAAAGTTAGATTGCAAGTCATTGGCGAAACGTCTTGTGTACCATGTGAATTATATCATTATGACAAGACTGGCCTAAATTGAACTACAAACCCAATAAAGAAATACCACCTACTTTGAACTTGCTGCTCTGCTAACAGCAAGTTTTCAATGCTGTTAAGTAATATGTTAGCCAAAGGGGCAGTGGACGAAGCAGCCATTACTGGCAAGAAGCACTTGTGTGCGGCACGTGGTTTACGTATTGCGTACAGGCAATAGCAGCACTTGTCCACGGCACGTGCAGTTTGCGTGCCGTAATCAGGAATTTCTAATTCTTTTTTATAGTAGGTGCAGTTGCATGAAGGGTTTGATTCAGGAATTTTGGGACGTTGTTTACATTTCTTCACTGTGTTCCGAACCTTAATGGAATCTGACCCATATATCAATCAGGTCAACCCATGTGTTGCGTTTCCAAAAGGGTCGCCCATGTTAGAATCGGTGAACGCCCTAGTAATATTGTTGAAAACATCTTAACTTATTAAACCAAAGGTCTTTTCATGTCAGAAGAACGGCAGAAACTGGATCTATATATGAAAACTCTTTCAGGACAAAATTTAAAGTAAAACTAAAGATATTGGTAGTTGTATAAAAGTTGCATTTTTCATCGGTCGTAGAGCCGGAAATCCGCAATATTCATCTCAGAACAATGCTTATTTCACGCAGAATCGTTAATAAACGTAAGATTTTTATACGTCTCAAGAAAGATAGAAACATAATCTTCATTTTAAATGCCTTACCATGGGCATATTTGTATTTAAAGCGAAGATACGTGTATTTTTCTAATCGGCGAGCTCCGATCCCGCACAGATCGAGCAACGGAGTAACTCTCTCACAGAACAATGCTTATTTCACGTAAATTTGTTAATAAACGCAAATGTTTTTATATGTGTTGAGAAAGATAGAAATATAAGCTTCATTTTAAATACTTTACCATAGATATATATAAAGTTCTAATGAAGATACATGTTTAAATAATCGCCGAGCTCCGACCCCGCACAGACTGATCGACAGAGCAACTCTCTCAGAACAATGCTTATTTCACGTAAATTCATTAATAAACACATATGTTTTATATGTCTCAAGAAAGATAGAAATATAAGCTTCATTTTAAATACTTTAACATAGACATATATAAAGCTCAAGTGAAGATACATACGTTTTTATAGTGGCATTCAGTAGCTTGTCGGTCATGGAATGCAGAAGCCTACGCACTTGCCAATATAGTGTGTAATTAACAAAGATACGCTTATAAAGCCTAAAATATTATATGCCTTCAGAAAGACAGAGATATGCTCGTTATTGTGAGTGCACCAAAGGAAATATATCTTGTTGGAGGACAAAGATATATCAATTCTAAAATAAGTTTCAACTCTCGCTCGGGCGAGAGATAGCCCGACTCTCGCCCTATCTATTGGAGATTCTGTTCACCTAATGACCCAAAGCTACTCAAAGCCTCCTAGCATTACTTAAATAATGAAGAAATATGGTATATTTATTCACTATAATGTTGGTGCTTAATGCAGAACACGAGAAAACATATATTTACTATAAAATAATATACTTCCATTATGAAATAAGTAAATATGTGGCCTCATAGGAAGTCAACGGTCCAGGTGTCAATGTTGTGGAGCGACTTATCCAAGATATATTGTTGTCTGGAAAGTGTTTGTTGGCATATCAACCTTCTTGATTGATTGTTGCCGCCGAAGGCGGCTAGTTTATTGTGCACCCCATACTCATCCTGTGAGCGGTAGCGCAAAAGCATTACAGAGGGCACAAAAGGTCTTTATCAGACCTCATCTTAGATTATTACATAAACAATTTCTTCAATCCTTCACACCTTCTGTACACAGTGATCCAGTCGTCGCACTTCTCTCCTTAAATGATCACAAATTTAGTTTATTATATTAACAAGTAGAATACGTATTTCTAATAATATCTAACATAACTAGCCAGAAAATATTTAAGACTTATTGAAAAATACATGTCTGGAAGTTAAATCGACTTCATAGAACAATAGTGTTGGTCTATACTAATCGTTATTCGTTAGTATGCGTTCGCTACTTAAAGCATTTACTGTACTGATGTAAAATCTCCCATGTCTCTTCGCACATGGAACACCGAACCTTACACACTCTGATATATTGTTTAATTAATAGAGATTCACTAATAAAGCTTATAATTGTATATGTTATCAAAAAGGCATAGATAAAGTCGTTCTTACGTTTTAGTCACAGAGATTAGATATTAGTAAAGTAAAGTTCATTTCTGACCAGGGGGAGAAAGATACTGGCAGTATGGGGCGTTAAAGTTTATTGAAGATTAAATTCTGCAGAACATGTAAATATATAAAGTTCAAATATAAAGTAAGTAATTATATAAAGTTTATATTAAACACGGTTTATATTATAGACTTAACAAAGTTGATATTATTAAACTTAATATTGAACATGTGAATATATAAAGTTTCAAATATAATTTAAGGAATATATAACGTGTATATTAAAATAAATAAAGTAAATATATAAAGTAAGAATTAACAGTAACAATTCCAAACCTTCCATGTAAATATATAAAGTTAAAATATAAAGTAAGTAATTATATAAAGTCTATATTAAACACGGTTTATATTATAGACTTATAACAAAGTTGATATTATATTAAACTTAATATTGAACATGTAAATATATAACGTTTATATCAAAATATATAAAGTAAATATATAAAGTAAGAATTAACAGTAACAATTCCAAGCCCGAGGACTAGATTTAACTTAAGGTACACCCGTAGTAAGTATGAGACCTTAGCCTATAGTGACATTGAAACTAATTCTGCAGAAACCTAAAGGTTAACTGGTACTAGAATTAAGGCCGAGTGCAAATGTGTAGTAATTATATAACACTAGGATATAACAGGCAGGACACAAAGAATAACTAATAAGTGAGAGACCACATAACACGTAATGTACCCGGCCAAGAGGCCGTAAAAGACCTAATGGATAAGGAGAAGGGGGTGTGACTACAAGTAGGGCTTACTAGCACCTAGACTGGGCAAAGTATTAGCTGCGGACAGCGGGACACTTGGGGACCGGCGCTGCACCCCCCTTCCCACATGCAGTGGGGAGACAATCGGGACAACTGAGCAAAGCATGACGGGGGTACAAAAGCAGCCGCTTGCAAAGGGGGGGAGGGTGGGGTTTTGCGAGGGCAGCGGCGAGGGCAGGCGGAGTGAGGCAGAGCCCCGTTGTGCGCCCGTATTTATACAGCCCCAAACTGCCCGCGCAACGCCGCGGGACGCGCTGCGCAATTGTTTCTTTCTCCCCCGCCAGAAAAATCCCCCCTTGCTATCAAGCAGTGACCATTTTTATTCAGGAAAGTACATAAATAGTCGATTTACAAACATAATATTGGATTTATAGATAGAGCTAGTACATACAATACCTAAAGCCACTAGTACGCATAGCGTTTCGGGCATATTATTGAGAGAGGAAAGATATTTATATTTAAACAATTTTTTTTTTTACCGACGCTCTCCCTATTGATGAGAACTACAACCTAATGAAGATAAATGTTAATTTTATGTAGATACTGTAATAAACGAAAGTTTTTAATGTCATCAGAGAAGCAGAAATATAGGCAAATTTTAAATCCCTTGTCATAAATATAACTGAAGTGAAAGCAAAGATATATGCATTTTGATAGTTACAAAGACAGCTCTTTAACACGGGTGGAACACGAACAAGGGGAACTTAGTACCCAAATGAGCCACAGAGGTATTAGAAAGAATTTTTTCAGTGTCAGAGTAGTTAACAAATGGAATGTATTAAGCAGTGATGTGGTGGAGGCTGACTCCATACACAATTTCAAATGTAGATGTGATAGAGCCCAATAGGCTCAGGAACCTGTACACCTGTTGATTGACGGTTGAGAGTCGGGACCAAAGAACCAAAGCTCAACCCCTGCAAGCACAAATTAGGTGAGTACAACTAGGTGAATACAGCTGAGGGGCGGGACCAAACAGCTGAAGCTCAATTCCCTACGCATAACTAGGCGAGTCCATAGGAATTACCGTTTGTCCTGGCGCCATCTATGTTTTGACAGCAGTACTACTAATGTTCCCACGTTATGTGATGATCGCTATACGGGGTGTTACGGTCAGTTGCTCTTCTATATATGTTTATGGACAACGTAGGTGATTTGAGGCAATTTGCGGCCAGAGTGAAATAGTATCCACGCGCTGAGTGATGGAGGAGGATATATACTGCTGTGTACTCGACCAGCAGGTGAGAGGTAAGTTATATCGAACAATTATGGGGAATAGATGGGTTATTTTAAGTGTAGAATGTCAGGTAACCGGTAACTACACAGATGGGGTAGTTTTTTTTTAAGTCTTTATTTACTAAAGTGGAACATTACATGATGCCTTTAGCTGAACAAGTCTACTGGTGGGGGAAGTAGACGGGTTTTATGAAAGTACTGTATTTTACCTAAATTTGTATTTGGTTAACTAGTTCAGTAGTTACCAGGGAGGGTGTTCCTTTAATCTAATCTAAAAATTCTAGCCGGACAGTGATTAAATAAAGAAATTGAATAGAACGAAGTGGTTTGCCAGGGTGCTTAACATTTAGTTTAGTTCACTTACTATGCAGCCCATGCTTAAAGAATGCAAGTTTATCATATTGAATTTACCGTAGTTTTACTGCATTTAATATACCGTTTTTACCCTATTTAATTATGTCGGTAAAGGCCGGTCGTGGAAAGTTCCTAATATAGCAAGTTTTAAAGGAAAAGTTTGAGTTAACTTTAACGCTTACGTTAGTGACCAATTAGCTTAGTCTATTGTGAGGAAAGTTACTAGAATCTAACATTGCAAGTGCCATTTCTCTACTATTTTTGAGAAACATGACTAGATACATGAATCGCATAGTTTTATTACTAAATGTTCATAGATTAGGTTGCATAGTTGAGGAAATGGTAAGGTTTGTGATTGTGTACCTTGACTTCAGCAGAGATTTTGATAGTGGCGCAAAATTGATAGGGGCTCGGATCATTGGAAATGCTGACTGAAGTTGATTAGGTCATGGCTATACCAAAGGAAATTAGTATAAATGGGGTTAAGTTGGGAGAAGTGTTGTTAGTGGTGCCTAAAAGCTCTCCTTGGACCTCGGTTATTCGCAAGATTATGGTTTAGAGTGCAATAGTTGCAGAATTGGCAAATAAAAAATATCGATGCCCTATATAGTTTTGAAATGGTTAAGACTACCAGATGCAGTTTAATGCTGACAAATGTAAGGTTTGGGGGCTAGGTAAAGATTAGATGGTGTAGATTATTAAGAGTATTAAATTTTTTGCAGGTGGTAAATTGTCCCCGAGCTGGCACTGCTCTCCAGCCTGGGATGTTGATTGGTTAGTTTTCAACTGCCTCCCAACATGGTAGTGAGGTCCTGAGCTGACATGCAGTGAGGAACGTGGAAAGCTTCCTGAATTGGCACATGGTATGCCTCCCTTTCAAACCAGCAGCTGGCACAAATGTTCCAGCTAACATCAGAGTAGTGGATGAAGCCCACACTAAAATGTAAGTGGTACAGTAAACGGACACCCCCCCCTGCCTTTTGCAACCCGTTCTCGCAAATTTAATAAATCAATATTAACTTATTAGTTGCGTGCATAGGTGACATACTTAACATAATAGTTTCCCTTGAAAAGCTTCATAGAAAACACTGACCTTACCTAACCTACTAGTATGTTAAGATAAGCATCTTATTGCTTCGTAATTATAATTATTACCTAACCTATACCTATAATAGGTTAAGTAACAATTGTAATTACGAAGCTATAAGATGCTTATTTGTTGTTGGAAAATCAAATTTGTATAGGATGTTGACTTGAAATGACTATAGCTTTGTTTGTAATAAAGATGGGACAACAAGATACTTAGTGTGCCATTTAAAACGGCAACTGTTAAACTGGTGGTACAGGTATGAATAAAATAACGTCGCTATGCAAATAACTTTTTAGTAATATTTACTGTTCACATGACAGGTTGTGGAAGGTCCTGGCAACAAAGAGCTGCAGGAAAATACTTGCAGATCTACAGTAAGTAGTGTTGTGTACATTGGAATTAGAGGGTAGACGTTAATTGCTAAAAACCTATTAAATATTAGGGTATGGAAGTCTAGGCTTAGGCTAGTGGGTACCATATCTGCAAGTTTAGTCCTTTCAGGAATGTATTGAATAGAATGGTATGTTGAAATTGTGAAAATTGTAATGTGGGGCATTAGATCTTAAACAGCATAGTTGAGGGTGTTTTATTAATAATTTTAATGAAATAAGTCTTGTTTAGTTAACATTAAATGTTTGTTAAATAAGCTTTAATCTATAAATGTATAACACTGTTAAGGGTAATCATGAGTCAAATAAAGTTAATGGCAGGAAAAGTTTTGTTCCAAGTGATTGTATTTTTCCCTTGAAAGTAAAAAAAATAATCAATGTTTACTTTAGCTTGGTTTTAAATTTATATAGTTTTGCAGAATGTGGTTTGGAAAGTCCAGAAGTCCCTCTGTCAGTTGCTGAAACAGAATCAGGTGAGTTGTAGTAAAGGTTATTCTGAATAGATTTGCATAAAAGTAAAAAAATAGTAATAACTTAAACAATATAGCAATGGCTAAAGATAAATGTAAATTGCCATTGAAGTGCAGTTATGAATAGTTTCTCAAATGACATTTACTGAAACTTGGCAAATTGATGTGATATATATTTATATTGCTAAATTAGATCTTTACTACTGCTACTAGAATATGTAGGAAAGGTAAATTCCTTAAAGAAATTTTTTCCATCTGAATTTGTAAAGTACTGAATGCTAATTTGAAAAGTAAAGCAAGATTGGCTTTAAATCTGAAATTAATTTGTTGAAATATTTTTCAGGTGAAAGTGATTATGATGCATGGACTGGGGCTCCTTTACTCTGCAAAAGTGGGTGAGTTTGAATTTGATGTTTTAGCTATATCAATGACCTAATCTTCATTCTCTTATCTAGTCCATTTATAGGTGTGTAACCATGTCCTACTGTTAAAACCCGCAGGGGATGATGCAGTTTGTACTGATCCTACCCCATTTCATAAAAGGGGACCAGGCAGTCCTGCAGATTTCCCTGGCTTGGCTTTTTCAGAGATTTGCTCTACTACCCATCTAATAGATGGACTAGATTTGCATAGGTTTAGGGACCCTTAACAATGGTTACATTGTTAATTCTCACAGGGCTTGTTTGCTGAATGGGTGGATGCATCTAAAACTTAGTGCCTGGCATGCATTGTACAGTGCTTTCAGTAAAGCATATGTACAATGTGTTGATGGCACTAAAGTGGTGGATGTAATGTTCCCATTCAGGGAACAAGCTCTGCACTAAAATCAGAGGAAGGGATTGTGAAGGGGCCTTGAAATTGGGTAAATTGAAACTAGGATATAGTACCCACTAGTCAAGGCCTTAAACTAAAGTTAAATCTTGCAAGAATTGCTTTGAATAGAATAAATGGGACTTTAAATTTGTGAATGTAAAGTTGGGCACTGTTAAACAGCATAAATTTGCAAGTTAAAGATTTTATGAAATTTTTTATTTAAATCTTAATTTGTTTGCATGGTTCTTAATTATTTGGCTAGAAGTAATTCATTTATAAATTACACAAATCACAATGTGATATTTCTAATGCACAAGGGCTGTGATGAGGGGTTCAAACTTATGTTGGAGGATCCCAGATGTGCTTTAAGACTGTGCCACAACATGGTAAAAGAATTGCAACTGGGAGGTCTACTGACATCATGGATTTAATCTACGTTTGTAGCTTAAAAGGCTATGTTCATAAATTAAAGAATCATTTAATGATTGTATAGTACACAAATTAAATATTGAATGGTAACTGTACTTCAACTTTGTTTATTTATTTGAAGCTTAAATACTGTCTTTCAGAATATTGATGGGAAAGTTGAACTTCAGCCCTGAGTTTGAAGGTGTTAATTGCTTGACATTCTGAATTAGGTGAGTGTGGTAGTAAACATTATAACTTAAACACTCATTATGGCTGAAGATAATCTGAAATGATGCAACATAAATTGCTGACTTTAATGTACTTATGGTTAGTCAAACTAAGTTTAATGTTTTTGCTTGATTAGCATTAAAGGAGAATTCTAACAATGATAATTGTAAAATCTTGTTTAACAAGCTAATTTTGGTAAATGTTTCAGGTGGTATGGAAGATTACAATGTCATCAAAGCATTGACTGGCTTCAGTGTGGTTGTTCTACTCTGCAAATCTACGAAAGTTGGTATGTGGAATTAAGTTTTAGCTATGTCAACTAATTAATTTATTTTCTTTCATCTAGTCCATTTATAGATGTGTACCAAAGTCCTACTGTTACCACCTGCAGGGATTGATGCAGTTTGTACTGATCCTACCCCATTTCATAAAAGGGGACCAGGCAGTCCTGCAGATTTCCCTGGCTTGGCTTTTTCAGAGCCCTGCTCTACTACCCATCCAATAGATGGACTAGATTTGCATAGGTTTAGGGACCCTTAACAATGGTTACATTGTTAATTCTCACAGGGCTTGTTTGCTGAATGGGTGGATACATCTAACACTTTAGTGCCTGGCATGCATTGTACAGTGCTTTCAGTAAAGCATATGTACAATGTTGATGGCACTAAAGTGGTGGATGTAATTCACCCATTCAGGGAACAAGCTCTGCAATAAAATTGAAGTAAGGGATAGGCCTTGCTGAGCCTATCTTAAAAGATAGGATGTTAGGATTTTTTGGGCTTATTATTAGGCATTGGTGATAATAAAAGTAGTGTCCCTGTTTAATGTTTATTTTTGTTTTACAGGTGATTGTCTCTGGAGTTGTCCTGGATCTTCTGTTCATCTAGGAGCATCTGTCCCACAACCTGAAAGAGTAGATGTATTATAAATACTATATGTAAAACTTATTAAATAAAACAATTTTAATGAAACTACTATATATACCTTATCCTGAAAATTATTGTTTACTACTATTGATGCAATGTTTAAACATCTGAAATTTTTTAACTGAAAATAAATACTTGGTAAAATTTACACCTATTTAACTTGTTACATAGGTGCATGCAAAATGCACTGAAAAGATGTAAGTGGACTACCTATTCAATTTACATAGACTAATATTTCAAACTAACAAATATTGCAAATTAAAGTGGAAGAAACTTTAGTCAATATTTTAGTTTTCATATTTGAAAGTAAATTTAAAGCTATGCAACACCTAAGCTTTGTACAAATTATAATTAAATTAACTAAAGATCATTGTTAAATTTACAAAACATTAGAAAAGTGACACTGAAGCATCTATACAACATGGTTTTCACAAAGTCTTTGGTAACTTAAGTTTAATCAAAGCTCTTAAATGATTTGTCTGCCAAACTTCAGATATTCTGAAATATTTTACCTAGATTAAAACCATCATTGTTTGAAAGGGCAAAACAGATTACTGTCAATTAGTTTGACCTAACATCTGCAAGGTCCTGAAGGCATGGAATTTTTTCTGTAAAACTTTGTTTGCTAAAAACAAACCCTGCCTAATGAACCTGCTCTTTTTTTTAGAAATGGTAATTGCAACATTACCAAAGGCCATTGTTTTAATAGCCAAAGTACCAAATGAAAGACCAAGAAGCAACAAACAGGTACATGGTAGAAAGGACAAAAGAATGGTTACGAGGACCCTTTCATTTGTTAAAGAAATGACTGGGGAAAAATGCTGTCATACCACAAGGGGTCTTAACCCTTGTCATATACATCACTGACATTAATCTAAATATTACCAACCACAAAAATTGCTGATAACAAAAATAAAGAATATAATATTGAGGCCTTAATGCAGATCTCTAACTCTACAAATAGTAACAAGACTGGCAATTTCTTAATATAAAACAGAAAAAAATCCAAGACCTTGCACGTGAGCCAGAACAATCCATATCACAACTACCACATTAAAATGAAACAACAATGAAGGTAAGGTAATTACCAAAAGAAGGCACCAAAGTGCGAAATAATCAGAGGGCGCTAAATATCACCAAGAATGCCAATACGAGAACAAAAATGCATAAGGCGAACGATATCAAAAGTATCCGATTCACCTAGAATTCTATCGAGGGACAAGTGACTGCGAGGGACGGTCGGAAAGCAAGACACACGCTCGTCCTGGAAGTCAGGACATTCAACAAGGATATGCACAACTGTAAGAGGGACAACGCAATTCGGACAATAAGGAGCAGGGCGGCGCTCCATCAAGTGACCGTGGGTTAAGCGGGTATGACCAACCCACAGCCGTGTCCCACCGCCGGTTACGGTGGTAGGAGGAAGGCCACGGGGACACACTAAGTTTGAGAGTACGCAGCTTGTTACCAACCACAGAGGACCAACAACCCTGCCAACGGGGAAGAATGAATAACAGGATAAAAGTCGGAATAAGGAATACCTTTACGGGAGATGGGACAAGAACGGATAGCTTCTTTAGCGGCAGCATCCGCACGCTCATTAAAACACCAATATGGCTGGGAACCCAGCAAAACTCTACTGATTTAAATTTACTAGAAATAAGAAGCAGCCAATGTTGAATCTCAATGACCACCGGATGGACAGGATTAAAGGACCCTAGAGCCATGAGGGCACTACGAGAATCAACTACAACCACAAAGGAGGAATGAGAAAGCAAGAGACGAAGAGCATAAAGAATAGCATAAAGTTCTGCCGTAAAGACGCTAGCCTCCGAAGGGAGGCGACACATGTAAGTACGGTCAGGAAAAACAACAGAGTAGCCCACACCATCCGCAGACTTAGACCCATCGGGGAAGATGGAAATAGAGTGGGAGTGCGAAGAAAAGTGCTCAAGGAAGAGGCTTTTCAGAATTGTAGGAGGGGTAAAGGCTTTAGTAATACAAGTCAAGGACGTACAAAACTTGGGAAGGGGGACTCTCCACGGAGGTAATGAAGGAACAATACGAGGAGAAACATTAGAAATATGAACAGAAAGAGAATCCTGTAAGCGAGATAACTGGACAGAAAGTGGGAGACAATGAAGAGGAACAGGAACCACAGGAGGAGGAAAAGTCAATGCACGACAGAGGCGAGAGGAAGGATGTTGGAAGGACCGCGCAAGATAGCGAAGACAGTAGCGATCACGGCAGTCCTGAAGAGAGAGAAAGCCAGTGTCAACATACAAACTAAGGGCGGGAGTCGAACGAAAGCCACCAGAGCCGAGACGCAACCCAGTATGGTGCAAAGCATCAAGATGGCGAAGAGTAGAAGGAGAAGCAGAAGAGTATGCAGGGCAACCATAATTGAGTTTAGACAGGACGAGAGAGGAGTGCAAATAGAGGAGCGTGCGCCTATCCGCTCCCCAAGAAGTATGGGACAAAACCTTAAGGAGGTTAAGGGCCTTAGAGCATTCAACTCGGAGGCAAGAGATATGGGCTGACCAAGACAAACGAGTGTTAAAGACTAACCCCAAAAGCTTCGCGGAATCCCTGTACACAATGAGATGACCATAAAGCAACAACAATGAAGTAAAGGTCCTTTCAGTAAGAATCTATCATTCGCTGAAAGTTGCTGCAGTTAAAAATAAAAGAAAATACAAGTCCCTAGAAATAAACAAGCAACCTTTTTGACTAAGGAAAAGAAGGTAGTTATTCTACTGTATAAATCTAAGTATTCACTTAGATAACTGTATCCAAGCATAGAGGTTCCCCACCCCCCTTCCCTTTCAGAAAAACATCTACTTTCGAAAAAGTTTAACATTGGCCAACAAAAATGATTCCAGAACTAAATTGCCTAATACCAGGAACAACTGAGAGCCATGACAAACACTGCAACCCTCTCCTACCCCCAAGTCTTATGCTATTTATGATCCAAGGTAATTTGAGATACTTATACTGTACTTCCTACAGACGAGTCTAGTGAGAGGGTGATCACCTGGCGATTAAATTGAAGCACGATACAGGTGTCAACGAACATCAGTCAGCCCACTTGTCAGCACAGTGGATAACTAATGACATCATAATCTGCAGTGTTGTATGCCTCCCTGTGGCCATTTAAATCAATAAAACACAGGGCTGTGGCAATGTTTACAGTATAAGGCAAGGTATAGAGGAATCCTGGAATGCCATGTAATGTGTAGTCCTTGAATGTGCTTTAGGCAACCAAATTGAATAACAACATTTCTGGTGTTCGGCTATATAATCAGACTTTCTCATTCGGTATAATGTTTTAAACCTAAATAGGAATTCACTTTAAAGGTCAATTTATTTGGAAAGTGCTAACCAGATTCCAAATTACTGAGCTCTGAAAGTACTACAAGGCAAGTTTAACCGAATGAGTGTTTGCCTATCCATACCCCCATGAGGTATGTGACAACGCTGAATAAAGAAAGGGTCTTTGAGCATTCACCGTGCAGGTATTTGACATGACCAATATAGCCAAGTGTTAAAGATCATTCTAAGCAGTTCTGCACAATCCATATACTATCAATTAATATGATAGTATAGAAATGGTGCATGATATTTCCTATTAAAACTCATTGGACAACTGTTTGTATTAGACATTTTAAACCTACAAATGGTAGCCCTAGATATCGCACTACAGTATTAATTACAAGATGAACAATGTAAAATCAATACCACAACAGCAAAGGATGACGGCTTTTCAACAACCGACAAACACACAGGTCTAACACCGGCCATCCCGAGAGAGGACGTCCCAAGCACGTGCACCCCACAACTTTACATCACCTTTGCTACCTCACGCGAGCACGCAACAGCATGAGGACGCCACACTCCCAAACCAACTCCATGCACTTTGAGGCTTTAACAACTCAACATTTAAAAAGTTGATTTAAAAAATCAAACACCTGAATTTTTCCCTAATTAAATTTACTAGGGAAATGCACACCAAGCCATGAAACTTACAATGAAGATGAACAAATTACACACAACTGTCACCAAACTTCCACATACCACCCCCCCCTCTCACTCCTGCCCTCCCTCCTTAGGTGCTCTGATTGGCTGAGCACCTGAGCCACCACCACTCACCTCTTGTTGTGAGAGCCTAAAGCATGTTTGGTTGCACTTTAAAAGTTCCCGAGTGTACTCGCCTAATTGTGAGTACCGCCTGCCCGGTTCACCATTTTGTTTTTCAATCTACCTCAATTTACCCCTTTACAGTCAAATATTATGCAAAATTCTGTTAAAGACTTGTCCCTTCTTAACTTAAATAACTGCTTTGGCCATCTGCAATCTTTCTAGGTGGGTAAAAATGACTCTTGAGGCCAGAAAGGACTTATCAGACGCCGATCATAACAATACGGTACACACACAAAATCACAACCTGATATACACCAAGCAGAAAATCAACTGGAGCTGTGAGGCGACGTAAACCCTTGCCCAAGGCACTGGCAGCTGCATACTCTACCACAGTATATTACTGACTTTGTAAAAGTCTTACAACCAGATTTCCCCATAAATCACAGCAAATTTTGAGGCCCCTCCTTGAGTCAACGTCTTACGTAAGACCTACAAGCACTCAGGTGAAGGCTGAAGCAGTTCAACACCATATGCCCCAACTTCAAATACACAGTTGAGAGGCGGGACCAAAACGTGATTTTCTGTGTGTGCCTGAAGTTGGGGCATACGGTCTTGCTTCACCCTTCACTTTACCCTTCACCGGCGTACTTCAGGGGTTTTATTTAATACTTGGACTGGCTTCAGTAGGGCCTCCAGACTTTCTGTGGCTTCACAAGTGTCACGTGAATCCCCTGCATAGCAGTGGAACTGCCTTTTCCCTTCACCTTCAATGCCTCTGCACTGGAAGTATACATCTACACCAGCCCAGAAGAGTCATCAGTCCTGCCACCTCTCCATACCCCCCAGGGCCTGGCACGGCCTGGTACGACTCAGAGGCAAGCCGGGCGCCACTGCTAACTGGCAGTTTGTCCCCACAAACAAGCAGTTAGCCGCCTTCAACTGACAGTGGTGCAGCTCAACACAAAGGCACCGCCAGCCACAACGAGCAGTTTGCTAGTTGACCAGATGTCCACCTCGTGTTGACACTGGATGAGTCATCACCGCCGGACAATATAAAGAGCGCTGCCTCCCTGGAGAGGCAATCTCTCCCTTAGTGCTCTAGGATCACCTTGGTGTCTCTAACCCGTCGTCCACTTCCAGCCAACATCATGTGACTGATGCCATGGTGGTATAGTAGCTGTCTTCAGAACACCAGTATATCTTCAAACTTTTATTCATTGCTTATAGTTTATTTTTTGCATTTAAGGTCATACTAACTTGTTCACCTTTGCATTACATGATAGTCAAGTATTGTCATGTTATTTTTGTTCATTACTATTTCAGTAAATTGTTTAATTATTTATTTGATAATTTTCATTTGTTTCCACCTGCACTTTACACACTGCAAGGCCAATAGCAGCATTTCTTTCATTTATGTGAGGGAGAGCCATACCATCTTGGTTCAGTATAGCTGTGATACCATAACCCGTCACACAAGATATCCAGTTGTAAGACTTTTACCATCAGTGGTGGTAGAGTATGCAACTGGCAATGCCTTTGTTACAGGTTCGCTTCATCTCACAGCCCCAGTGGATTTTCTCACACATTTGAATACATGAAACAACTTTATTTGATACATTCCAAACCAAAGTACTGTACAGTACAGTAATTATCAAACCATCAAATGTGTGGGATAATCATAGTGCGCTAAATATCACTAACGTCGCCAATACAAGAACAAAAACGCATACGGCGAACAATATCAAAGGTATTGAATTTACCAAGAAGTTTATCGAGGGACAATTGACAGTGAGGGATGGTCGGGAAGCAAGACACGTAAGTCCTGGAAGTCAGGACATGTAGAGACAACGGTTTGGACAATAAGAAGCAGGGCAGCGCTCCATTAAGTGCCTGTGAGTTAAACGTGTATGACCAATATACAACCTCGCCAGAGCCATTTCCCACCACCGGTTACGGTGGTAGGAGGAAGGCCACGGGAACACACTACTCTTAAGAGCACGCAATTTGTTACCAGTAACAGAAGACCAACAACCCTGACAACGGGCAAGAATGGGGAAATGAATAACTGGGTAAAAGTCATAATAAGGAATACCTTTACGGGAGACGGGACAGGTGCGGATAGTTTCCTTAGCGGCAGTGTCCGCACGCTCATTTAAGAACACACCAATATGGGTGGGAATCCAGCGAAATTCCACTGTCTTAAATCTACTGGAGATAAGAAACAGCCAATGTTGAATTTCAACTACCAAAGGATGGACTGGATTAAAGGATTCTAGAGCCATGAGGGCACTGCAAGTGTCAACTACAAACACAGAGGAGGATTGACAGCGAGAAAAGAGTTGATGAAGAGCATAGAGAATAGCATAAAGTTCTGCCATGAAGATGCTAGTCTCCAGAGGCAGGAGACACAAAGGTGCAGTCAGGAAAAACAACAGAGTAGCCTACACCGTCTGCAGACTTAAGACCCATTGGTGAAGACGGAAATAGAGTGGAAGTGTGAAGAAAAGTGTTCAAGGAAAAGGTGATTTAGAACTGTAGGAGGGGTAAAAGTTTTAGTCATGTGGGTCAAGGCTTACAGAATTTAGGAACGGGGACCCCTCCATAGGGGCAAAGACGGAATGACACGAGGGGAAATATTGGTAACACAAACTAAAAGAGCATTTTGTAAGAGAGACAACCGTACAGAAAGAGATAGGTGGTGAAGGGGAACAGGAACCACAGGATGGGTAAAGGTCAAGGCATGACATAAGCAAGAGTGAGGGTGCTGTAAGGACCGTGCAAAGTGGAGAAGACAGTAGCGATCATGGCGATCCTGTAGAAACAGGACGCCAGTTTCAACATACAGGCTTAGGGTAGGTGTCGAAGGAAAGGTACCAGAGCTGAGCCGTAACCCAGTATGATGCAGTGTGTCCAGATGGTGAAGGGTAGAAGGAGAAGCAGACGAGTAAACAGGGCCATAATCGAGTTTAGACAGAACGAGAGAAGAATGTAAAGAGAGGAGCAGTGTCGATTAGCTCCCCAAGAAGTATGGGACATGACCTAAAGTTAGTTAAGGGCCTTAGAGCATTCAACTCGGACGTAAAAAATATGGGGCGACAAAGACAAACGAGTGTCAAAGATTAGCCCTAAAAGCTTTAGCAGATTCTTTGTACAAAAGGGGATGACCCCTGTTACCTAACAGTAAATAGGTATCTGGGAGTTAGCTGTTACAGGCTGCTTCCTAGGGGGGTGCGTGTGTGGGAGAAAAAAAAATTTAGTAGTTAACCACTGAACTGCTCTGTCTCCAAATAACACCCTGGTGCACAAGAAATAAATTCTTTCCAAAAAATTTATTTCTCTTCTTATATTGTTAAAATGCAGAGTCTGATCACGGGGAAACTAAACAAAAAATATTGTATGTGACTTACTTTAGCTGCGATGGAGCTGGGAAGTTGAGCAAATTATGGGCGCTGAGCGTTGGAGCGATGGGGGTCTGTCGGCCCCGCCACCCCGTGCGACGGCAGTTGCTGCGAATAAAATGTTGCGCAATTATTTTGAAGTTTCTCATTCATTTCTTCTTTTTTTTTGCTGTAATATTATTTAAAAGTGTGTAATTTGTGGAATTTATATAATTCAAAGTATAGAACATCGCTATGCTCAAAATTATGGGCCTCATATATGCGACATATTCTACAATCAAACAGTGTTTTTGCTGTTATTACACTATATACACACATTGTATATACCCATCTACGTATGTATTCACCATAACGATCCACTATGTTGGTATGGTGAGCCCAAAAAACATGAGTGAGCTGCCACACCCTGCCAGTCCTCCCTCCCTCCTCCAACACATTACTCGCCAACATTCCTCCTCCCAAAATACTGTTATTGTGTTTATTACACTATTTACACACGTTATGTATAAGTATGTACATGTTTTATTCATGTACATACGTACATACTTGCCATCTCCTCACCTCTCTCTCTTGCCTACTTAATGCTCTTGCTTCCCTCATCTCATCACAATCGACTTTATAATGGTTCAGGACGGATCGAAATGTCGTCGTCTATTCAATTTCCAGTGTGTGGTTTGGTCAACAATGAAATCTTCATGCAAGATCTTATAAAGAAAATCCCTAGAACGAGTTTTGCAGATACGAAAGAGTTTAAGGTGAGTAGGGGATGGTTTGAGAAATTTTGAAAAAAGACGTGGTATTCATAGTGTTGTGAGGCATGGTGAGGGTGCCAGCTCAGACAAAGTAGGAGCTGAAAGATTTGTTCGTGATTTTAAAGATTTTGTAGATACTGTATTGATGGATATATTCCACAACAAGTGTTTAATTGTGAGGAGACATGGCTATTCTGGAAAAAATTGCCGAAGAGGACATACATTACCCAAGAGGAGACGTCACTGCCCGGACACAAGCTAACTTGGGCTAACTTGTGTCAGGATAGGCTAACTCTTGTGCTGTGTGGCGATTTGAAAATTAAACCCTTGCTCGTGTATCATTCCGAAAATCCAAGAGTTTTAAACAATATATAACGTGCAGAAAAACTGTGATGTAGAGTGGTTTGCCCTGCCATCAAAAAATATCTGCAAGAGAAAAGTTTGACACTAAAGGGCCTGCTTCTCGACAATGCTCTTGCTCATCCTCCAGACTTGGAGGATGCATTGTTGGGGCCACTTTTTTTTTTTAGGGATATTCCTGCATGGGCCCTAAGTTTCTGGCTAATGAACCAATGACATGAAGGAGGAGTTTTCAACCTACCTTGTGTTAGGTGTGCAGGGGTCAATAGGCTGAACATAATGTCAGGAGCAAAGGGGGGCGTTTGCCTCTTCAAACACAATTGTGACCATCTTCATCTCTTCGAACTATCCTAAATGCTCTCTTCACCTGTCTGACCAAATTGGGTGTCCAGACCACCTTTGAATCTGAAATTGTAAAATTAATAGTGATTTCAGAATATTCAGTCCATTTATACTAACAAAATTATATACAGTATACTGTAATTGAAATTTTACAGAATGATAAAGGCAATTTAGTAACTTTGTTAAAATGCACTTGGGGGAAATACATGAAAATAGGTTAATATGGTTTGTAAGGTTGATGGGAAATGTTTATTACTTTTATAATTTAAAAGATGTATAGCCCTAATACTCCATCCTGGGTGCATTCCACCAGGTAATGACCACAGCAAAAGTTTTCCACGAGGCTCTATTGTCACACAAACTTTTCACATTTTCAAACTTGATTCATCTTTCCCCCTCCCCCCCCTCATTCCAGGGGTTTTCTTTAAAAGGTCTTCATGCAAATGCCTTGGTTTCTCACAAATGATGGCCTCTGAAATGCTATCACCTGCTAACTCTTTGTTGTGTATCCAAATTAATAAAAAAATTTCAACATCCTCAAGTGTTTGTGTTCTTTGTTTCGGGATTGTTGATATGCCTTTTGCCACTTTAACGCTCATAATGTCCTTTTTCTTAGCAAGTATAGTGCATATTGTTGACATAGATTTGTTGTTCTGCCTAGCTAGTTCAATAACCTGTGCACCGTTTTGACGTTTATGAATGCTCTCTTGTTTTTCCTCTATGGTCATTCTCACATGTGTTTTCTTGGCTTGAACCTTACTTGCCACTGGCTTTCTTGGGACTCATGGCAAGATATATAATAACAAATTTTATGTTCAAATAGCCAAAAATCCCAAAACAAATGTAATGCTTTATAAAGAATTCAGGCGCGATAGTTACTAGGCAGGAGACACTGGTAAACTGAGGTGCGATCACCATGCCACCACGCGCTAGGTCAGCCCATACGCATATCAACAAACTCATTTCCCGAGGCAAAGTTTGTAACCCGATTCAAATTTTTCGAAGAAATTAGGTTCGTAACCCGAAAAGTTCATAAATATTCATTCGTAAGACGAGGTGACACTATATATAAGTAAAAAATTAAAATTTTGTAGATACACTGTGCTGTATTGATGGATACATTCCACAACAAGTGTTTAATTGTGAGGAGACATGGCTATTCTGGAAAAAATTGCCGAAGAGGACATACATTACCCAAGAGGAGACGTCACTGCCCGGACACAAGCTAACTTGGGCTAACTTGTGTCAGGATAGGCTAACTCTTGTGCTGTGTGGCGATTTGAAAATTAAACCTTTGCTCGTGTATCATTCCGAAAATCCAAGAGTTTTAAAAAATATATAACGTGCAGAAAAACTGTGATGTGGAGTGGTTTGCCCTGCCATCAAAAAATATCTGCAAGAGAAAAGTTTGACACTCAAGGTCCTGCTTCTCGACAATGCTCCTGCTCATCCTCCAGACTTGGAGGATGCATTGTTGGGGCCACTTTTTTTTTTTTTTTTAGGGATATTCCTACATGAGCCCTGAGTTTCTGGCTAATGTACCAATGACATGAAGGAGGAGTTTTCAACCTACCTTGTGTTAGGTGTGCAGAGGTCAATGGTTGAACATAATGTCAGGAGCAAAGGGGGGCGTTTGCCTCTTCGAACACAATTGTGACCATCTTCATCTCTTCGAACTATCCTAAATGCTCTCTTCACCTGTCTGACCAAATTGGGTGTCCAGACCACCTTTGAATCTGAAATTGTAAAATTAATAGCAATTTCAGAATATTCAGTCCATTTATACTAACAAAATTATATACAGTATACTGTAATTGAAATTTTACAGAATGATAAAGGCAATTTAGCAACTTTGTTAAAATGCACATGGGGGAAATACATGAAAATAGGTTAATATTGTTTGTAAGGTTGATGGGAAATGTTTATTACTTTTATGATTTAAAAGATGTATAGCCCTAATACTCCATCCTGGGTGCATTCCACCAGGTAATGACCACAGCAAAAGTTTTCCACGAGGCTCTATTGTCACACAAACTTTTCACATTTTCAAACTTGATTCATCTTCCCCCCCCCCCCTCATTCCAGGGGTTTTCTTTAAAAGGTCTTCATGCAAATGCCTTGGTTTCTCACAAATGATGGCCTCTGAAATGCTATCACCTGCTAATTCCTTGTTGTGTATCCAAATTAATAAAAACTTTTTAACATCCTCAAGTGTTTGTGTTCTTTGTTTCGGGATTGTTGATATGCCTTTTGCCACTTTAATGTTCATAATGTCCTTTTTCTTAGCAAGTACAGTGCATATTGTTGACATAGATTTGTTGTACTGCCTAGCTAGTTCAACAACCTGTGCACCATTTTGATGTTTATGAATGCTCTCTTGTTTTTCCTCTATGGTCATTCTCACATGTGTTTTCTTGGCTTGAACCTTACCACTGGCTTTCTTGGGACTCATGGCAAGATATATCATAACAAATTTTATGTTCAAATAGCCAAAAATCCCAAAACAAATGTAATGCTTTACAAAGAATTCAGGCGCGATACTTACTAGGCAGGAGACACTGGTAAACTGAGGCGCGATCACCATGCCACCACGCGCTAGGTCAGCCCATACGTATATCAACAAACTCCTTTCCCGAGGCAAAGTTTGTAACCCGATTCAAATTTTTCGAAGAAATTAGGCTCGTAACCCGAAAAGTTCATAAATATTCATTCGTAAGCCGAGGTGTCACTATATATAACTAAAAAATTAAACTCAGGATTACTTTCAACCCCTACCCCTTTTGCTCTACTCCATTGCCTCCTACCTTCACCCCCCCTCTATGATGTACTCTTCCATAGACACCTACCTTTGCCCCCCTCCTCCCCTCTACTCCTCCATCATCACCTACCTTCACACCCCCTCCCTTCTCCTCCTCCATCGTCACCTTCCTTTCACCCTCCTCTATGATGTACTCTTCCATAGACACCTACGTTCACTGCATATAATGCTCCCCTCTACTCCTCCATCGTCACCTACTTTCACCCCCCCCTCCGCTCTACTCCTCCAGGGTCGCAGACAATTTCACGAGCGTGAGAACTACGAGTTCTCTAACTACTCTCACACTCCTACTCTCTCACCAGTGAGGGGGAGGGAAGGAGGGAGGAAATGAAGGAAGAAAGGTGGGGGAGAGAGAATAAGCAGGGGGGAGGAGGGCCTAGATACATTTCTTCCATATAGATAGGTAGACTGAGGGAGAGCTGCTTGCCAAGAGCCCTATCAGACAGGCTTCCTATTCCTCAACCCTCCCTAATATGCCACATCCTGGTCAGGACAAATTGCTCGATTGTTATTCTTGGTGTGACTCGAGAACTGACCTCGAGGCGGGGCATGGGCATGGATTATCTCCCTGGGGCACGCACCTCCCTGCCCCAGCTCTCTCTCTCACATAATCTATCAAGGGTCTAACATGAGGTCATTGTGCCTACCAGAAGTGTATATGTCCAAGGCTGGCCACCTGTCTGGACCATTCAAATGTATAAACACGTAATTAGTCTATTAAAATTATATATAATGCTACAATTATAAATTAATTTGTTCATGGTCATTCGTTTATCAGTATTTTAATATGAGGTATATATACGCATGTAAGTATACGTTGACGTACACATATATGATTATGTGTATAGAATGATTATGATTATGTGTAATCATATATGATTATATCTAATGGAATGCATTAGTAAGTGATGTGGTGGAGGCTGACTCCATACACAGGTTCAAGTGTAGATATGATAGAGCCCAATAGGCTCAGAAACCTGTACACCTGTTGATTGACGGTTGAGAGGTGGAACTAAAGAGCCAGAGCTCAACCCCAGCAAGCACAATTAGGCGAGTATATGAACGAATGCACATGTACACTTTCAAATGAATTAAGATACCTTGAGATACACAATGACTTAGTTTAAATAGTTTAAACACATTATGGTACTGATTTTGACATGCTGATGTCTGGAAGGGAGAGGGGGTGTGGGGGGTTATTGTCTGAGGTGGAGGACCAGAGGAGGGGGTCAGTGAAAGGATGGTGGCTGGAGGGATGCCATTGTTCTAATGGTTATGAAAACAATTATTAATGGCAGGAATTCAGTGGGTGTGTACTTCACCCGCACCATCACCATACTGTGCCCTGCTACAACCCCCCCCCCCCCCCACTCCACCCATGCTGTGCGGGGCGTATTACACATTATGGGATAACCGACTGTCTGTCCATTCCTGTCTGCTCGTTATGCTGCCCTTCCTTTTGAAAATTGTCTGCTTTATCGACTTCCTTCAAGACCACACGTTAGCCTCTTATCATGCCCTCTTACCACTCTCAGGGAGCCGGCTCTTCTATACAATAGTTACCACTCAGTCCCCAAGGTGAAAGAGTGTCCGGGCATATGACTTGTTACATGTACTTATTTGCGATTCGTTTGGGCTGTCACGTGTGGTGATTAGTGTTGGGTAAGGCTAGGCCAGGTCAGGTCAGACTAGGCCAGGTCAGACTAGGCTAGGCTTTTTGCCCGAAACGCTTTGCGTAATAGTGGCTTTAGGCATTGTATGTACTAGCTCTACCTATAAGTCAAACAATCCTTGTAAATATTTATTGTATGTATGTACCTTACCTAAATAAAATTGTATTGTATTGTATTGTAAGGCTAGGCCAGGTCAGGTCTGGTCAGGTCTGGCTAGGCCAGGTCAGGCCAGGCTAAGCAGGGTGAGAGAAGTAAAGCGGCAGGTACTTACGTTTCCGAGAAAGTAGCGGCGGTAGTATATTGTTGATTTAGATTCGACGACATCCTGAAGCTAGTAGGTGGCGGCCTCATCGCTCTCGAACTTCTTGTTGTTGTAGGGGATACGAAGCACACCCAATATCCCCCTTACATTGATCACACTAATATTTTTACTATTTCGGACACCAGATTTGTCTGTTTCGTATATGTATAATTGTTCAATATTAAAACAACAATAGAATGCTCTAAGTACTTTCGTATATTAATACATCTTCAGAAGGCATGGTTCGCTCTGAAGATGTATTAATATAAGAAAGTACTAAAGGAAATTCCTGTTTCAATTCTTCCTCCGTGGTCTGACACTTGTTATATATTGTATATACTGAATTATATATACTATAATTCAGTATATACTGAATATACTATACTATATACTAAATATACTATATATTATATATATATACTATACAGTATATAGTATATATATACTATACTATTTATATATTAATAGTATATTATATATTTATAATTTATTTTAAATATATAATATATAATATAAATATATAATAATATTATATATTTATATTATTAATAGTATAGTATATACTATACTATACTATTTAGTATATATATACTATACAGTATATACTAAATATACTATATACTGCCAACAAACTCACCCTTAACATTGACAAAACTTTCTATATTCTGTTTGGCAATAAATCCTCTAATCAAATAAATCTCAAAATAAACAATACCCAAATTTGTAACAAATTAGATGGCAAATTCCTTGGCATTCTCATTGACCACAAGCTGAATTTCCAGGGACACATTCTAAACATATCAAAAAAAGTTTCAAAAACTGTGGGCATTCTTTCTAAGATCAGATATTATGTACCACGCCCTGCCCTGGTGACTCTCTACTACTCCCTTATCTATCCATATCTCAACTATGGTATTTGTGCTTGGGGCTCTCCAAAATCACTTACGTCCTCTAATTACTCAACACAAAGCTGCTATTAGGACAATATCCAATTCTGGCCCCAGACATCAATCGGTACCCCTACTCAAATCTCTGAATATGTTAGACATTAAGTCACTGCACATTCTCTCATGTGTATTATACATATATAAAACGCTAAACTATAATGCCAATCCTGATCTCAAAAGTTTCATAGAAGGTTGTAACAGAACCCATGAGCACCACACCAGAAATAAATACAGTTTTGATATTCCTAGAGTACGACTTAATCAAACTAGAAATGCTCTACAAATCAAGGGGCCCAGAATGTGGAATGACCTTCCCAACCATGTTAAAGACTGTACCTCTCTCAACCAGTTTAAGTTAAAAACGAAGCTATACCTAATAAATTCCCTGTAACCTACCTTACCCTTCTATTGTCAACCAATGTCTGTTTTTCTTTAAAGAGCGCTGTTTGTCGACATAATTGTATTTGTGCTGCTTTTTCATCTATGTTTTCATTCTACTCATTATGCTCAATTAGTATTAAGCTTGTCATTTAAGTTTATCATGCCCGAAACGCTTTGCGTAATAGTGGCTTTAGGCATTGTATATGTACTAGCTCTACCTATAAGTCAACCAATCCTTGTAAAAATTTATTGTATGTATGTACCTTACCTAAATAAAATTGTATTGTAAAATTGTATTGTATTGTATGAATGCTGCGGTTTTCGAGTTTGACGAGCGATGAAAACTGCCACTTTTATACAACTACAAATATCTTTTATTTATTTTTATTTATTTATTTATTTATGCATATACAAGAATGTACATAAGGAATGCGAGGATACAAATATGGTAATTACAGTCTTGTAAAGCCACTAGCACGCGCAGCGTTTCGGGCAGGTCCTTAATCTAAGAAAATTTTAAGGAGGTAAATACTTGCAAAATTATAGACAAAAAATGATAACAGATTACATGAAATGAAAAAAAAGATGAGAGAAAATTGTAGGTACAGTATATTAAAGCACATAGGTAGCTAAGATTGATTGCAATGACAGCTTGAATGGTAGTTGACAAAAAAATTGGTAGGCATAATACAGCAGAAACAATATAAGATTGGTTGCAATGACAGCTTGAATGGTAGTTGACAAAAATTGGTAGTCACAATACAGCATATGGCTAGCACATAAAAGAAGACAGCAATGAACACAATGAAACACAATGAACACAATGATCTTCGGTTTTACTTAAAATATTTGTCTGGTAGAGGTTTTACATATAGATCGCGTTTCTGTCTTTCTTCTGACTAATAAATAATTTTGGTTTAATCAGTTATCAAGATGTTTTCAACAATATTCTGTAGCGAGTAGATTATCCCAATAATATACTCGCTCCAAATGCTTTGTTAATATTCCTGTCAACCTTTGAAGATGAATGAGGTGAGGCGTTGCCCGAGCATATAAGCAGCAGAATAGCAAACATTAACCCATGGGCTATTCATTCCTCACCATCTGGTCACCATTTGGTCCGGGAGACATCTCCCGTCACGCTGGGTGCAGTCGCACCTCCACAGATCTCCAGTATCATCTATTGATACTGGTGATGGCTCAAAAGGGCCACCACTTACGAGCTATTCATGCCCGTGCCACCTTTTTGGTGGCTTCATCTTCATCTTAACACATTCACAAGGGAGACATCTCCCGTCACGCTGGGTGCATTCGCACCTCCACAGATCTCCAGTATCAGCTCTTGATACTGGTAATGGCTTAAAATGGCCACCACTTACGGGCTATTTATGCCCGTGCCACCTTTTGGGTTGCTTCATCTTCATCTTAACACATTCATAAGGGAGACATCTCCCGTCATGCAGGGTGCATTCGCACCTCCACAGATCTCCAGTATCAGCTCCTGATACTGGTAATGGCTTGAAAGGGCCACCACTTACGGGCTATTCATGCCCGTGCCACCTTTTGGGTGGCTTAATCTTCATCAATCAATCAATCAAACATTAACCAGAGTCTACTTTCAAGTGTGGTCTAGAGCAGACACTTGCGAGATACTGTACCGACGCTCAGTGCGCCCAACTCACACCAAAGTATCACCTGTGTACTTCTGTATATTCGACCAAATAGTCTCTTAGTGTCTGTGTTTATTTGTCACCATACTTTACGTAACAATAGAACCGTTACATTGGTGACCCAGTGAGTGAAAAAGAAATGGCCACTGCCTTTTGACGAAAGGCGGTGGAGTTTCTGATGGGGAAGGAAGAGACAATTGCGCATCGCGTTCCGCAAGGCGCGGTGCGGCCAGCCTGGGTGGCATAAAAAGCGCGCGAAGTCAGGTCTCGCTCGCAGGGTGCAGTCGCGCCTCCACAGATCTCCAGTATCAGCTCTTGATACTGATAATGGCACAAAAGGGCCACCACTTACGGGCTATTCATGCCCGTGCCACCTCTTGGGTGGCTTAATCTTCATCAATCAATCAGGTCTCGCTCTCACTCCCTCTCCCGCCCCGGTCCACGATTCACGAAGCGCCCACCCTCCTCCCCCTTTCTGCTGGCTGCCAGTTTTCCCGGTTCTGACTACGTCAGTCGTTGTTCCTCACGTTTTTCCTCCCGTTTCACTGGGGATGGGTGGGGGGGGGGGGGGGTGCAGCGCCCGTCCCCAAGTGTTCCGCTGTCCGCATAGCTACTACTTTGACTTTACAGCCATTCTACTAGTAAGCCCTACCTTGTCAGGTAATTCCTTCTTCCTTGGCGGCTCGGCCTCTGGCCTGGGGTTATTTTCTTCTCCAAATACATATCAGGCTTCCCCAGTCACTATATATGTATTTTCTGCCGCCTGATTATTCTCCAGCTAGGGTTTCCCTTATGTTATGTTGTTCACTTTGGTGTCCTGTTATACTTAGAATTAGATTTGTTACATATTCGCCTCACTGCTAATTCTAGACATTAGGACATTAGGTTTCTGCAGAGTTTGTTACTAGGCTATAAGATTACGTTATTTTACTACGGATGTACAATTTAAGATGTTTCGTGTACTTTGAGTTAGCCACGGCTATGTTATACATTTGTTAAGTGCTATTTAGAAGCCTGTTTTACTTCTGCAGAATTATTTATCAATTCAATAAACTTACGCCCCCATGAGTTGGTGTCTTCCTTCCCCTGATCAGAAACACCTAGTCACAAACTAGATCTTCGTCATGGATTTATCTACCAGGTTTCCAGCATACAACGCAGATGAGCCAGAATTTTGGTTCATGCAGATGGAGGCTATTTTCGACCTTCACGAAGTTTCGACGATACCCAGCCACGATGGACTACAACATGGACTCTCACTGGACCTCTACTGCTATACTGTTTGCTGTGATGGAACTCTGCCAACACCCTCGCCACAGCTATGATTTTCATCGCGTCCATCTCTGCATTTTCATCTACTACGGCTTGCTGCTCCACGATCGTTACTCACTCATCTGACAGCCTCATCAATGATTACATCATGTTGGATCTACAGCTTGTCCTGCCGACTCTCCGTCGCTGCCAGGGCACTGCTTGTCCTACGCCCACGACAGCTGCTCTGTCATCAGATTCATCTACACGTTCACTGAATTTTGATACTCGGCCGACTCGAGCCCTTTGCGCAGTACAGGACTCACAGCTTGCGTTTCCGACACTTCGTCGCCTTCAGAACAATTCAGCTCTAGATGTGATTACCTCGTTGTCCTAACTACGTGCCTACATTACCTCCTAATGTCCTGGTGCCCGAGCCCATCCGCCTCGGATCTAAATGCTCCACCAGCGAGCTAAGGACGCAACAATTATGCACATTCTTCTCTCCTGCTACACCGAGCTTGTCCACACACTGACTACATCTTTTGGTACCAGACTACAATTTCCAGTCAACAATGTAGTACTCGGCGTGTACAGTCCTAATCAACCCAAGACGCTACAGCTTCGACACAGAGCAGACAGCAGACTACGACCACATCGAGCCGCCACGCTCTCGCTCCCCGAGTTCAGACACTCACAATTCTCAATCGAGCCGCCACGCTCTCACTCATAGAGCTCCACGACTCCGGCCTCACTCAGCTCTCTGCTCTGCTCCAGGCTTCGTCTCAACGTCTGCGACACTGCTAAATCCAGAGACACATCCGCTGACTACGCAGTTCACTTTTCGACCACAGTACGACCTCCCACCCTACGACCCCAGTACGACCTCCCACCCTACGACCCCAGTTAGATGACATCAGCGAAGAGGAGGAAGTTAACTTTGATGGTTATGTAACGCGTGAATTGTAACGAGCAGGGCGTACAATTCACCGACCAGCTAAGTTCCTTGATCAAGTATTTTTCCTTTCATCCCCTGGGAGGGGGAGTTCTGTAGCGAGTAGATTATCCCAATAATATACTCGCTCCAAATGCTTTGTTAATATTCCTGTCAACCTTTGAAGATGAATGAGGTGAGGCGTTGCCCGGGCAACACGGTGAGGTGTTGCCCGAGCATATAAGCAGCAGAATAGCAAACATTAACCAGTCTACTTTCAAGTGTGGTCTAGAGCAGACACTTGCGAGATACTGTACCGGCGCTCAGTGCGCCCAACTCACACCAAAGTATCACCTGTGTACTTCTGTATATTCGACCAAATATATATATAGTACCTTAGTGTCTGTGTTTATTTGTCACCATACTTTACGTAACAATAGAACCGTTACAATTCTTTCAGCGTTCGTCTTTTCCAACTTGGCGACCCTTTTGGAAGCGCGATACTTGGGTTAACCCATCCTATAGTTGGGTCTGTTTCCAACTGGGGTTCGAACACTGTTTACATCACTTAGGGTCTAACACCTGCAAAAAGTTGGAATCGGGTACGTCATCGCTATTCTTAAATAAATCTGACCCAGCCTAATCTAACCTAACTGAACCTAGTCTAACTAAGCCTACTCTAACCTACCCGAATATGATCTAATGTAATGAAAATAATAGATACAATATTGTGTTTAAATGTATGCCCATAATTTGCACAAGGTGTGACGTCACTATGACGCCATAGTTTTTGTTGCCAGCGCGGGATTTGGATATGTCAAGAAAGCTGTCGGGGAACCCAAGATTGACCTCTTGGCCTCGCAAAGTTTATAAGCTGAAAATATACAGCTTACCAATTAGTAATTCCCTAGTTGAACAGGTATTTTTGAGAATAACATCTTTGAAAACTAAAATTTGAAATTGCAAATACCATTAGTTTTGATCTTGAAAAACATAAATTAATAAACGAGTCACAACATGGTTTTACAAATGACCGTTTATGTGCAACAAATTTGCTATCTTTTTATTCCAGCATAGTTGAGGCAGTTGATAGTGGTAAGGTTTGCGATGTTGTGTACCTTGACTTTAGCAAAGCTTTTGATAAAATGCCACATGAAAGACTGATTGAAAAGAGGCTCATGGTATTGAGGGTGCTATATTAAGATGGATTAGGGCATGGCTATACTAAAGAAAACAGAGAGTTAGTATAAATGGGGTTAAGTCAGAGTGGAAAAATATTGTAAGTGGAGTGCCTCAAGGCCCTGTATTGGAACCTCTGTTGTTTATAATATATACAAATGATTTAGATTCAGGTTTGAGTAGCAACATTTGCAAATTTGCCGATGATGCAAAAATCGGTAGGGAAATTAACATGGAAGAAGACTCGCTATCACTTCAAGTTGATCTAAATAGGGTTTTGAAATGGTCAAAAGATGCAGATTAATGTTGATAAATGTAAAGTTCTGAGGCTAGGTAATGATGATAGAGTTACAAGATACGAGCTAGATGGTGTTGAGATTGCGAAAGGGATCTGGGAGTTATAATTAGTAAGAATTTAAAACCAAAGGATCAATGCATGAATGTTCGTAATAAGGCGAATAGGACACTGGAATTTATTAATCGAAGCGTTAGTAACAAGACACCTGGTGTTGTTCTTCAGCTATATATCTTGCTCTGGTTAGGCCCCATTTAGATTATGCAGTTAAGTTTTGGTCGCCGTACTATAGAATGGATATAAATTCACTTGAACGTGTCAGCCGTAGGATGACTAAGTTAATTCCCCAAATTAGAAATCTTTCATATGAAGAAAGATTAACAAAGCTTAAATTGCATTCACTTTAAAGGCAAAGAGTTAGGGGTGACATGATAGAGGTTTACAAGTGGATGAATGGACATAACAAAGGGAATATTAATAGGGTATTAAAAGTATCAACACAAGATAGAACACGAAACAATGGGTATAAATTGGATAAGTTTAGATTTAGGAAAGATTTGGGTAAATACTGGTTCGGTAACAGGGTGGTTGATTTGTGGAACCAATTATCGCGTAACGTGGTGGAAGTGGGTACTTGATTGTTTTAAACGTGGGTTGGACATGCATATGAATGGGATTGGGTGGTTATAAATAGGAGTTTTTTAGTTTAGTTCATTTATTATGCACCCCATACCCATTCCGTGGGGGGTAGTGGAAAGGGTTACAGAGGCACATAATGGGCTCAGGGACTGAACCCCACAATTCATTTAGCTAAGCAAGTTACAATCTTGATGAGCTAGTTACAAAATTTAATATAAGTCGTCACATCAACAATGGGTTCGAGATCGACCTCAAGTACAGGTTCTAAATTAAGCAACTGACATATGTGGAGAGCTATAGTGTCACAATTTATATGTTTGTCCTGCACACCGCCCCCCATCCAATGGGCAGCGGTGGATAGGTTACAATCACTCAGTTACTACCTACAGTTAGCAAACTGGGGATATTTGGCTATAAATAGGAGCTGCCTCGTATGGGCCTATTTTCTTATGTTCTTATACGAACGAAAGGGTTTGTATGTACAAACTTCTCAGTGAACAAAGTTGTTTCTAGTGCGGTATACGAAACTGCAGTAGACGATTTGACCAGTCCAACCCCCCACAACACCTCCGTCCGGGGGCAGTGTTGTGAGTGTGAGCCTCGTCCTCCACCACTTTGGGAGAGATATATAGTGTTATATAGTGACACACACAATATAACTATAGGTGTACGTGACTAGTAACACTAACCTTACCCACGTGGTGACAGCTTGGGTCGAAACTAATATTCCAGGTTGGTCAGGTTAGGTACTGTTTAGTGTAGTGTTAGAAATAATAGAGCTGAAGAAACTGTGGGAGGCCTAATGGCTCATGTGATTGATTAATTTGTTGATTTGTTCATTATGTACTCCATATCCATCCCGTGGGTGGTAGTGGACAACCCGTTCTCGCACTTGCTTTTAGTCAATATTGGCCTATTTAATAAGTGCATATGCGACTCACTAATTGATTGTGAATATTTTAGTTTACCTTGAAAAGCTTCATAGAAAACACCGACCTCACCTAACCTTCTTAGTATGTTAAGATAAGCATCTTATTGCTTCTTAATTACAATTATTACTTAACCTATACCGTTGATAGGTTAAGTAATTGTAAATAAGAAGCAATAAGATGCTTATCTTAACATACTAAGAAGGTTAGGTGAGGTCGGTGTTTTCTATGAAGCTTTTCAAGGTAAACTAAAATATTCACAATCAATTAGTATGTCACATATGCACTTATTAAATAAGCCAATATTGACAGTAAGCAAGTGCGAGAACGGGCTGTCCACTACCACCCACGGGATGGGTATGGAGTACATAATGAACAAATCAACAAATTAATCAATCACATGAGCCATTAGGCCTCCCACAGTTTCTTCAGCTCTAATATGCAACGGAATGGGTTACATGCAATCTTGACAAGCTAGTTATATAGCTTAATGTGTGTGTGTACTGACATCAGAAGGAGTCATAATATATATAATATTACATATATATGCATAATATATAATATATCAACAGTTATAGCACAGTTGGTTAAAAAACTGGACCATAAAATTCTCTAAATTTAGCAGTTTACATCTCTGGTGAGCCAGTTACATATTTCACCATGGCAGTCCCTGTGGCGAAGTAGTAACGACACTCACCTGGCATTTCGCGAGCACTTTGGCCTGGGTTCGTATCCTGGGCAGGGAGGATTTACTGGGCACCAATCCTTAATTGTTGCCTCTGTTTACTCAACAGTAAAATGGGTACCTGGTTGTTAAACGATTTGGCGGATTGTATTCCAGGGAAAATTAGGATTAAGGACTTGCTCAAAATGCTGTGTGTGCTAGTGGCTGTACAAGAATGTAAGAACTCTTGTATATATAAATTAAAAAAAAATTCTGAATTTTGTTTACATTCAATTACAGAAGACCATTCAGAAAGGGGGTTTCATTATGCTCATCACTATATTACAGTACAGTATTTCTATTTATTCATTTTATTTTTCAGGTAAAATGGGAAGGAACATTATGGCTGCTGTGCTGCAGCTCAGAAAATTTCCATGTGTGCGCTGTGTGCTGTGTTCACCTGGTATTCAAGCTAATGGTTGGCAGTGTCTTAGTTATGTAAACCTTAACTACATTTTACATCGGTATAGATCAACTTGCAAGAAACCCACAGATAATACAAATTATCCTGAAAATAAAGATACTAATACCTCCGAGTTTTCAGAAACAAATAATTGTCAGTTATCTTTTAATTCAAAAGATATTGGTAAATCCACAATGTTTAATAGAGAAAATTCAGTACATAAATCACATGCAGAAGAGCTCAAATTGTTAAATTCTAATAGTAGTTTGGTCAAGCAACAAGCATCAGAGTTTGTGAATACAAATAAAGACGAGCAATCTCATGTTATTGGAATTACATCCGTAAAGGAAGTACTAAAAAGTTTAGGTGAAGAAGTATACACAACCGATAACACTGGCAGAGAAAAGGTTAATTATATTCTTCCCAATGAATCTATGAAATTTGTATCTGAAGAAAAATTATATGGAGTTAAAGAAGAAATATCTCTTGGAAATAAATCTAGACATAAAATCACTCTCAACAGGAACAAATCTTATTCAAATGATAATTTAACAAATAAGAAGAAGCTTATTGTTCTGAAAAGTGGAAAACAAGATTGCAAAGTAATACTTAAGGCAAAAAAATATTCAGTTAGTAAAAAGTTAAATTTCCCTGTGACAAATTCAAATGATTGCAGTAAGTCACTGGAGCTTGATGCAGAAGCAACGGGAACAAGCAAAGAAAGTGAAATTTCCTTTAAAGTTTCAGAGGCATTAAAAGAAAATTGTAAAGTTGAAGAAACTGCTGATACTGTAGAGAGATGTAAAACTTTACCTGTAAATGAATTCCCTACTAGACAGCATTCTTTGTCATACTGTAAGAATATACTTGGTGTTCAGACACTCTCCGTTTGCCTTGCTAATCAGATATTTAGTGGAGTCACCCCTAAAGGTCATCAGGAAGCTCAAGAAGATTTTCAGAGGAGTAAAGATCATTTACAAGTTCATGGTTTATGGAACAGTGAGCCATCTGACCTTCCAGATTATGACCTCGAATTGCCTATGTTTGAAGATAAGGATTTAGACCAACATTTCCGTATTGTTGCAGAAGAGCAATGTGCTCCATATAAAGATTTGTTAAATCATTTGGTAGGCACAGACCTTCCTCATTTACCCAGTACTTGGCAGTTGACTCCAGGCTGGACACGTTACAATTCTGATGGTAGCTATTCACGCGTAGACTTCCCTGACTGTCGTGCCATTGTTTTTGATGTGGAGGTTTGTGTGCGTGAAGGGAATCACCCTGTATTAGCCACAGCTGCATCTGATAAATATTGGTATTCTTGGTGCAGCAATCGCTTAATGAATCCTCACAGTACACACAGTGATAATGTTAGCTTAGAGGACCTTATTCCACTTGAGTCATCTTGCAATTTGGGTTCTCTGGATCTTAAGACTAGAGATGTTCCTCGTGTGGTTGTTGGACATAATGTGAGTTATGATCGTATCAGAGTTCGTGAACAATATATGCTGGAAGGATCATCTTTGCGGTTTGTAGATACGATGTCACTACACATATCTTCAAGTGGGTTAGTCTCGGAGCAGCGTGCATTATTGATGAAAAATATAAGTAGTGATAAAAAAGTCAGGTTACCATGGATGCTTGCTGGATGTCGGAATAGTCTTGCTGAAGTTTACAAGTTTTATTGTAATGCAGATCTTAAAAAAAGTACTAGAGATGTATTTGTGAAAGGCAGCTTGAATGATGTTTACAGTGAATTTCAAAGCCTCATGAATTATTGTGCCAATGATGTGAAAGCAACTCACATGGTCCTAGTTAAACTATTACCAATATTTTTTGAAAGATTCCCACATCCTGTTACACTTTCAGGAATGTTAGAAATGGGATTAACTTTCCTTCCAGTTACAGAAAATTGGAATAAATATATTAAAGCAGCAGAAACAGAGTTCCACCACATAGAAGGAATGTTAAATGAGGAGCTAGTGAAGCAAGTTCAAGCAGCTCTAGGTTTTATGGAGGACAAGAAATATAAAGAGGACCCCTGGTTGTGGAACCTTGACTGGTCAGTGCCTAAAGGAAGAGTGAAAAAACTATGTGGATATCCAAACTGGTATAGGAAGCTCTGTGCACGTACTGGTGAGAGAGAAGGCACTCCAGAACCAGAAAATATGAGCACTAGTCTACAAATTGTACCAAAGTTGCTAAGACTCACCTGGAATGGGTTTCCTCTTCATTATGAAAGACAATATGGATGGGGTTATCTGAAACCTTTGTATAGAAATATTGCTGAAGTACCTGCCTCTGATATTCCTCCACTTGATAGCACTACTGACAGTACAATAGAATTCCCTGTGAAGGCTTTTTATGAAATATACTCTAACAGAAATTCTGAAATTCACAATAACATTGAACAGGAGGAAATAGAGAAGTGCAATTTACTAGAAACTGAAGAGGACTGGAAGTTATTTTTTATAGAAAATAATCCTCAAAGCTATAAATCAAAAACAGTAACAAAAATTAATGTCCAAAAAGAGAATCTAATAGACATTGGCATTCCTGGTGTTGGCTTTGTTTCATTACCACACAAAGATGGTGCCAAAAACCGTGTTGGAAATCCATTAGCTAAAGATTTTCTTAATAAAATTGAAGACAAGACATTAAGTAGCCACTTTGGAGACATTGCAGAGCTTGTTCTGAAGACTAATAAAATTTTGTCCTACTGGAAGAATAATAGAGACCGTATACTGTCCCAAATGGTTATTTGGAATGATCATTCTTCCTTGCCACCATCTATTACCTCAGCAGGTAAGGGTTCTTAAAAAAAATTTTGTTTAACATGTAGACGAAGTTCTGTAAGGACTGTAATGCTTTTTAGGTACAGTATCTCTGGTAGGCTAGTGTCAACCTAGGTATACCTTATAGTTTTGTTATGGTGTATTCTGACTTGCTGTTTTGCTCCTCCCAAAGGTATAAAGTGGAACCCTTACTCAAATGGATCAAATTGGACTGGAATCCTTGGTGGGTCAGAAAAAATTAGCTAATGAACAAATCAAAACAAAAATACTTTTTATCACAAATTTTAACTCAGAATGTGGTCATTGTCATTTGTTAATCTTTTGAGCCACTGCAGTCATTGTTATTTGCTGATTTTTGTTATTAAAGTAGCACTGGTTTTTTGTGTATACACAGTAAAATCTAAATATTTTATTAATATGTACCATTACATTTCATCTCATATATCTTTATGTTGTTTTGATGCAGATGGTTTTAAACAAGATGGCAAATATGGAGCTATTTTGCCAATGGTGGTGGTTGCAGGAACTATCACTCGACGTGCAGTGGAACGTACTTGGATGACTGCATCTAATGCTTATGCAGATCGCATTGGATCAGAACTGAAGGCTATGATTGAAGCACCTCCAGGTAATTACCTGTAATTTTTTGTTTCAAAAATATTAATAGCAAAATACTAGTGGTAAGGTAAGGTCACCAGTTCTATGCCACTTAAATTATTTTTCCTGTTTTTTACCTGAATTTACCCGAGGGTCATCATCTTTAGTGGCTTTAACAGGAACAAGAAGTTGGCATCTTGTCAAAGGACACCCCCCCTCCCTCCATTTTTTGTGGAACATTAATTGTCTCAGGAAGGATGTGAGAAAGTTCAGGGACTTGTATCCCTCCCAGGAATCGAGCATTGAGTATAATGAAACAACCTATTTTTGTTGGGATCCCAGTAGCCCAGTAGGTTGTTGGGTTTTGCAGATCTGGTTCCAGAATGAAGAGGTAGACTGGCCAAGACCCCAGTTGACTTGAGCTGCCATCTAGTTGTGATTGGCCACATCACGATTAAGATATTTACCCCTACAACAATGATCATTTGCCTTGTTTATATTATTTCCTTCAAGCAGTCTCTTGTTTTGTTGCATCTATACTTTCTGTTGGGTTTTCCTCAGTATTGGGATGATCTCTGGTCCCTAAGCCCCCCATTGCCTCATAGTAAGCCAGAATCTACTCCTGACTTCTGGTAGGTGACAGATGGGTCTCCGAGGCCTGGTGTGTTTAGCTAAGGCTTGATGGTATCAGAGCTAAGATCAAGGAGCTACTGAGGGTACAACATAAAAGGATGTTCCATTAAATTCAAATTGCTTTTTATTGCAGGTTATAAATTTGTTGGTGCTGATGTAGACTCTCAGGAGTTATGGATTGCTGCCGTACTTGGTGATGCATATTTTTCTGGTGAGCATGGAGCTACTGCTTTGGGCTGGATGACATTACAGGGCAAAAAAAGTGACGGGACAGACATGCACAGTCGCACGGCAAAGAATGCAGGGATATCAAGAGACCATGCCAAGGTTAGTATCATTGTTCCTTATTAGGTATTTATTCTTGAATACCTTATGGTTAAGTCATGTTTTTGTTTCTTCTGTCATTCTTCTAATAGGTTTCTATTCAACATTCATTCTTCTGTCTCTTCTTCGGCTTTGGAATGGGAACAGTAGAATTATGAACCCATGAGGGATCACTAGCCTTTTTCCATCAGAGAGGTAAGACAAGGTTAGGTTAAGGCTCCGCTTTTGGTGGTGCTGGTTGTCTAGCTTCTGACTATCCCTCCTCCTTAAGGCTTGAGTAAGTACAGAAGTTCTGGGTAAATATACCTAACAAGGCTAGTACAGTATCGGCAAGTGTTCCCTCATGATTGAGGCATATTTTAAAGGGAGGTTGCTGCTTTGGCTTCATCTAGTAGGACAGAACCCAACCACTTGGGTTGGACAGTAGAGCGACAGTCTTGCTTCATGCAGGTCGGAGTTCAATCCTTGACTGTCGCAAGTGGTTGGGCATCATTCCTTCCCCATGTCCCATCCCATATCCTTATCCCTTCCCAGTGCTATATAGTTGTAATGGCTTGGCACTTTTCCCTGATGGTCCCCCCCCCCACTCTCTAGTAGGACGGATCTTGACTAGGAATTATTACCTCACTTTAACCTGCTGTACTTGCCTTGTCTTATTGAAGATGAAGATGAGTTTAGTGCATAAATTAGTGTAGCTGTGTGCTGCCCCGTGGACAGATTTGAAAAGATTGAGGCACAAGGTGAAGCAGTTAAGAAATTGTATATTACAACAAGATGGTAAAAAGCTTAGGAAAGCTGTGAAGAAGACTTAGTGTCTGCAAAGAAGACCTCCATTGCATTCACTGCATTGGAGGACAATCGTTTGAGGGTGGTAGCAGTGCACCCGACAATGGAAACATTCAACCTGTGCTGCAGAAGAATATAACCAAGGATCCGGCAACTAGGGTGATGAAGTGTTTCAACAAGAAAGGAAGGGAAATCTTGGTTGTTGGTGAGATGTAGACTGCACTTCCTGTTTGAAGAATGCACATAAAAGGATGAGTGTGTGTTTTCCTGGGGCTGGTATAAGTGGTGACATAGTGGACAGAATATGAATATGCAACAAATGCAACATTTTGTTTGGAAATGGGAAAGAGCTTCTTGGTTGGAATAAATGATGTTGAGTTGAAGTAAAGGACTAATAATACAGTAGATTCAAATTAGCTCTAGATATGATTAGGAAAAAGGGAGGGAAATTTCTGCCTTATGTGGAGTTTGTCCAAGGTTCAGTATTGGTGACAAGTGGATGTCTGATAAATTGCTGACTTAAAAGGCATTGTTTTGATAATGAAATGTCATTCAACAACTGGGACTTGTTCATTGGTAAGAACTGTGTATGAGAGAGATGTAGCGCACCTATCTAGAAATACTGTACGTTGTTGACCTTAGACTTTAGTGAACTTGTTGGAAGTAGCTGTTAGCATAACTTAAAACTTAAAGATTAGAGGTCTGGATGTGAATGTGAATAATAATAGTTGTCCCAATACATTATGGGAACAGAACACAAAAATGGAAACAAAAATTTGGGAAAAAATGAATGCAAGGTTATGTTTATGCAAGTGGACACATGCATAATCATAACTCCCAAATGGTGTAGTACACAAACAGCAGGAGTGTTAGAAATAAAATAGATTAATTTAGTACTATTATATGCACAGAATCAATAGATATTATTGCACTTGCAGAAACATGGATGAATGCAGAAATCAGGGAATTACGGTATTAACAATATAAAATTCAGGATAAGATTATTGGAAATTATGGTTTTGTGAGGCTTGTCTATAAAACAAAATAGGTGTTGTGTCATTATACTCTTATACTTGAGAGAATTGTTGTTATTTTATTTGCCACTACAGTACCGTGGTACCTCGGAATACGAGCAGGATTTGCTCAGAAAATTTACATCGGAATACGAGCATTGCCTCGGAAGACGAGGGTATTGATACAAGTGCAGGCCGACCTAGCGCGTGGTGACACGGCTATCGCCCTTCAGTTTACCAGTGCCTCGTGTCCAGTGACTATCCCGCCTGAATTCTTCACCAGGATTTACAGTGTTTTGTTGGATATTTGGCCATTTGACCATAAAAGTTGTTGTTATATATTTCACCATGGGTCTCAAGAAAGCCAGTGGTAAGGATCAAGGCAAGAAAGCGCATGTGAGCATGATAATAGAGGAAAAACAAGAGATCATTCGGAAGCATGAAAATGGTACACGTGTTGTTGAACTTTGTAGACAGTACAACAAAGCCACGTCAACGATATGCACTATACTTGCCAAGAAAAAGGACATTATGAGTGCTAAAGTGGCTAAAGGCGTAAGAACAATCACGAAACAAAGACCACAAATACTTAAGGAAATGGAAAAGTTGTTATTAATTTGGATACACGACAAGGAGTTAAAGGGTGATTGTGTTTTAGAGGCCATCATTTGTGAGAAAGCCAGGGTATTGCACGAAGACCTTGTAAAGAAAACCCCTGGAACGGTGCAGATATGATAGACTTTAAGGCAAGCAGGGGATGGTATGAAAAATTTAGAATAAAGTGGTATTCATAGTGTTGTGAGGCATGGGGAGGCTGCCAGCTCAAACAAACCAGCGGCTGAAAGATTTATTGAAGAATTTAAAGAGTTTGCAGAGGCTGAGGGATACCTACCGCAACAAGTGTTTGTGACGAGACAGGACTGTTCTGGAAAAGATTGCCTAAGAGGACTTACATTACCAAGGAGGAAAAATCATTGCCCAGACACAAGCCTATGAAAGATAGGTTTACGCTTGTGCTGTGTTCAAATGTGAGTGGCGATTTGAAAATTAAACCCTTGCTTGTGTATCATTCTGAAAATCCAAGGGTTTTCAAATACAGTAGTATAAAGTGCAGAAAACCAAATGTGTGTGATGTGAAGGGCTAATAGTAAAGCATGGGTGACTAGGAATTTTTTTTTTTTGGAGTGGGTGAAGGAAGTGGTGTGCCCTGCCATAGAAAAATATCTGCAGGAGAAACATTTGCCACTCAAGGCTGCTTCTCCTCGGCAATGCTCCTGCTCATCCTCCAGGCTTGGAAGATGAATTGTTGCACAGATACAGTAATTTTCTCACGGTAAAGTTCCTTCCTCCTAACACCACTCCTCTAATTCAGCCTATGGACCAGAAAATCATTGCGAATTTTAAGAAACTATGAAAGGGCACTTTTCCGGAAATGTTTTGAAGTGACTGAAGCCATAAGGCTCACCTTCAAAGAGTTCTGGAAACACCATTTTAACATTTGTAGTGCTTTAAAACTCGTTGACAAAGCCTGGCAAGAAGTGACTCAAAGAACCCTGATCTCTGGCTGGAGAAAATTGTGGCCTGAGTGTGTGACAGAACTAGACTTTGAGGGGTTTGAGCCTGTAAATGATGTGCCTATTGTTGAGGAAATTGTTACTCTGGGCTGGCAAATGGGCTTGGAATTGGATGGTGGTGATGTGGAGGAGTTGGTGGAAGAACACAACGAAAAACTGACCACCGAAGAACTCCTAGCCCTTCAAAAGGAACAAGAAGTAGACTCGGCTGAGGATGTTTCTCCAGTGGAAGAGGATGAGGCAGCAGCGAATGTCCCTTCCGCAACTATTAAGAAGTGGTGTCAGATGTGGGAAGAAATGCAAACTTTTATTGAAACGACTTGCCCAGAGAAAGCTGTAGTAGGCCGTTGCATTAATATTTTCAATGACAATGTGATGCCTCACTACAGAAACATCTTGTGAAGAAGGGAAAAACAATCATCAATGGACCGCTTTGTTGTGAGAAAATCGAGCAGTGAGCCACAACCAGGACCTAGTGGTATGCAGGCAAAACATGCCAGAGAATGCACTCCAGAGAGGTCCTCATTGCCTGATGTTATAATGGAAGGGGACTTTCCTTCCAAACAGTAACACCTCTCCTCCTCACCATCTTCCATACACCAACAGCAGTCATCAGCAAGGGTAAATAATAACTTTAACATACTTTGGTAGTGTATATTTCGATGAATTAG
This sequence comes from Procambarus clarkii, assembly GCF_040958095.1. Classification (NCBI taxonomy): domain Eukaryota; kingdom Metazoa; phylum Arthropoda; class Malacostraca; order Decapoda; family Cambaridae; genus Procambarus; species Procambarus clarkii. Next base: position 11,494,706 of record NC_091238.1, on the reverse strand, counting down.
GTATAAAATTTAGTTTGAAGTGAGGTTTTTGGGGTAGTCAGGAACGGATTAATTCATTTCCCATTGTTTCTTATGGGGAAATTAGCTTCGGTTTACATTTTTTCGGAATACGAGTTGTCTCCAGGAACGGATTAAACTCTTAAACCGAGGTACCCCTGTACTGTACTTTTAAACATTAATTACAAAATACTCTATATAATACTGTACTTAGAAAAAATACAGTACAGTAGTCAATATTTGTTTTAATTTTACTGGACTGCATTTTGGTTAATTGTCTATTGTTTAGAGACACCTATTGGTAAGGAGATCTTTGGAGGGAGAGACAAATATACTTTCATTTTATTTTACTTTTTTTCAGATAATTAACTACGGGCGAATTTATGGTGCAGGACTCCGTTTTATTAAGAGACTGCTGAAGCAGTTCAATCCAAAGTTGTCAGAAAAAGAAATTGATGCACGGGCTGAAAATTTATTTGCTGCAACAAAAGGACAAAAAGGCTGGTTCTTGAATGGAAAAGGAGAAGAGTTAGCAATGGAAATGGATTATCCTTACACTGGAGAAGCTTTATGCCATAAACAGGTAATTAAATACAGTACAGTATATATGCTGCCATTGTATCTACAAGGAGGCATAGCAAGTATTAACAGACTGTAAAACTTGTTTAGAAATTGATTTCAATTTGATGATAAAAGAAGGGAGAGTCTCTGTCTTAGACATTATTATGATAGGTCACACCAGATTTTGTATACCTATGCCATAGAATATTCATTTTGTAATGTGTTGTGATGCTCGGTAAATTTCAAAGCACTCAAAGTTCAGTGCATAACTATCAGTACTGTATTTACCTGTTAGTGTCATTGGGGCAAGAGTATCTAGCTCTTTGGGTCCTATCCCCTCCTAGCTATTTGTACCAGGTGCTTTTTTAATATTCTTGACATCATTTCATTGTTGTAGTGTATTTGCTCTTCGAGCTATGAATGGATGTGACTTCCACGTCTTTCAGTGCATTTAATTTGTTGGTCATGCACAGTGTTCGAGTCTTTTCTAACAACTCTATAGCAAAATTTATATTTGCAAATTAGCTAATGTCATTTTGTTCTATTTTCTCAGAATTGAGGAAGGTTGTACCTGTCCACTTTGTTTATTTATCTCCATATACAATATTGTATGTTATGTTCATGCCTCCTCTTCAAAACTTGGTCACAATTATGAGAGCAATATTGATTAGTAGTAAATATGAGAAGAGCATTAGTAGTCTTATTAGACATAAAAAGAGCATGATTTTAGAAAATTGATGTGCATGAGAAAATACAATAATTTTGTTTCTACGAGGCATTTCCCTTGCTTTAGGGAAATGCACCAAACCTCTGAGACCTGCCCTTACCTACCAGGAGCCAACACCAGAATCTTGTTTCCTTGATGATGCAGTGAAGCTGGGAATCAGAGCTTTACAGTTTCTCCAAGTAAATCTACCGGAAAGCATAGGCACAACAAAATTAAAAACGGCAGGATGAAAAGTAGGCACTTAAAGATAACTTGTCAAAAGATTGCTGATGTGATATAAGCATAATGATCCGGTTGTGCCAGTGTGCCATCAGATGACAGCACAGGCCATCCAGAGTTTCTTGCCAGCCCACACCTAACTTTATGCCAGCATTCCCTTTGTGGCTGGTTGGCTTGAATTTCCCTGCCCTTCTCCACGAGCTGGCTCCTCAAGTCTCCTTGCCTCTTGGAAGTGCATGGAACTTGTTTTCCACTACAAAAGTCTGTTAATGGAGAGTAGAGCTTTCTTGCGAGTTAGCTGTTCGTTGTCTACATATTGAAATAACACCTAGCTCTGTGTTTTGTATGTGGTTCGTATTGCTTTCTTCAAGGATGTGATTGAATTACATAGTAATTGTTTTATGACTTTAGTAAATATCTCATTTCCATGGGTAAGCTCTCCTTAAGTTATGTTTCTGCAGTTCTGTACTAATTTAATTCAAGGAAAATATTGTGCCCTCTGTGAGATACTGTAGAACTGAGCAAGAGTAGCTATTGAGAGGGTTTACTCAGAAAGTGTTAAGTGTAATGACAGGCCTCTATGTAATGATATGTGGCTCAGTACCCCCTAGTCTTGTCCTTTTCTTCCTTCTCCATAGGGTGGCCTGAGATGCTGGGCTTGCCTCTAGGTGGCAGGTGAGGTTGTTGTTTGAATGTTTGCTTCCTGGATTTGACTAACTATTTCAATTGGGTGACATAGTATTAGATAAAAATTGAGTTTAAATGAGGTATGTAAATTGTAACATACAATAAATTGTAACATGGAAGAGGTAGAGCAGCCTATTGACATAGCTCGAGTGCATGGGGGAATTGCGTAAAACCCTGGTTTGTGTCTCAGAGAGACTGCAGGATCTGTTGGTAAATCAGGATGATTTCCCGGTTGCAATTCTTTTAACCATGTCGTAGCTCAGTTGATTAAGGCAACGTCTGGGATCCTCTTGGACGTAGGTTCGAATCCTCATCACGGCCCTTGTGGATTTGTTTTTTTTCATGTAAATTGTAGTTGTGCGAGATATAACTTTGACTATTATATACAGTGAATACTGTCAAACTAATATTTTAATTTTTAGATAAACAAACTGTTGTGGCAAGCCAGACGGAACAATATTGAGGTCACTTTTAACGATGTAGTAGCAAAACCTTTTGTCTGGATTGGAGGTTCAGAGTCTCATATGTTCAACTGCCTGGAAGCTATTGCTAGGTGTGAGACACCGAAGACACCAGTACTTGGTGGGAGAATAACTCGAGCACTTGAACCACACTATGTTGATAACCAGTTCATGACAAGTCGAGTGAACTGGGTTGTACAAAGCTCAGGTTAGTTATATATTAATTACTCAAATTTGATAACTTTTTATGTATCTGTACACTGCCATACTCTGATTTGACCTGCTGAATTTCAGGAACGTATATTTCTTATCACTTTTACACTTCAGTATTAGAACTTGAAAGATTCCTCCAAGAATTGCACTTCATAGACTTCAGAAACAGTACATGTCTCTCTTATTGTTTACAATGCTCTAGTTTTAATAGTGAGATGTACTGTAATTTGAGACATACCAGTAAATCTGGCTATTATACAGTATTTTATATAGTCAAAAAGAAATTATTATTTTATTATTAATTTTCAGCTGTGGATTATCTTCACATAATGTTGGTTTCCATGCGATGGCTCTTTACAAAATATGAAATTAAAGGACGTTTATGTATTAGCATTCATGATGAGGTAAGATTGCATTTTTATGTTGGTAATAGCAGTTCATATTAAATGTTAATAAAATAATACAGCATATTTAGGTAATGGTCAGTTTTATACAAATATAGAATTAAATTGTAACAAAGGCAAAATTACCCACAAAAACTGAAATTGTCTAAAGTGGTTAAGAAAAAAAAGAGGGTGAAAGGCAGCAGGAAATGGGGTTTTCTGAAGCAGTTATAGATTCATTGTAATTAAATAGAGACGGAGAGAAAGACTGACAAAAAAAGATCAATATAGCACCCTAATTTTTAGCAAGAAATTAAAGGAAAGTTTGGAATTGATTAATGATAATAATTCACTCAATTTAAGGAAGTTGTGTTCTGCACTACTAGATTTTATGATTCCTTGCAGAAATAGCATATTGTGTACAGTAAATATAGAATGGTTAACCTAGGGGGGACTATTATCAGGATTTGAAGTGTTCCATTGCCAAGTGGCATTTGCACATGAGCTGCCAAACAATGATGTAGAGGTGAAGGACAATATTAGGTAAAAGAAATGGAATGCAAGTCTATTCTACAGCAATAATGATCTTTTTATTTCAATCAGCACACTTGTTTCCTAAAAGACAAGGCCATTACTACTCCAAGGCCAAAAGTACTCCCATGGAAACCTTTGATGTCAATTCCTAAAGTTTATTCAGCCAGCAAAATAGGTGTGCCAGTGTTTGCGAATTTGTAGTTTGAAGGAGTACACATAATAGAGCAACACAAGATGAAGTTATGATCAGAAGATTCTAAAGGGGAAGAGTCATTATGAGAGAAGTCAATGGAAAGGACAAAATGTCCATCTGGTTATCTATGACGAGTACATTACACCAGAGAGGGCTTTTATTTTAAAAAATAGTTGTTAGATTTGGTTAAGAGGTAGGTTAATGAAATAAAGTTCTGTGTTGCAGATTTTACTCAAAGGTAGAAGAGATATTACAGTACATGGTAATAATGAATACACACGGGAAGATTACAGAATTTGTGTACTGGTAGTATGAGTAATTTTATGAACAACTTATACCAGAAATGAAATAGAAAATATGTGCAAGAATGTGAAATGTTTTAACATTATCTATAATAGGCCTTTATAATGCTTGATTGTAAACCTTATTATAATTCTTAACTTTATTATATGTATTATATTGTATCCCACTTCAGTACTTTTTTATGTACAGTATTTTAAAAAGATTCTCCATTTTAGGTTCGCTACTTGGTATCATCAGAAGATTGTTATCGAGCTGCTCTAGCTCTCCAGATTACAAACCTTCTCACACGCTCACTCTTTGCACTGAGGTTAGTAAATTTCTTTGTTAAAAAAATTAAGAATGCAGTTCATTACCACAAATATTTAGTGTCTTGCTTCTAATTTTCAGCAATGGAGAGTTTTCCAGAGAACAAGACATCAGAGATTTAGATGGATGGAACTTAGTATAATTGATGCAAAAGTGTAGTTATAATAAACACTCAATGTATTCTAACCTCATTGTCTCCATAAAATGGACTGTTCTTGCCATTTCCTTATCCCATCAAACAGTTACTCTCATTCTTCTAACACAAATGTGTGCAATTCCACACATTTATTTAGCAGTCTTAACTGAACATTCCTTCAGCATATCCCTCATATTACTAAGGTTCATTTGCTCATGATCTCTTAACATCACTATCAACACTGTTCCTTTGTTGTCATCTCATACTCAAATGTTCAACTTATATTTCTTTCACTTTTTAGATAATTGTGACATGTGATCACACTCTATCACTTTAGATTATCTTGTACAGCATCAACATGTGATCTGAGAATCCTCCAGTACTCCTCTCACTGCTCTGGTATCACACTTGTACTCATCTTGACGAGCACAAATTCATATTTGTACAACTAAAATAGTTCAGAAGAGAATAAGTTTAATTTATATATGAAATAGTAAATGAAGAAGTACTGAAATCAATTAATTAGTACAGTATAAATACCTAGGATATGTGAATATCCTTAGGTGGCCTAATTGAGGACCGGGTCATGGGGACAATGAGCCCCGAAATCATTGCAAGGTAAGGTATATCAGGAATTTGCAAAGGAAGCAAAGATTAAAATGTAAGTAAAGGAAAGTGGGAAGTGCAATAAGGTGAGGAAGAACTACAAAAAGTTATTGACAGATGGGTGTCAAGTGCTGATGTTTTATGAGGGAAAAAGATGAGAGCATTAGAGGCAGTGCGATTGGTGTGTAAGGTACTAGGAGGGGGAGGACAAACAAGCAGTACAATAGTAGCAATGTAAAAGGATAGACAAAAAGTTTGTGCCTCATAACATTGAAAATTGACTCAACTATTTCATATTTGCATTAAAGAGAGCTGAAGGGATGGAGTGAAAGATTAAATGATATTTATGAAAATCATGAGAATTATGAACAATGCACAAAATTGAGGGAAAGTAGATTAATTATGAGTAATGAATGATATACAGTAATATTTTTACGCAGATCATATTTTGATTGCCGAGAAATTGTTGTGGATATTTTACTGTGATGGCATATATCACTCTGCTAATGTGTGGAGGATTAAGTTAGGTGTCACTCTTAATACTGTCTTTTTCCTATTGTGTCAACTTTTAGTCCAGTAATGTAGTAATTGGGCCCAATCCCATATTAGTCATTTTTGTAAATGCATCATGCACAGCTTCCTGTATTTTAATCATTCTGAAGTTGTTTTCATTGCACTAACTGTTCAGGCATCTGTTCTATTTTAACAGGTTGGGTTTTAAAGATCTGCCACAATCGGTTGCATTCTTCAGTGGTGTCGATATAGATCAGGTGTTGCGAAAAGAACCCCATCACGACTGTGTGACTCCCTCAAATCCTCAAGGTTTGAAAGAGGGCTATGGTATGCCACCAGGTGTCACACTTGATATACAACAAATCTTACAAATTACTAAAGGAAAATTAAATAAACCTGAAAAATAAAATAATTTTAATAAATGCTGTTGTATAAATATAAGGTATTAACCATGTTAAAATCTTGGACATTTCAGAACTAAAATTAAAACCTGACATGGTTTGAAAAGAGAAATGCTTGCTTGGGGAAATCTGTACAATATGGTGCACTGAACAGGGAATAAGTCTTAATGGTAATTGAGAGGAGAGCAATTGCAATTTTGGTATACAGCCAAGGACAAGTGTATCCATGCTATATCTCACATCGTTAATGGCCTAAAAAAAAAAAAAAAAAAAAAGTTTAACTAGGCTTTCAAAGTTACAGAAACTGGTCAGTGATACAGTGCAATACTATACAATTTGGTGCAAGTTTTTCATACCCTGAAATATACCTGGGAGGGTCATTGTGGGCTGGAACTTCAGGAGGACCAGAAGGTATTTCCTAATGGACATTCAGTAAGTCAGACTATGGTGTCAAGCACTCTTGGTAAACTTGCCCAATGAAATAACCCATATTTATATATTTTTATTGTCCTGCCTTTACTAGAAAATAATAATAAATAGTGCTTTATTTTGTTAGCAATTGCCTTTTAAATAATAACTTATAATTGTGTAATATTGTAGTTTGTTCATGGGACTCTACTGTACTGACACCACAGGGCTGCCCCCACATGTCAGGGATCATGTGGCAACTGAATTTCCACAAAGACCCATGTCACTCCTGCTGGGCACTCTCCTCTTGCTTTTGATGAGGGACATTTTCCCATGGCTGGCATAATTTTCTTCACTATTGGGGCTAGCTCTGCTAGGGCCTTTGGGGTGGGGGGCCTGGTTTTACCCGACTTCAGACTGCCTGCTTGTATCAACAGGATCCTACGCAAGCATTTTTAAGGGTGGCCTTGTGGGTTATGTCTACCATTCTCTAAGTTTGGTAGTCTTCCGTCCCCATCCTCACAGCTTTTTTTTTTTTTTTTTTTTTTTAAGGAGACATCCTCTGTTTTCCTTCTTCCCAAACTGCTGTTTCTTCTGCGTCTATTCAGTGGTGATGGTCCAGAAGATTAAAGAGCCTAGTCAAACATTACATGACTTGGAAACATTTTACAAGGCACATGAATGGAGGTTAAACATAGCAGATAAATCAAGAGAAAGGTGCTTTGCTGATCTCAATGCAACCAAAGAGTTATTGATGTTGATACTAAGCAGATTTTGAAATGAGTATTTGAAAAGGTCATTCAACAAACACATGTTGAACTTTACCTGCATGGTGTACTTGCAACTTTTACCTTCTATATACTGTACAGTACAGTTTGTTCCCTTTCAACTAGTCAAGACATTTCTTAAAGGAAACCATGATACACATTACAGCAGTACTTTGGAAATAGAACCTTTGAAAGTAACAAATTTTTTATGAGCATTTTACTGTGGTAAAATGTTCATAAAAAATTAGTTATTAAATGTAAAAATGAAAGTGATACAACAATCTTTCAGATTTATTTAAATTTCTGTGATCAAAATAGGTTGTTTAAAGCAGTGGTCGCCAACCTCTCGGAGCTCATTGATCACCAAACTCATAATTTAGATCCTGCGATCCCACCAAACAAGAAATGATAGTTATTCAAGTCAAACTATTTGATGCCATTAAATATAACAGTTAAAGAAAATAGTTACAATATACAAATAAAATTGTCTCGCAGACCACCGGTTGGCGACGGCTGATTTAAAAGAATCCAGATATAATTTATATCACACTATTTTTACAGTGTGTAGAAATAAAATATCTGCCAATGAATTATGCACAGTGGCTTGACAGCTACACTATGGAGTAACCATCACTGAAACTAGTATACAGACAAAATTATAAGCAAGAAAACCACATCTCCAAGAAATAAAAGTAGGTGAAAATAACGAACGCTGTCTCAATACAAGAGTCAGCAAATTCTCGTGAAGGTGCAACAAAAGTTATGATCTGAATGAAGACTGAATATGCCTAAGAAGCAACACAAATCATGGAAACCAAAAATGAGTTAAAAAAGAAGCAATTACCTTATTATTATTACATCTTGAATGATCCACAATGCAAGCAAGAATTAAAAAGCCCATACACCACTGCATGTTATCTAGAGCAATGTAATATAAAGCCAAATATCACATCTCAACACACACACTTATACTTCTCTCAAAAAATAAACTTCCACTTCTATTCAGAATCAACCATGTTCAATTTTCACCTATCCTGACAAACATTTACTACAATTGTCTACATTATTTAAGACTATATCAACTTTGAACATCTTTCCACCATTCAAAACTAAATTAAGAGGGGAAAACCTATATTCAATCCATTTTTAATTGAAAAAAATATGAGAGATTAATATGGTTTGTTCTGTAGGGAAACCATTTCAAAAAGTAGGCCCACGAGTAATTACTAAAAGAAAGCGCCAAGCCACAAAGACCTGTCTAGCACCAGCTGTGTTGCTAGATATTCAAAAGGTGCTAAATATCACTCAATGCCAATACTGTACATCACATTTGTCAAATGCTTTTCCAAAATACATGTATGGAACATCTGCATTTTGTTTTCTTGCAATGCATACATGACTTTATCACGAATTAAGTAAGTAAGTAATTATCAAAAGAAGGCACCAAACCGGGAAGGCTATGTATTATCACGAATTAAGTAATTGCAAAAAGCAGGCTCTTCCTGCTCTAAATCAATGTTGACCTGGATTATTTCGATAAGTTCATTAACCTCCATAAAGCTGGAGATTTGACTATTAATCATTTCCAAACACTATAATTTTATGTGATAGTTCTGATTTAAGTGCTTTTGGCATCTCGCCTATATCAAAGCTTTTTCTTCATATTAGAATGAGCACTATGCTACTGATATTATACATTCCTTTATAAATTGGAATTCCAAGAATTCCAATTTAATTAGGGCTGAGTGCATGGGCACAAATTCTCTTTGGTGTGTTTGGGTTAATATCAGAGATACAGCTTTCACCTTGACCATCAGGTGCAAAGGCTGAAAGGTAGGTAGATAGAAAGGGAGCCGGTCGGCCGAGCGGACGGCACACTGGACTTGTGATCCTGTGGTCCCCATTTCGATCCCGGGCGTCGGCGAGAAACAATGGGCAGAGTTTCTTTCACCCTATGCCCCTGTTACCTGAATTCCATAAGATTGGAATGAACAACTTGGGCATAGCCTCAGCTACTACAAAGACATTAAAGTCAACATCTCCCTTAGCTCAACTAAGCCAATAAACTACTACTGAGGTTTAGCAGAGAAGAGCTGACAGGCCAGGTGTTTGAGGACATCAACAAGAAGAGCGTATGCCTTCAAGTTTGCAGCAACAAAATGTTGTAGTCAATGAGTAATGTGAATATGCAGCTGATGGAAGGCCAAATCTTACAATATCTTGACAAAATAGTAATGTACAAGGCCAAGATGTGAAAAAGACTGACAACTGGAAACATTCTTAAGAATCTATAGCCAAATTTACAAAAACATTTGCTATTTCTTCACAAATATGAGTTATTTGCAAGCCAGAATGAAGCAGGAATCTGATACTAGCCAGTAATGACAGAAGTACTATAAAAAAAAAAATGGGTTTGGTTCTTAAAAAGAAAGGTGTCAGGAGGGAACAAGTCAGCAAAAACTGACAGTTAGTTTGAAAATTGCCTTCTGTAGCAGGATGGAGGAACCTGGCTTAAGGAAGGAAAATGTCATAACCAAATTGAGAAGTAGGGTACAATATGCCTATGACACAATGATAAACCCTTGTTTACTAAGGACTAATAAGAGTTGAAGGAACCAAGCAAGGTTCTCTTACATCACCTGTGGTAGGTAATCCCAACCAAAGACAAATTAGTAACAACCTCCAAACCCAACAACACAGTTGCATTAAGCCACTCTCCTGAGAAGGCAAATTGAGACTACCAACAGACACATCACAAACCTCGGGGGGAGACATCTAAATTCCCCAATCTTATTCCTTCCCAATGAAATAAAGTAAAAAGGTTTAGTTGATGTTTGAGCACGCTATACTTAACCCTCTGGGGACAAAGGGGGAGTAACATCCTCACATTCAAGAGTCCACAACTTTGTAGCTGCTTCATACGTAGCGTGCCAAGAAGGGTCCAACAAGTATTCACTCAAACTCCACACGTTACACATGGAAAATGCAAGATGGAAAAAAAAAAAGAGGATAACCATAAACCTCGTAGTATCCAGCTCAGCCCTTCACTCTGCACCTTATTGTGGATAATTGAAGTGCTTCATAATACGGTACTGCATAAACCCCTAAATAAACAGTGGAACCTCTGTTTTCGTATTTTTCCGTTCTCGTGCTCAATTTCTTCAAAAAAATTAGATTTGGTTCTCGTTGTTTTCCTTGGCTTTCAGAGTTTATTTATACACATACAGGTCCAACGAGCATTGGCACTTCAGTTTATCAGTGTCTCCCGCCTAGTGATGATCGCGTTTGAATTCTTTGTGAAGAATTTCATTGTTTTCGTGCTTTTTTGGTTTCTGAACATAAAAGTTCTTATTATATATCATGCCATGGATTCCAAGAAAGTCAGTGGTAATGTTCAACCCATGAAAATAGTCGAGGATGATGATAGAGGAAAAACAAGAGATCATTCATAGAGACAATGTGATGTGTCTCACAAGTATTAAAACATAGGGAAAAAACAAGTGCCTATAGACAGATCCTTATTAAGACAAGCAAGTAGTGAGCCACAACCAGGTCCTAGAGGTATGCCTGCAAAACGTAAGAGAGAGAGTACCCCAGAAATGTCATCACTGCTGTTATAATGGAAAGGAACTCCATTTCCAAACACTAACACCTCTCCTCCTCCCCACTTCCTGTCTTCCATACACCACCAAGAATCCTCAATAAAAGTAAGGTTCCCAAGAGTATTATTCTGTATAAAATGTATTTTAGTTAATATATTTAGGGGTGTGAAACGGATTAAGTCAATTTACAGTATTTCTTATGGGAAAACTCGTTTTGGTTTTCATATTTTTCGGTTTTCGAACCGTTTCTGGGAAGGGATTAAATATGAAAACTGAGGTACCACTGTATATTTATACACAAATGAAATACATTTTAGCCAGGTTCACCCCACTCACTATATTTAGAAGAGAAGCCTTGCTGCCAAGGCAACAGCTACTGGCATTTCCTAATGTTGTACTCTGCAACAAAAGGTGAGGACATAGTAGGAAACTATATAATCTGCACCCCCACAAGATTGAGGGCATCCAAAACTTGGCACCAATCACCTACCTGCTAGGCCAAGCTAGAACACAGTAAAATAATAGCACACTCAATCCACTGCCATACATCACCGACTGAACAGACAAGCAACAAACTGGGAAACACACCACGACTTTTACCCACAAACACATGAAAGCAATATCTATAAGCAAGAGCCCCCTACACAAAAATTCCAATGGACGTAAACACCCATCTTTAATCAGGTTCACCACTTCCCCTTACATTTCTGAATTACAGGAATATAACTAGGATTAATGAGGTATGGTGTATTGTTGATAAGATGTTGTCACCTGGTTACAGGATAGATAAGCAGCTAAATGAACCCACCAGTAGTTAATTACTGGTGCTGGCTCCATGCCGGGCTCGGGGAGTAAAAACACTCCCGAAACCCACGCCAGGTATTCTTTGAAGCTTGAGGTGAATGTGTATAAATGCTTGAAGGCTTTGAATGTGTATAAATTGAACCTTCTATGAGTGAATTTAGCTGGATGATCTTATCCTGTACTCTCTAGTACCAATGTGTGTGACCCCTGCAGGAAGGTTACCCTGCAAGACTCCCTATGTCATGACAGCAGAATGTTACCTTAGGGGGCAACCAAGTGGGATAACTAAAAATTTGATTATATTAAATTACCCATTTGATTACTGTAGAAGAAAATAAAAAAATAAAGTAAAAGGAGCAGGATGGACAAAAACAGTAAATATAACAGGAATTTGATCAAGTGAAAGCACCTTATAACTATGAGACGATGAATCGATGAAAGGTATACTCAAGAAGCTGTCGTCTTAATATCACTGTCTTGTCACTTAATGTAACTGGTTGAAAAATTCCTAACAAAATATATTATATTTTACATAAAACCAACTTTATCTAGATTAAAAGCAGAAAAAAGCTCCAGGAATGGACAACAATTATGATATGCATAATAGGGAGATATTCAAATTTCTAATTTATGAAATTGTGCAAGAGCAAAAATAACTAGGGTAGTTATTAAAAATAACTTAAAATGCAGTACAACTTGGATTATACCGTCAATAAATGCTGACTATTTTACCAAGCTCTGCTTATCATTTTCAGTTGTGTTTCATATCACATTATCCTTTTTCCACTCCCCATTAAGTCCACTATGGGCTCACCACAGCCCATGCTACTTGGAACTTGTTATTCCAAGTAGCTGAATCTAAAACAAATACTCACCAGTTGTACAAAGAAAGTGGCAACTGCTTCACTAATGTGAAGTAAAACCAGCATGTGAAAACCTTTAGATGTTTCAAGTGCACCTTAAAAAGGTCTTTAGAATTTTGAGAGGCAGTTGAGATGCCTTGGAGCAATTTTAATGAGGCTGGTGTCTCAACAAAGCAGGTTTCACAACATGCATGCTTTCTGTACTGTTAGTTTTACTTCATATGTCGAGTGCTATCCACAAAAATGTCAAAATATTAGTGAGGAAATTGAGATCTTAACAGAAACAAAGCATTATAGATATAAAGGTACATTATTATGGTAACTAACTGCTACACTCAATTCAGTCATTTAATAAATACAATGATCACTTATTCATGCTAAAACATGGAATAGTTAAAATAATTTAGCAATGTTATACCAAAAAAATGAATTTTTTAACAACAATTACACAAATTAAGCAGAATGTAAATACAGTACCTGTATCTATAATAATTAAACAATATATCTAATACTTTGTTGATTTGCACTGATCACAATATACAGTAGTCCAGATTTTCTTTATGCAAGCATAATATTCTATTTTATACATTAGTTACTATACATACAGGCTACATAATGACGCAATCAACGAACGCAATGGATCAGAAGGCACAATAGGTCTCCGTGATGCAGTTGTCGATGAACTGTCTTATCGTGCCAATTCTGTGATTAGTGCTGCACACATCTCAAAGAACTCCATGACATGATGCCCTCGACTTATGCTTTCTTCCATATCACCTGAAGTACAAGAGGATGAGGATAATTGTCATACTAAAATTATAATTTAAAAGTATTAAATATTTGTTTTAAAAATAGGTTATTTAAATTTGAATCGCGTGTGTGCGTGACCCTACAGGAAAAACACGGCAATCAACAGTATTTAGCACGTGAAAAATTATAAACTATTAAATTTTTGTTTGTAACTAATAATTAATAAATACAGTACATATATCTATCCATGTGTGTGTGTGTGTGTGTGTGTGTGTTCTCTTCCATGTATGACAAACACACAGGAGTGTATTTCAATTGTGCACCATCACAGCACACATGAGCAGAAACCATCCCCTTCTACCCATGAACAGCATACAAAAGCCCCCCCCCCATCCCCCTCACTATATCAAGAAACCACTGAGAGGGCATTATAGAAAGAAAAAAGTACATAATTATACGTATTTACAGGTGGATTATGTAGTCTGTATACCAGATTTTTAAAGCCAGAAGTTTTAAATATTAACTCGAGCCTTGTCATTTTGTGCTGGCTGTTCGAGTTAATAGACATGGTACACCATCATAATTCTAATTGCCAAAATATTTACACTCTTTCCACAGGAAAAATATCCAAGGCCACCTACCGGTAACATCTGTTTCTGCAGCATACTGCGAGGTTAAAAAATAAAGTATACTCAAGCTAGGATGTTTAAAATGGTTTGCAACTAAGACTTCACATTGTCCACCTGTACAACTGGGTTAGGGTTCTGAGGCCTAGTAACCTCTGCTCCACAGTGAGTGAGTTTAATTATTAGTATCTCCAGTTATCACAAGGAATGGCAACACAAATGACCACAATACTGGAAAATACCCAACGTTTAAAAATCAACACCAACCTTTCTTTTCAGATATAGTGATCTCGTTAGGTTCATTGCATATGATTTTGAAGTCGAGAAGATGTGATCTGTAATCAACCTGATACAACTGAAGCGCCATGTGCACGTAGTTGCTGGTCACAGGATTCTTCCGGCGGACACGCACATAGAAAGGATTAACTACCTTCCATTCCTGCATGATAAACATGAATGGCATTATTTCATGGTTATGAAATGACTACTGTATCACTAAAATATTGTTTTTTCACCAAGATTGATAGTAATTGTGTTCTATAAACAAAGCAACTTTAAATTAAACTAGACTTAGCCTGAACAAATGTTTAAACAAAACCGTACAGCGCCTTCTTGATTTGATCACCTCCGATTCCTTGAGCCTTAGATTTGGCCAAACCAAAACATGGCCTAATTTATTTCTACATTAAAAAATTACAACAAATATATTACTACTTTATTTGCTATTAAAACATAAAAGCAACTAATTAAACATTATCAGAAGTTATTTGAATTGCTAATTAATAACATAGCAAGTTTTCACATTTTTCAAAATTAAATTATCATTATTTATCAACCATAATTAATCACACTTTCTTACTACAAACTTAAAAAGTTACTTTACATAGGAAAAGTTACTTAACAGTTAAACTAAAGTTTTAGGTAACAAGTAAACTTGAGAAAGATAACTTTTGCTATTATCTTAGTAGCAAAATATACAAACTGTACATCATTATCCAATTTCCCTGTTTAATCGGGTTAGGAGGCATTTGCTTGGAAAAAGGTAATAGTGAAAGAAGGCTACAGATTAAAAAAAAAATTACTTGTCTATTCATTACTGTATATCATTCATTATACTGTATACAGTATATAGTACCACAACAAACTACCATCAATTATCAACAGTTATACACTCCTCCTCCACAAGACCTGGTGTACACCATTCTTTGTGAAATGTCATATACAACACAAACAAATACACCCACTTCCTTCTCTTAATACGCTTCCACCCAGTCTTGGTCCTGAACGCTTTGTAAGTTTTTCACATACAATTCCCAATGTCTCTTACACACACACACACACTTGCCTGGTTGGTCAAATATCTTCCAGGCCTTCTCTTTCTACCCTCAAAGGCTGGGTAGGTTCCCAGGCCTACCTTCAAGTTCAACCGAATACATTCTCCACCAGTTTATCTTTGTGCATTTGTTCAACGAGTTCTTGATACGTAGAGTACTCGTCAATCTTGCAAATTATTGACTGTTGAAATTCACATCTCTCCATGGCATTTTCATTCCTTACTTTATCCAGTCTCCTAACAGCACACATTCTGATTATTTTTGTTGCTGTATTCCCTAATTTTTCAAGTTTGCACCACATCATTGTTTCATAGACAATAATAGCTGCTAATAAAAAAAATTCTTACTCTGATGCATGGGGAAAAAAAAAAAGTGAAAGCTACACAATTCTTATATATAAAATACTTAAAAACTAGCTTCAATGTCATTATTTACCGTAATCATGATTCATCATTTGCCAATTTTGTTTTAAGTGACAGGCACTCCTTGACCTGTATGTATAACAAGCCTCTAAGTCATGAACCGGATCCAACGCCAAATGATTTTGGAAACTGAGCAGGCACTGTAATGCATTTTTAAATTTTGACTAATCAACATAAATCATTAAGCCATATTATCAACAATACTGTAGCTATAATAAGACCAGATTAATGAAAACATCAATGACAATAGAAATACAAGCTTGAGCAAATTTACTATAAGACCTTATAAATACATTTTGGTTGTATACAATGCTTTTCTTGGTATACTTACGAAGCCAAGAACTTTCATAGCCTTGTAAACTTCACTCATGATGTCCAGGGGCTTACTTTGGGAGCGAATACCTGTTCAGCAAATAAACAACTTTTAACAATTCAAATATTTTTTTGTATAGAAACATGATGCACCAGAAAATCTAATATTGTTAAGTGACTTAAACATATTAACTCGGGTTAACTGACCCCTGAGCCCAGGCTCAGCCTCGAGCCCGGCCTGCAGGCTCGACTTGTGGCCTCAAGGAAGTTTAGTTTTATTAACTTTAATATTCTGTATTTCAGTCAGATATACCAGGCATTCAGAATAATGAAATTGGGTTCAGTGGCATTGCACTATACAGAATATCCAAATCACCTTATTTCACAGAATCATATGCAGATTATATTTGTTAAACATACCAGTAGTAAAATTTAAAGTACACATTTTACATATAAATAATTAGGTATTACAGAAGAAAATCTTGAAGCATTCCTGTAGCAAGCATTGTCCAATACTGATTATTACTTTATCATCACTAATCGTGTCATGTATATAAAGAAAATATACAACTTGTTTTGAACACTAAAAATTACCATCATACACGCGACTTACCTAAATGCCACTTTGCACGTTTTCCTGGTGTTCCTTTAGGTACTCCTCGGTCACCACTCAAAGCCCGTTCCCTCAGGGCTGAAGGAAGAGATAACATTAGAAACTATATGTAACATACAGAACATCTCATAGCTTGTACTAAGTAAAGGTGTCTACCAACACTTGCTTCTACATCATCATTTGTTCTCTATAACAAAGATCAATTTGTGTGTTCACTATATGAATGACCTTCATTTTAATTTAATTATACAGTAAAGCTCTAATAACATGCTTTACATCTTAAAATACAGATTGACCAATAATTATGTCTTCCATCTAATAACTTTTGAAATGTGTTAAGGAAAAACTATTTAATTAGAGAATTAAGCATTACAATATGCACTACAAATGACTGTACAAGCTAAACTTTAATTTATGCTATTTGTATGATTGATGTGCACCATTTACAGAGCAGTAGATACCTTCTAATTACTGAACTTGGTAATTCAAGCAACTGTGGTTGCAATATTTGTATATAGTTGGACAAAAACATATACAGAGTTACACAGCACAAATTCTAGACCACATTCAACTACATTACCAAGGTTTGCGAGCATGACAAAGAACAATAAAAACCACAAATACTAAATATCAAACTGCATATCTTCAGGGCAAGTATAATACATGTACAGTACTGTAATATTCTATATATGTACACTTAGCATAACAAGACATGTACTGGCAAAGGAGCTGAAACACAGTAACAGTACAGTATAGGTATGTGAATGTTAACAAAAAATCTGTGAAATAAAAATTAGAGAACAATAATTAAATTTTAACTTTCATTATATTCTGTATCCATGAAAGACTATGGTCCATTCTGGACCATTATCAAGTTGTGTAAAAGAAAATACAAATATTTTTATATATACTCAATATTGTTTCCAACAAACAGCTTAAATGTGCACTCTTCTCCCCAACTTAAAAACCTCAGAATGTTTAATTTATGTAAACTGGACTATTTTACCAACTGACTTCCCTTGAAACTCATGATTTGGATGAACCAACCCAGTAAAGCATAAACAAATACTCTTATGTAAAAAAAAAAAAAAAAAAAAAAATACCAATTTAAAAAATGATGCAACTATACTGACATTTTAATTTGCTTATAATCCAACAGCCAAGACAATCAAACTGTAAGACAGCTCATCAAGATTGCACTGTATAATGTTAAAAAAAAAAGTTACATTTCAAATATAAGTTTTGATGTTTCTATACATTTTGAGGTAGCCTAATTCTAGTCCTGCTAGGCTGAGAAAGTTTCAGATGCCTGATAGTAGAGGGAAATGGGAGGTGGGATACTGCAATATCAAAGCTATAAGCCCCAAGAAGCTTATGACTCCCCAACTGACTACTAAAAAGAAATTACAGAACGATCATCAGACTGCAAGCAAGCTCAGACAACAAATACACCACACATCAGAAAATTGAAATGTTCAACCAATATAGAAATATTCCTGCATCTGCAACCTAAATTGGATTGTAATCTACTGAAGGAGAACGAGCTTTAACTGCAACTGCATGAGAAAATGTTGCCAAGCTGTAAGCACGTTGAGGACAATCTTAACGAGTGTTCATGTCACAAGGTTCACAGAACCAAAAGTGGCATGCAACTTTTGTAGCCAGGACAACGAACAACCATGCTCCCATATCACCATCAACATCACACACACAAAGAATGGATGACTCAAACAGAAGCACCCCCACAAATTAATAAAAATGGAGAAATGCTCTTCACTCCAAATTATGAGACTAACACTAGAGCACCATTTATCCCAAATAATTGAATATCCATCATCCAGGATGAATCTAGGGCAAACTCTGAAGTGTGGTCTTCAACACAGTTAAAACTGAAGCAAATCACATGGACCCTGCAAGAGAGGGAGGAGAGACTACAGGAACCTGCAGAATAGAAGGAAATTTAAACCTTGAATGAACAAGAAAATGAAGCTTAAAAGGAGTCAATTTCGAACTACAGTAGGAGAGGAAAAACAGTCAGAATGCTAGCAAATTAAGCAATCCAGGTACCCAATACACATGCCCTAATGTCATTAATATGTAATATATTTCTGAGAAGTAACAGCTAAAAATTTTAAAATTAAACCAACATTCTTTAAAGCGCAGACAACACACTTGTTAATGTCACACTAAATATGCAGTTTTCTCATCAACCAAAGACCAAGGTAACCCTGATAAAAATGCTGTTAACTTACATTATATGAATCTACATATTCATTAGATTTTAATCAATGTATGCACATACAAATTCATACACTCCAAGGGGTTGTTTGGAAGGTGGGTAATAAATACTATTGGCTGCCACTAAAAGAAGTATCTATGAATGTCATTCAAAATGGAATAATTTAAACCCCATTAAAAAATCTGCGCCCCTCTGCATGTACACAATAAATTAATGCACGTGTTGCTTGAATTTTATTCCATAGAAATTTGTTCAACATTTTTTACGAGTTACCATTATCTTTACTGGAAGAGCTCCACATATTTATGAAAAACTCACATGCTCGTAACTCAGCTTGAATCTTGCCAAGATGAGCTGTCGAAACATGGATAAAATATAGAAGAAAACTTTGAGAAAATTCATTCTGAAAAGGATACCTGCTGTACAACAATTTGAATTTCCTAATAGAAATGCAAATTCTGCATTGGTAACCAATTCAAAGAGATTTGTCAGTAAAAGGTTCTAGTTAGGCTAAACTAAACTAAATTAATAAAATGATGCAGATGACACCATTTTACAAAACATGACTCGTGCCATCAATATCAACTACCCGCTACACAAATTTGGGTCTCGAGTCCAGCCTGGATAATGCTGATCATTGTGATCAGAGTTATACCAGTTAGTTAATTATATGTCACACAAAGTCAAAAACTTTTATAATCAAAATTAGAGATCAATGAATATAAAAATTTATCAGTGCAAAAAGTAAATTATTATATTGTAAACATTCACTTGGGTAAAGTAAATTATTATATTGTAAACATTCATTTGGGTAAAGTAAATTATTATATTGTAAACATTCATTTGGGTAAATAAAAAAGGGTATATACTAACAAATAGAAAGCAATTTAGGTAGTGTATAGTATTACATTACACTGTACTGTAGAATAATAAAGTGCAAAATAAAAACTAAAACTCACGTGCAATCCTCTCTGGATGTGGCTTGAATGGGCTTGGATTGGGGTCAGATGGGCTAAAGGTAGGGGTTGGAGGAGCAGGGGGTGGAGATCCACCAGTGTAAAATGCAGAGATGCTGAAATTAACAAGATGAACTCGAGTAACTATTATAACAATAGTGAATCACAATTTTTTACCTATGCAGTTTGCCTTCTAATCAGTATAGTACTATACACAAAATCTTTCTTATGGTTTGCATTTGTTGAAGCTAACATATAGGAAACAAAATGTCAAATAATCATTTTTTTGTTACTGTATACAGTATTCAAAGGTTTTGCTACCCAATTCACTTTGGTTAAATATGGTTTATACTATACAGTAGCAACACTACTGCCCATATTCTCTTATAATACTGACATTAAAATGCCAGGTACAGTTGACCCTTGATCTGCACAAGGAATGCAGTCTTGAAAAGCCTTGTGCATAATAAATTCACATAAAAAATTTAACTCCATAAAGATAAAAGTGGAAAATTATTTAGAGATCTCCCAGCATCTGCTTGCTTCCATTCCCTCTATATACAACACAACCTAAACATCAATAATTAAATACCCCCCACTTCTCATCAGTCACAAATACTGTACTGACTGTGACTCACTGCAATTCAACAAAATCTTGGTGCAAGGTGTAAAACATACAAATTTTGAGACACCATAACAAAGTGACACCACGGAAAACAACAATAGCAACCTGCCTGCTGCCGACACTTGTTGCACCAATGCTTATTTGTGAATTTATTTCATCTTATTACAACTTTGGGAGTAAAGAGAATTAGCACATAACTGAATTCCGAGTTTTCAATGACACAATGCAAGGTATCGTGGAATTAACATCACTAGTATACAAGTCGAGAAATACAATACTGAAATAGTGAAAATCGGCAAATGACTGACAACAGTGGCTCAGGAGATGAATAAATGATGACCACTTCATTAAAGATTAAAGAGCCAGACATTATGTTACAGAAAAACAGAAGTCATCTATATAAAGCTGTTACATGGGTATAGCTTATCTAAATTTGTATACAGAAGAGGCAAAGATGCCTTTGCAAAGACAAAGATGATCTCTCAATAATGTAATGAAACACACAAGACTGTTGGAGAGAGCTCCATTTTCAAGGTATTACAAACCAAGCCTGGCCCCAGGCACAGTTGGAGAGAAAAAATGCTCCCCAGAACCCCACTCCAGATATACTCTAGGTATTGCCAATTAATCACTATATAAAACAATGCAGCGAGATCTTACTTAACACTGAAATTAGTACGCAAGACTTCTCATTCCTCCAATTCAAGCAAGACATTTCATTTCCTTTTTCCAGATTTGAACAGCACAGGGCCTGATGAGCAAGCATTATTACTGAAGCCTTTTGAATCTATTTGATTAAAAGAAAAAAATTGTTTTTTACAAGAATTACTTATTTTTATAATCATCTTGAATCAAGAGGGGAGGGAGGAGGGGAGAGGTGACTGGGGAAGGGAGGGAATGGGGACACCATTCAGCAAATATTTAACAATCAGCATCACCCTCATATCATGTCTGTCTCCTGATCAAATGTAATAAAAAGTAAGTTATAGGTATAACAACATTAAATCTTACCTGTACAGAGCATTTGCATCTGCAAATCTTTTGTTGTCAACAATCAAATTATAAGCAATCTTCAGCTGATTGTGAGGATCTTCTGATACAATGGCACTCTGTACTTCAGCTGTTTCAACTTGAAATTTCTGGGGTAAAAAAAAAAAAAAAGTTGCTTATGATTACAAATAAATCTGATGTATATTACAATTTACTAGTTAAAATAGTCATCCCTAAAAAATACCAACTCTTACAACATATTGTAATTTGCTTGCACTTAGGCATTGCACACATACATAATCAAAAGATGTACTGGACACAGTACATCTTTCGACACAGCCAAAACTCAGCGCCCAGGCTACAACTAGGCGAGTACAGTGGGAATCTTTTTACCAAGGCCCAGGAAGGAAACAAGAACCTTCAGAATTTCTTTTTCAATATGGCAAATATTCTGCAAGGCCATCTAGAAATAGAATACTGTACTGTACACCTACCTTGACTTGTAACACAACTTGGGCTGGATGAAGCACTAGGGTTACAATTGATTCCAAGTAGTCCTCTGCCCTACTACTACTAGTGTGCTATATACAGTTCCTCGCTCACTCACACACTATGTTTGTCTATCAACATATTGGTCTTCTTCAAATATTATGGATTGAAAAATCTTTTCACCATTTTTTTGTTTAGTATGTCCAAACCATCTCAGTATATTCTATAGAATCTTGCAATTTAATGACTTCCACTACCTATTTTTCAACAAAATTTTAATTCCATTCACTGTCTTAACACCACACATGCATATCTGATCATTTTTATGCTGCTTTAACTGTTGATTTTCCTGATCACGTCACAACAGTGACATACACTACTCCTTCATGCAGTTCTAAGGTGTATTTCATCGTATCTTATTTTTCCTAATTGGGGCTTCCATTGCACCATATTTTCCTTCCAACACTTACCTGATCCAACTTCTGTACACATTTCACTTTTCCAATTACAAACCTAAAGTACCAGGATTAAATCTGCTCAGTCACTTATAGGACACCTTTATTTACTCTTATGTTCACAATGTTGCCTTCTTTCTCCTTCAAAAACCTTCCATTCATCTGTATCAGTCTTCTCTCTCATTCACCAACAAAATCTTCCCCTAATACACAACCAGTTTTCTTCATTTGGTCTGCTAAAAGGACTGCATCATCTGATTACATCACATATGAAATGTAGTTTTTCTCTAACACTAATTTCATACCATTTCTGGTACTTTTCCCTTTATCTGCCTAAACAATGTGGACATTACACAAGTCTCTTATTATTAATAAATAACACACCTCACAGACTTCAGCTATGGCATCCTGGTCTATAACCGAGCTATCATGATCATATGGTGGTGGGAAGAGATATGCTGGAAGGTCTTTCTGGAACCATTCATGCTTTCTGAAATATAAAATTATTTTAGATCTTCAACAGAACTATAGTATGTAGAAAACATCAAGTACTGTATGAAGTACATATTTTACAATCTAGCATCAGGAGAATTTAAAGACACTTTACCAGCAAGTGTTTTAAATGGGTTAAATCATTCGTGATGTACCTTGATAAAGAACGTGATTACATAATAGAATGTGTTACTAGTATTGTAATATTACAGACAGGTACAGCACTGTGTAAATCATAACATAAATGTTCTTTAAATACACACACTTGCTATTAACCAGTAAAATATTTCCTGCTTATGAAATGTGACAGTCAAGGAACATTTTAATTACTGAAAATAACAAAATTTTAAAAGCAGGATGCACACCGTTGGATGCAGCAGCCATCACGGGGTTACAACCAGGTTACCTGCTCAACGCACTAATTCTAGGCAATCAAAATAAATCAGAACACAGAAGGGTAAAAAGTATTATCTGTAAACATATATCATGGTATGCATAGCGAGTACTTAGCTGCTCTCAATGGTCACTCCTAGAAAATGTACAAAGATAATTTTTTTGGTGTCTAATGACTGTTTCAACTATAATTTAAAAATTTATTTTCTAAAAGAATTAACTGCTCTTAGTGTGCATTTAACTCACAAATACTTATTATTAAAAATGTCGTAAAGTTAAAAACGTTCGGAGATACTTGGCCTTGTACAGCATATACCTATACTGTACACTGCTGGCTATCAGTATCTTGTTTCATCCACTGCCACTTTGGTAGAAACATGTGTGTGCCAATATGTGAAAAATTATAATTAGCAGGAAAGATTGATTATACGAAATCAGTGAACACACTGTGGAATATTATGTACATAATCTTACAACAGAGGACATCACTGAATAAACATATGCAGGCAACTCTTGTGTTAATCTTAAAAAAAAAATATATACTGTATATATATAATGCGGTAGGATGTATATAGCCGTATATAGCACTGAGAAGGAATAAGGATAAGAATTTGGGACGGGACGGGAGGAAGGAATGGTGCCCAACCACTTGGATTGTCAGGGACTGAACCCCGACTTGCATGAAGCGAGACTATTGCTCTACCGTCGAGCCCAGTAACTGTTATTTAATTACTATTAGTTCTTTTCAATTCCCTTATCAACTATAGTGAATGGTACAGTGATAAATGTACTGATAATACTGATTAAAAAATTATTTAATAAACTTAATTTCAAACCTGAACTAAGGTCTTCACAGTAAAGAAGCTTCTTGACATTGAATAAAGAGGTCAATTTTTTACAGTTATTTGTGAGATGCCTCATTACAAAGTTAAAAATTTCATTATATCACTTTACCTGACATTTGTTATTTAAAACAAATGATGTTATATGAACATGTGACAAATTACCCCTTTGATAAGGATGATGTCATTAAGATTTTGGGGGATTTTCTCAAGGAAAGTGCAGCTTACATTATGATTTTTTTTGCTAAAGAACTTTAAGCAAATTAGAACCAGTTTATAAATGTCTAGAATTACCAAGATTTGCCAAACTTGGCTATTAATACCTTATAAAATGATAAATCTTATAAATAAAAATTTATTACCCTAATTAGAAAAGTTTTAAAGCATATGGTATCAATCCCACCTAAAAAATTTATTAAAAATATTAAGTTCTAGACCATTTTTGCTTTTCTTGGTTTTAAATTTGTTTTCCCTGAAGCCAACAAGAAAATTTTAAATTAAGGGTATACATTTCAGTAACTGATATCAATATCAAAATTTAATATGAAATTCCATATAGCCAAGAAAATACTGTACATTAACTTTATTTTTTTCTTTATATTTTTAACTCGTCTGCATATTAAGAACTGCATAGAGTAGGAAACCAAGACAGAATTGGGCACTTCAAGGGGTTAGGGACCATTAGTTATAACAAAATCAATACAGAGGTTACTAGCCACATATAAAAAAGACTAAATGAATGAGTGAAAGTGCATGCATGTGAAAAATAACATAACAGCTTACTTGATGTCTTCAATATTTGCCCGCCTCATGGGATCCACCATTAGCATGTGCAAAAGTAAGCGCACCACACTCTGATTTAGGTAATCTGGTATTTGGAACACACCCGCTGTAAATAAATTGTTATTATTTTTCCTAAGAACATCTGTTCAGTATTGAATAATTTTAATCCTGATTCATTCATATAGAAAACAGGAAAAATGTTTTGCTCTTAGGATGCTACTTACACTTGATTTTGCGGAATAGTGTTGGCACATGCTCGTCGTCAAAAGGTAGTGTGCCACAGAGAAGAGCATACAGGATGATGCCACATGACCAAACATCCACCTAGGATAAAAGCACAATTAATCATGCAATAATGTGAAATAATCTATCTACTGAATAAGAAAATGTTACAATTTGTATGTGGGAAATCAAGCAACATGTCCATAAAAATATAATGAACACTTCAGCAATGCAGAAATGGTGGCAATCCTTGTAACCAAATGGATTATTAGACTAAAGTTTCTTAAGCTCAACATAATAAAAGAAAACAAAATTTACAACTTTCTGATCATGTCTTTACTTTTGCGACCAATAAATTCTATCCTCCTATCACCAAGTAGAGCTTGATTTGTGACTGCTCTTCTTGGCATGTGTCTTTGCTTGCACAGTGGCACAGGTACTCCCATGTTATGACCGAGCTGTGTTGAGGCTCATAAAACAGTCGTTGATGTGATCTTGGCTCATGAGGATTATTAGAGGTAATATTGAATCGAGTAATGAAGATCGAAGGCTCCTATTTGCCCATCTTAAGTCTTGAAATGTACATACCATTACGATATATTTTAGGTACAGTACTTTGCAACATTTGAAAGTCCTGCTGGGACCCAGTATTCAAATTGAACATTTGAAGCCTCTGGTAATTATCTACATTCTTGAAAAGTAAAATTTTTGGAACATTATGCCCTGAGCATAGGAACAGTTTTTAATAATATTGTAGTCAAAAATCTTGTTTTCAATACTATTTTTCGATGTGCTTACAGATATTGGCTCATTTAACCCTTGCACAGTCCAGGGGGTTAATGACTTGATTCTGTCAAATAATTTTGTACTTCAAACTATTTTAATATGAAAAATATTAATTTTATTTTGAAATCTTTAAATATTGTAATATTTGAAAGAAAAGCCACAGTAAAATGTGCAAATAGAGAGAATACTGTAACCTTAGCACTGTGGTATCTAATGTTCTCACCTCAGGCCCAGCATAAAGTTTTCCAGAGATCACTTCAGGGGCAGCATAATTTGGAGACCCACAGCTAGTGCGAAGGAATTCTCCATCCACCATGATGTTAGAAAGCCCTGTAGTAACCATATGAAAATATGAATATGCAAATTAGATATAGTTTACTATTGGAGAGTAATCTAAGAACCAATCTTTTGTCTTCCTTGCAATATTTACACAAAGAATCATTACCAAGTTCACCGATTCACCTTTAGACTGATTTTATTGTACGGACACACAGAGTTGCACAAGTTAACACGGTCTTGGAGCGAGTCCTAGCAAGATGTCTTATATTTATCCCTTATTGATTTTATGAATTTAAGTAGAGCTATGAGTGCACTCTACAAGGAGGTATAAAATTTGTCTAGTGTACAAAATATGATAGCACATTTAAGATATCCTACTTAAAACTTTTTAAAAACTTGATTGAGAGGCTACACCATAAACCTGGAGCTCAATCCTAGCAAGTATAATTGAGTGAGTACAAGACAGATACAGGAGGGTACAAGACAGACGAGGGCTGGAGTTGGTGGGAAAGAGGACTGAGGGAGAGGGGTGAAGATGGGCATAAACATGTGCCAAGAACTGAACTTTAATGGTTAAAGGAGTAACCATTCATACCCTAATATTTGCCATGCTCTAAGGGGAAATTTTACAGTAAAATTTATATGATGGACAACTACCAGGAGTACCAGACAGTAGAGAGATGCATCTCTCACAAAGTATTGCTCAGGATCCTGCCCCTCAAACCTTATTCATCTTATTAGTCAGGCCCATCAACTTTCCCACAGGTCTGTCAACTCTGACCCTGCATCCCAAACAAATCTGCACATCAGCAAAATGGGTGAGTAAATCCAGCTTGCAAAGTGTGCATTGGAACTAGAGATTCTCTAGTGAGGTTGTATTGTACTTTCCATTAGCCCTAATTTTTGAAAACCTGGCAGTAGCAGGTTTTTTATTTTTAACACACATGTGGAAAAAGGAAGGGGGGGAGGAAGGGAACTATCAGGAGAAAGCACAGAGCCATTACAACTATATAGCCCTGGGAAGGGGTCAGGATAAGGATTTGGGATGGGACGGGGAAAAGGAATGGTGTCCAACCACTTGAACGGTGGATACAGGAGCAGACGACTGACTAGATTTCCCTGCAACACAAGCCATAACTTAGTTAACAACCATGTTCCCAATTACTGCTAGGTATAGAAGTTGTGCAGTAGTGGTGGGTCAAGGTTGCATATACAAATGCATATATTTTTATTATAAACAAATTAATGAAAACTCACCAAAGTCTGCTATTTTCACATGAAGATTGTGATCCAAAAGAAGATTTTCAGGCTTCAGATCCCTGTGCACCACCATGTGACGATGACAATAATCCACACCAGATATGATCTGCTGGAAGAACCTGCGAGCTTCAGATTCCTTCAGCTGAAAACAAATCGCAAAACAATTATTAGAAAACATTGTACAGACTTGCAATTTAATTTATAAACTAATATTCTTTCAAAAATATTTATAACCTGCACTATAATGGATTACAATACTGTACTTGAAAACCAAACATGTTAACTGATCTATAAAGATCTAATTTTTCAGGTACATTAACGCTCCTTAAACTGCAGAATGATGCCAGGCTACTTGCCTACCTGTGACTATGGGGAGCGAGATCCAGCTCTTTATGCCCCACCATTCATACCCGGTGTTACCTCTCAACATTAATATTTTCATCATATTTCTTTTTAAAGTCATGGATGAAATTGGCTTCAGCAACCTCTTCCTTCAGTGCATTCCACTTCCCTATCACCCGTAATGGGAATGAGAATTTCCTTTCAGCTCTTCAACTATTGCGTGTGCAGCTTCTACCGATGTCCACTTTTCTTACCTACCTCTCTCTAATTTGAATATGCTTATTTATACATTTATTCTCCTCAAGCTCTTGTACGTAATTATCATACCTCCACTAGTTCTTCTGTCCTCTAAAGTTGTAATGCTGAGTTCTCTCAACCTAACCTCACAGTTGAGGCCTCTCAATTTTGGTACTAATCTAGTTGCAAGTCTCTGAACTTTTTACAAGTTTCTGTTTATATTTCACAAGGTGTGGGTTCCATGCAATCCACACCTTGTTGAGCTGCATACTCAAGCAATGGTCTCACATAGGCAGTGTGTATGAACATCAAAGCCACCCTGTTTATTCTCATGTTTGCCAAGTTCCCACATGTTGCTGATATTATCCTCTTCCTGTAAGCTTCTGGTATTAGTGTTTAGACTATGTCTATTCCCATGTCTTTTCTCTTAATGTTTCTTGTAATTGCCTTTCCCCTTATAGAGTAGTTATATAAAGGTCTCCTATCTCCCTTACCCATTTGCCAATACTGCATCCTTGTCAGGGGTTAAGGCCAACATCACAGGAGCCTAGTGTAGGGATATCCTGGTGAACAATTATGGCTCTAGTTTGAAAGTGCCTAAGGGGACACTGCTCAGAAATCGACTTTCCATGTGATCTGTAATTACCCAAGTGTAGTTACAGGGTGAGCGCTACGCATGTGGGATCCTGTCTTCCCAGCACTCTGTCATATGACGCTTTGAAATTACTGAGAGTTTTAGCCTCCACCACTTTCTTACCTAACTTGTTCCAACCACCTACCACACTGTTTGCAAAAGTGAATTTTCTTATATTTCTTCGGTAGCTTTGTTAAGTTTAAATCTATGACCTCTTTTTCCTTGAAGTTCCAGGTTTCAGAAATTCCTCCCTATCAATTTTATCGATTCCTGTTACAATTTTGTATGTAGTGATCATATCACCTTTTTTCTCCTATCTTCTAGTTTTGGCATACTTAATGCCTCTAACCTCTTCTCATAGCACCTGTCCTTCAATTCTGGGAGCCATTTAGTTGTGTATTTTTGCATCTTTTCTAGTTGATGTGCTTGTTGTGATGATGATGTGTTGATGTGATCTGTGTGTCAATAGTATGTACAAATGTTGCATCATTTAATTAAATAAAAAGATAAATAAATAAATAAAAAATTAATATACAGTAGCAATTGAAATTTTACTCTGATAAAAGGCCCAAAAACCATCTGATCCACTTAAGACCTTACAGTACTATAAATTGCTGGGAGAAAATAAGAAGTGAAAATCAAGAAAGCAATCAAGTTGAAGGTGTAAGGAAGGTTTTGGGCCCCTGTATGGGTGGTAGGAAAGTGCATTGCATTGAAGGAAAAGGTTGTTGATACCAATTCCATTCACAAATTAAAACAAAAATTATGATGAAAATGTTAATATTGAGGGGGATAATTAGCAGGCCAGGTACAAACTGGTAGGAGACGGGGCATAAACAGCTAGATCTGACTGCCCTAGTCACTGACAGTCAAATGCCAAAATGGTAAGAAGTTAAGGAGAGAATTATTAACACTTACCTTTCCTTTTTTCTTAATATAGTCAAAAAGCTCTCCTCCTGAAGCATATTCCATCACCATAAAGATATCTGTAGGTGTGCTGATCACCTGGTACCTATACAAATATAACCAATTATTATCCAAAAATGTAAAAAGAATTTTATCTTAAAAAGTCAATTTGACCCTAAACTGTACTGCATTACAGCAATTTTTCAGATCACATCACAAAAGTAACAAATTCTGAGACATTTCAGCAATATAAATAAGTACCAATGCTTGTCAAGGGATATTTCACACAGAGAAACAGTTATCTTCTTGAGGTTATCTTGAGATGATTTCGGGGCTTAGTGTCCCAGCGGCCCGGTCCTCGACCAGGCCTCCACCCCCAGGAAGCAGCCCGTAGCAGCTGTAACTCCCAGGTACCTATTTACTGCTAGGTAACAGGGGCATCAGAGTGAAAGAAACATTTTGCTCATTTGTCTCCGTCTCCACCGGGAATCGAACCCGGAACCTCAGGACTACGAATCCGAAGCGCTGTCCACCCAGCTGTCAGGCACTATGTCAGTAAGTTGAGTTAACTCTCATCTTAGTGTTTCTGTAGAGTTTCCCTCAGCACCTTGTGCTCTCATCCATAAAATCAGTTTTACATTTTGTCTTATTATTGTACAGTACCGTACATCTGAAACTGACATGAAGGAAAAACAATATTTTCAGAGAATTATTTGTCGAGCATTATACAAAACAAACATTAAACCTTTCTAATGAACATTGTAAATTTTAAAAAAGCCTTATTAAAGAGAAAAGGCTGTTATTAAAGAGTCAAGTTCAAGAATTAAAATTTTTTTTTTTTTTTTTAATTTAGAGAGCCTACAACTTTGCTACTGGAAAAGCTACATATGCAGTTAAGTTTTTTGTCATAAGATCATTGGTGCCTCTGTGTGGGGTACCCCATTACATAAGGTAAGTTTCATTCTGCATTCTTGTGGTGGCCTTGTTATAACACCATTTGTGGTAGCACTGAAAGGGTGGAATGTGTGGAATGACTCAATTTATGTACACAATTGACAAAAGCAGTGAGTACTGTATATAGACCTACAATGAAATGTGTGCACGTAAATTGCTCAGAAATCTGTTTCCAGCTCAGCTTGAAGGAAATATCTTGCAACCCACTCCTTATTCCGTATTAGAAAGTCTTCCAGAAATAGATTCAACCACTGGCAGGAAAGGCCAAATTCTGATTTGATGGTTAATCGAAGGCCATAGGCACTTGATAACTTTATTACACAATAAGAAATTCAAAACAATAACACAAGACCATGAACAAATTCTGCCAAGTCCATAACATCCATATAGATGTATTATAACCATACAATATTCATATCATTTGTGTAAAACTAGGGTATAATAACTAAAATCATAACTATATTACCCTAGGGATCAACATATGACAATTTCCTTTGTTCACTAAAAAAAATCTAGAAACCAAGGTGGAATTCAACACCTCCAGATCCCTAAGAACAAGAGGGTCCAACACCAGGCCATGCAACTAAGCACAAGCCGGCAAAAACTGAAGGCAGGCAAAATGAACCCACAAGGCAGCATGCACTTCATTCAGAGGGTCAGCAAGAAGAGCCACATGGGGAAAACAAGCCCCACAGGACTCGGGGTCATAGGTGTCACCAACCCAACAGGCAGCATGGTGGAGGCAGAAAGAACAATTGTCGCCCAGTGGCATGGACGACAAACAGCCCTCAAACTTGCACAGGGCAAGAGTGGGTTTGGATCAGATATCCACAGACCTCACTGAAACCTGCAAGGAATTACCAGGGCCCAAAAGACCGACTAACCAGGACACCTAGGCACTGAGGACACTCGCCAGGAATTATAAAAATAAACCAACACAGCCTAGCCAACGCGGCTGGGATAACTGACCTTGGCGTGCCGTGTAAAACAAGTGTGTGAGCCCTCAGAGAACCCCAACCAGCCAAAACATTCATCCCCAACCAAGGGTCTAGACCAGCATTTTTCAACCTTTGTACCCTTGAAATAATTGTGGGTCATACTTTATCTAAACACACACATGTCACTGTAAACTTGAATGGAGATGATTTCTGTCTTTGCTGTTGATACTGGTTAAATGAAGAAAGATTAAACACAAAAATGACTCAAAAATATATTTGCACATGATTAGAATTAGCCTATTTATTACTATATCTTGCAGCCCTGATTACCTTGGGGTTCGGCTGAACCCTGGTTCAGAAATGCTTGTCTAGACAGAGGAGCAAAGAGACCCCTGACAATCCCGAGGTAAGGCCCCCCCCACCCTGGTGGTCTGGCCTCTAAAGAACAATCTCTTTAGAAACTACTTGTAAACAACTAAGTCTTTATGCTTTGCTTCCTCAATAGTTTTCTTGTTCAAAATACTAGCACCAGGATTGTCCCCTATTGCAGATAATTGCAATTGCATATTCTTAACCATCACAGTCCTGATAAAGGAATAATTTCCCTGGATGTGAAGTGAACTGCATGTGTATTTTTGTACTAATAACTTGACCTGGCTAATGTTTGTTCTTTTGGTGACAAAACATGGGACCCAACCAAGTTATTATAATAATAATAATAATAATAATAATAATAATAATAATAATAATAATAATAATAATAATAAAACACTAATAACTTCACTCACATTCAAGAAACCTTAAATACTCTAATATATAATGCATCTCTCCTCACACTTACAGTTTAATGATATGTGGATGACGAAACAATTTAAGATTTGTTATTTCTCGTTTTATCTTGCTGACCATATCCAAATTCTTGATAGTTTTGCGGTTGAGAATCTTGATGGCAACCTTAGTACCAGTGAGAATGTGTTCACCATCTAACAAAACAAAAATACTTAAAATCAGCAAAACTTTAAAACACTTAATCTTCAAGTGAATTGCAAAGAACAGTAGCCCAGTACAGTAATGGACAAAATATTCAACAATATTGAAAGCAATAAATAAAAAGTGCCTATTCATTTACAGTATATTTATATGAAGACTACATAATCCTAATATAATTGATTTGGTACGACACAATGAAAAATAAATTTAAAACAGATACTGTACAGTAAAACAATACTGCAGAGCCCAAAAGGTACATCAAACCTTCTCAAATATTAATACTTAATACTGTTTATATATACTGTACTGTGTATGTATAAATATACGGTATACAATAATACTGTACAGAGGCACACACTGCTCCAACTTACTAGTGGAACTGGATCTGTGCCGTTTTACCTCTCACTTGTCGATGGAGGCGGTTTGTGATTTTTTCCCATGCATTCCAATTGTTGATTACCATAAATTCATACAAGTTATTTTTTCTGTTCTGGCATATTTATATTTTCAATTGCCAAATGTATCATGAAAATAAAGTGCTCTTGTTCACCTTGTTAATTCACCTAAATATTTTTAACATGCACTAACAGCTCACTGATTTTGACTTATTAGCTCGAATCCACTAACTGTAGATCTTGGCCACTGGTTTACAAGGCAGTTGTTCTGTACACAAATTCATTAGATTTTCACTGCCTCTTGGAGATGTTCCGTTTACCACCATGCCGTAAAGCAGCATCACCGAGCAGTCAACACAGGACTCTTCCTATAGCCTGTCCCTATCTTATAAATTGTGTGTTACCACTATGTAATTAACAGAGAATATAGGTACAATGCTGTACTGTATTGACCCCCCCCCCCCCTCTGCTTGGTCATTGAAAATGTCAAGACATCAAAAATTTATCCGTACGTTACCTAGTCAACATTACAGTATAATATTATAGGTTAGGTCAACAGAAACGTCATACATGCTACTTAAAGTGGTAACCATAACATTTTCTTGATTTACAGAAAACTACATCCTTTGTCTCTAGTGACCTTGTGCCGTCTTGACTCCAAAATCAAGAATTTCATCTCGTGACATCTAACTTTTATTATGGACACAAAACGGTTCACCCCCCAACCTTGTCAGGGTCAAGAAGCTGGTTAGGTTCATCAAAGTAATCCCAACTACTGACCTTCCCTAGGACACAACCCACAACTGCCACTTACCTCACTGGTACTTATTTCCTGGTAAATGAACCGAGGCATCAAGGTAAAAGGAAACTTGCCCAACTGTCTCGGTCCTGTATATCTGGACCTAACTCTGGACCTTAAGGCTGACAACCACCTGGACTAACCTGACGGTGCTACAGGACCTGGATGCCGGCCCACATCGTAATACTCGTAAATACAGTATCATAATACTTTAATATATACTGTAATATAATACATACGTAAATACAGTATCTACAGACGTGTCTATGTAGTCTGTGGATAACAACTATGTAGAATAAGACTCCAGTATACCACAGATTGCACAAGCAAAGCAGTTATTATTTTCCTGGAAGCAAACACCACATCAACGCCCATTATCTTCACAGTTAGGCATAGCTGTTTCATCAGACGCTACTCAAATGATCTCTCAAAAAGAGTAAAGCGGGGTTTTCCCCCCCCCCTCCCAAACCGTCGTCGAATAACTTCCCCCGAGTGAAGACCAACTCGACACAGCACGAGGTGTTACACGGAATCTAATATGTGCCCCCCTTATTTCCGCCAGTTGGTAATTACGCACTCTTAAGACCACTTTACACCTCCACATTCCAGGATGGGTCAGGCTCCTGTAATAGTAGCAAAGTTCAATATTGGAAATAGTGATATACCATTATCTGAAGGACTATTGGCCAAATGTCTGCCACACTATGAGGTCTCCAACACCTAGCTTAGCCTAGCCTAGCCTATATATCTTTTCTTGCCTATATAAATCAAATATTGCCTCTTGTTACTTCCCAAGCATAACTAAAGAAATGTTTGGGCTGCTTGGAACAAATATTGATAACGGGCCTCTACCATGCAGACCACTGGCAAGAAAACCACAGAAATGCCAAAAAAAAAAATACACAAAAAATAGTAATACCCATTAAAACACCCAAGTGTATAAAGTTCAAATCGGGGCAACTCACATTTAACCTTGCCAAATGTGCCAGCTCCCAGGGTATTACCAATCTGGTAATGACCAATTTTCATCAAGGTTATAGTTTGTGATCCCGGCGGCTGTCCTTGGCCCGAGAGCTCCATGGCGACGACTGATGCAGACGACGGAGTCGCCCCCAGTGCTCCGCTCCTCACACTACCCAACTCAACCATCAATACCCGCTAAGTTTGTAATAAACGTATCCCAAGACATATAAATCCCTAAACAAATATATATATATATGCTTTTTAAAGTGGCTCCAGCTTATGTTAATGGCCAAAACGCTATGCGTACAAGTGGCTTTAGGTATTGTATGTATTAGCCCTATTTATAAATCCAACATTATGTTTGTAAATCAACTATATGTACTTTCCTGCATAAAATTTTCTTTACTACTTTACTAATACGAATAGGCCAAAAAGTTGAAAGTAGCGACCGGGCTCTCAAAAGTAGCCCAATTCGCTACTTGTAGCGGAGTGTGGCAACACTGGTGACCTCGGTGGTCGCACTCTGACCTTTATTGCTCCCCCCCCCTCCCTCTGGCGCATAACAAATGACCTACACTATTTTGTAAAATCAGTTAATTCTACCATTACAGTACTGTATATATTTCTCATTTACGATTAAAAAGTCAGCCACTCATAACAGTTACCCGAGGGATATTAACACTAGTGGCCTCGACGAGGACAGGAAGTTGGCGGCTTGTCAAGGGTCACTAATGTATATTCTATATACTGTATAGATATATGGAATGTTTACGACAATCAACATTAGCAAATAAGACGTACTTAATACCAGCTCTTAGCAACTGTCAATTAAAAAATAAAATTGTTTAAAAATTTTAAACTAATAAATTTGCATTCAATTCTTGACCTATACTTTGTACACAAGCTACTGCAAAGCTCGAAAGAGAGAAACAAACGTACAGTATTAAGATACATGAAAAAACACAGCCAGGGTTTCATGCACCTTGGCATATCCAGTACTTAACCCACTAGACCACAGTTCAAAAGAATTGGAAGTCTTTAGACCCTTAACCCAATCCCCGACAGCGCACTGTGCTCAATTTGGGGGACATTTTATCAAATCGCCTCATATTGAGGCCACCCGAGCCACAAATGCTAACAAATTTAAAATTAACGTGATGTTCATTCAAGGAGGGACTTTCTCAAATATAAATTATTATAATATATTAGCATATTGTGCATATATAGGCATAGGTGTAAGTTCTGTTGGCAATTATTTGTAGTAAGTGTGAAGCATTTACAGTTGCGATTCGAACAAAATTAGTGAAGTACAATACTTGTTCCGGAACAGTTTGAAGGTCATTAGTTACGAGTCGTGTAAATCTAATTCTTCATAAACAGGGGGTTTGGTGGCTGGATTAACTAGCTTGGACCTTTGTTTATGATAGGCTGAATGTTCACTGTACAGAAACCACAGAGTCAGTCAAATGAATCTGTTTGCATATTATGCTTGCTCACTCCACACATTCTTGTGTCAATTATATTTACAAAACCCTGTTCTTAAATGCAAATCCTACTCCAAAACACTCCCTGGACAGATGTAATAGGACCCATTATCACCACAGAAATAAATATATCCGATATCCCCAGAGTCAAACTTAATCTGTGTAAACACTATGCAAATAAAGGGACCTAGTCTATGGAACTTGTTCCCTAATGAATCTTAAAGCTGTCCAACTTTTGTCTCATTCAAAAACGAAACTTAAAAGTACCCAATTTCATCTTCATAGTTTCCTACCATGCGCTTTAAAATTGCACTATCTAGTGCTACCCAATCTCCAAATCTTAATGTACCTATTCCAAATAACTTTACCATTGTGATCATTGCCATCTTATGAGCCATCAATATGCTGTATTGTGCCTATTAATCATTGTTAAATTACCAATGAAACTGTCAATGCTATCACAGCTACCGATGTGCTTTAATATACAGGTACCCGCTAATTTTTTCTTGCAATGTACCCGTTTCCATTTTATAAATTCTGCGCGAATTTACCTACTTTAATTATCCGTTAGATTAAGGACCTACCCAAAATGCTGCCCGTACTAGTGGTTTTACAAGAATGTAAATACCATGCTATGTATCCTCACAAACCCAATGTACCTTGTATATAAATAAAAGGTCAAATTACAGTACTAGGGAGAGTTAAAGACTTTGACTTGTCATGCTCTTCAAAATGATGACGGGGAATGCAGCAGTAGAGTTAGGAAAAAAAAAAAAAGTTAATGAAATGTGGAACAAGAAAAATGAAGGAAAAGTATCCTGCAAGTTCTGTGAAGACAAAAAAAGACCTTAGGCAAAAATCTAGTAATGGCTCTGAATAGTAAACTGTCACTGGAGACCTACATCAAAGCCATTAGAGGAGCCTACAAAAACTGCAAAGTCACAAATACCTGGAAAACGAGAAAATCATTCGACATTAGTTAATCCAAATTGGAGGATGTGGCTGTTGTAGAGTGTCCACATGTAACAAGGCATTTACTGTAGAATACAGTATTTACTTTTCTGCTATATACTAAAGGGATTAAAAAAAAAAAAGAAAAAAAAAGAAAAAAAAAAGCATCAAAGGGGCAGAAAAAAAATCCAAAAGTTTTGGTTTTGCAAACAGTTCTAGATGATTGCAACAATGTTTACCTTACGATTATTTTTGGGCTCTACATCCCCAGGGGCTATTTTCTTGTACATGTTTGCAGAGTACTTGCAAGCTCAGCCACCAATTCTTGTGTCTGGATTCCATTCTAATAAAATGATGGCATACCTCATGAATTTGGTAGAGATGCCCGAGATTCGGTTTATCGAGGGATGAATCGGCAAGCTGCCAGTGTAGATTATTCTGGGTTTTGGAGGTTACACCATACTTAGATTCAAAATATCTTGCATTAAATAGTTTCACTAATGAAAAAATTTACAATAATAAATATGGATATATAAATATTTTCTGTACTTTAACAATTTATTTGTCTATTACAGTATGCCAGCAATTCAATATAGGTACATTACATGCAAAACAGTTAAAAATAGTCGTGCCAAAAATAAAATGCATTAAAACCATTTTGAAACTTCACTATTTGCTCTAAAGAAATTTTAATGAATGACAAAATAGATGCAATAAAATAAAATTTAAAAATTCCATGCTGAACTAGATTCATTAAACGTGCACCAAGGGTCATGCATTTAGTGAACCAAACAGCATATCCTATATAAACATTCATTCCTCAATTAAAATGTGCAGCATTACATCTTTAGTGTAACTTCTCTGCATCTTTGGCAGCAAGTAATGTGTTATTTAGGACATTATAAATTTTGTTTATATTTTAAACACCCTACTAGAAATTTATGTGCAAATTTAATGTTGTACACCTTTACAGTGAAGTAGGTTAAAGCAAACCAACTTGCAGTTTAAAACTGCTGTTCCATGCTGCAACTGTTAGCCTGTAGATATTTTCCCCACTCGAAATTTCTTATTAAAAAGCATAGTACAGTACATCTTTGTAACTACATTAAATTGGCAATAGACATTCCATACATTTCTTTCAACAACCCCTCAATTGTGTTTGTTCCCTCTATCACTTAAAAGTTAAAAAGCCCACAGCATAAAAATTAAAAGCCATAAAATACAATAAAAGTAATAAATGACTAGTTACAAGCCATACATCTCATACGGCAACCCGTTTAATTTTTTTTATTTTTCTTTATGACTAGAACATTTTTAAATTTTTCAGTACCTCAGAAAGCTCAGTTTCAAACTCTTGCTTTTTAGCTATTTTTGCTTGCTCCTGCTGGAGCAACAGAATGCCAGCGTCTCTCTTTTGCTCTAATTTGTTAATTTGGAGCAACTTTTTCGTCAACTTGAGCTTCTTGTTGATACATCGTCTTTTGTACTCGTCTATGTCAAGTGACTGGGTCTGGTAAAAAAAGAGTTACTGTGCATGAATAAATAGTTTTAATGTAAATACACCATTTACTATAATACTGTACTCATTTATTGACTAATATAATTACAGTGCAGTAATTATATTTTGGAATAAAATGCTCACACAAGTATGGTAAAATTCAAGCTTTAAAAAATTGAAGGAAAATAGTAGAGATTAAAGAAAATGAACTAAACACCATATGAATTTATGAAAATCATATGGCTATGCCAATTTTATCTGGCAAACCTTTACCATTCCCCTGCCCCCATTCTTTTCAAAATGCAAAAAACTTTCATTGCCAACTAGACAGTACTTGAAACGAGGGCAATTGAGAAAGGCATCTATAGGCGAGTATAACAGTGCTGTAATGAATGCAAAGCATACGAGTTTAAACATGGTAATTACAGGCTCCTCTTAAGGGGGGAGGGGTAAGGGGTAATGCAACTGCAATGAAGTGACATTGACCTTTATTTCAAAAGTTTCAAAAATTTCAAACTGACCCAAGTAAGAAGATTTGTGCAAATGAACTTCAAATTTCTAAGTATTGCTTCCTTAATATTGCATCTAGTTTGATGCAGACCAATTTAAAGAAAATGGCAAGGGTTGATGGAGCTTAAAGCAGCCCTACAGGGTAGCATGGCTCCACTTCCAGTGCCTCGTGACTAGACAAGCTGCCACACCATGCATTTATACACAAGCATTAATGTACAGGAATGCATTGGTTCCCAGAAGCATTGCTAATCCAAAGTCACCATATATAGAGGAGTGCATGGCTTTAACAATCAGAATGTAGACTAATGGAGAGAAAGTGATAGCATGAATGTAGAGAGCAAGCAGGAATATATCAACAGTATGCTTGTTATCAAACACCAGAAGACTAAGATTCACAATGTATTGGAGGTACACCCTTTTTTTGCAGTGCTGATAATGGTAAAATATCAGCTAATGCTGCAAATACTTTTACTTCCAAATTGTTATCAGGCCTGGGCCACTTCCTCCTACAGGTTATCTTAAGCCTTATCCTATTAGTTGTCCCATGGAACAATCTAATCGCCTTCTAAGGATCATCAACCACTGCCCTTTTCTTCCCAGAGGGAAGAGTTATGAAGCAAGACTGAAGGAATATTAATCTTAAGTGACGGTCAGGATACATTACAAAAATATAAAAATGAAAATTTACAGGGTAAAGGGCCAATTATTTGGCATGTGTAGTACACGAACAAGGACATGTAAACTACGTACCCAAATGAGCAACAAGGATTGCCTTCTCAAAAAAACTTGAGAGTTCAAAGGTTTGCAACAAGATTAGTACCCAAATTAGGGCCCCAAGCAATGTGGACAGGTTAAGGAAACTTGCATCCTTAAAGTAGAGGGGACATGACCACGACATGCAAGATCCCGAGGGGAAAAGAAAGTGGAAAAAGGAAGTCTAATTTAGAGGTAGGGCAAGACTACATCGGTGGAAGCTGTACACTAGACTGATCCAAGGAGGTTCTTGTTCTGTACGAGTGGTTAGCAAGTGGAATACATCAGAGGAGAAGGTCGAAGCCAATTTTATAAAATTTATTATATTATAATAAAAATTAGTACATCCAGTATAGGGCTAGGAGGTAGAGCATAAGAGATAGATTTCTCTTTCCCTGTAGTTAGTGACGGGCAAAAATACCGCTTCAAAAGTAGGCATAGTCCAATGTGCTTGGGAACTTACTTGCACACCAGCTCACTGAAGGTGGAGAAATGGAACTAGGGAGCTGAAGCTCAAGCCCCACAAGGAAAATGTGTAGAGTACAGTACTGTACACAGTTCAGCTTTTAACAAATTTATGAAAACCTTAATGTATCAACAGCAGGAGACAGGGGGGGGGGGGTTAAACCTAATTGTTAGTATGTACAGATCATTTTATTAAGAATCTATTAAGAGACTAAGAACAAACTTAAACTAAACTAAAAAAATTAAGAACATTAATTTTCATACCTGCTCAAAATTGTTACCACTCTGATCACTTGCACCATTGACACTGCCAGTTAATGTCATGGCATTATGAGAATGGGGTTCAACCTCCAAGTGATGCAGTGGAACATCAGCTTGCTGCATTTCTATGTAGTGTCCTGCTGCCTCATCTGAAAATTTTACTACTATTTATGCACATATGAACATTTGGGTAGCAGGCTTTGAGGAATATAAAATGCATTCAGGAAGGACAACTTTTTCAGCCACATCAAAAAAATATTTTCAAGCTATACTTAGACATCTAGTATTAAAGGTTAAAAAGAATTAATTCAGTCCAACTAAAAATCAAGCAATGAAATGTCCTTTATTGGTGGGCCTTAGTAGCTTTCAAAGCTTTAGCACTAGGACTGTCAAGCCTTTGAACATTGCATAGGCTCTAGAGACCAACCCATCAACTACTGGGAACCAAGATCAGATTGACTAGAGTGAAGGCAGCTTGGGGGATCAATTTTTTTTTTTTGGGGGGGGGGGGGGGGCTAAAGAGTACGAGGAATACAAAGGGGGAAGTTTTATCAAATATGATAAAGGGATTATTATTTTTTAAAAGGCCTAGATAATTATCAGGGAATGATAATTCAGGTTTCTTCAAAACACCCGTTAAAAAAATTATATTCTTTATATCGTTTAAATTATCAAAGTCTGGTTAAAAAAAATAACCGTACAGTATACCTGGCTTC
This sequence comes from Procambarus clarkii, assembly GCF_040958095.1. NCBI lineage: Eukaryota > Metazoa > Arthropoda > Malacostraca > Decapoda > Cambaridae > Procambarus > Procambarus clarkii. Next base: position 11,453,355 of record NC_091238.1, on the reverse strand, counting down.
TCATACCAGACTACCCCCTTGCAGTAACTTTGCAAAACTATTTTCTTCAAAACTGATAAAGGACCTTACCGCTTATATTAATTCCGCCCTCAGCATCATAGGATTCGTAAACATGTTCAGCATGATTCTCTCCACTGGCAGCAGCAGTTATATCTTTTATGCACCTGTATACAAATTAGTCAGTATATATGAAAAGCTCCTTACCAAGCAAGACAGTGATGCTACAAAAGACCACTGGACATTAACAGAAAGGTCAGGAAAGGAACATTCTTCACTAGCACAACAGGGAACTTTCCAAACATCCCTCTTGCATCATACTAATGTTATCTGTGGGGTTTGCTATGTATTTGTTACACCCAAATGCTGTATCTCACCAAAAGATTACATTTTGAAGGGGCTCAATTCTTGTCAAGACTACTACCAATCCAACGTTCGCCATGTTCTGCAAAGTTTTATCAATCCGATTCCTCTGTCCTCTAGCTACAACTTTGGTACAGAGAAATATAGTGCAATGGTTAACAGTTTGCCTTAGCTCTTATAGGCAGGCTAAATTTTGTCACCTACAACCCTATCCTACAGGTAGAGCCCATTCCATGTACAGTAGAAGGCAATGTAGATTTGGCTAACTATATAGGACAAACCACAATTCATTGCAATCTGATGCCTTCAAGAAGCATTTGCAAGATGCATTTCTCTATGGAGGGGGAAGCCACCTTTGTGGCAGCTTGAAGCTGTTACTGTGATTTCTTCCCATTCACAAGTCACAAGTATTCTGTTGGCCTAACAAATAGGAGCCAGAACCTGGCCCCCTTGAGACAAGAAGCACGGGATTATTACGATGATCCTCACTGGGAAAGCAACCAGAAAGTATAGACAATACAGAACTCAAGACTGCACCAAAACAGTCAACACACCACAAGAGTGACTAAAGAAGTTGAATCATTAAACAGCAAGAAACACCCCCCACCAGTACCCAAGCTGCCATCATCAGGTGGCATTCTGGAGCTCCCAGTTTAATAGCAGGTAGCCACTCTGTCCAGGGCAGAGACCACAAATTTACGTACCCAGTATGGAGAGAAGGGAAGTCGGGAAGATACTGGGGAAAACAGAAAAAGCCGTTTCATTACATTAACAACTGCATTTCTAGGGAGGGGAGGGGGGGGGGGGACCCGTGGTGGCTCCCTGAAGCTAATCGAAGGAAACACTGGACTTTTCAGTGAGGAGGCAGAAGCTACAGAACCAAAGATTATACACTGGGCCAAGAAACCTGGTCTAGGGCAAAATTAGCCTAGGCATTTAATGAGAGATGACACTATGACCAAAGAACTTTTTAGGCTGTTTTAGAAGTACCAATGTTAATGTCACTTAATTGCCATGATCCTTAAGGGACAGTGGATCATTCAGGTCAACAGAATTACACTATAAATACAACATTGATTATGTATGAAGTGCATCATTCTGATCAATGGAAAAACAAACTTATTTAATAAATAAAGCAAAGTAATTAACATTTAGTCTAAATAGACCATAAATTTATCTTTCCAAAAAACTTTCTGCTCAAACAATTAATATAAATGGCAAATCCACAATCTAGGAATATAATTTGGCAGACAATTTACTGTATACCATGACAAATACAAATAATCCTTAGAAGATATGGTGCTCCTACAAGCCAATGACTAATTGGCCAGTTCTGATTGACTGGGAGGGGGTGGAATGAGTGAATGGATGACCATCTGTGATTATGGTACTCTACTTCAAAATTTTTCTAATTTACAATTTTATTCCCCCACCCCCCTTTCATCTTTCCTTTGAGAGGTAGGACGAGTGCCATGGCGCAAAAAAAAAAAAAAAAAAAAAGGGATATTCAAGGTAAATGGAACCACATTAAAGATAAAACCAAAGAAAATGTATCTAATGTAACTGGTGATAAAGTACTTTAACAAATAATTTCTAAATTATTACAGTATTTTGCCGAGCACTTACCGATTCTCTAATGCCTGCACCCGTTCAATTTCATTTGTGCGCCAATCAAGTTTACCACTTCTACTTAGACCTGCAGGCGGCTTTCTGGAAATACAAAACTAAATTATACACGGCCTAATCTTGCTAATCTGGATTATATGGGGCACACCACCTACAAGTTAGCCAGACATCCAGATTAGCAGGAATTCTTACCAGAAATTTCCAAAAAAATTAACATTTATACCAAAACCAATAATATTGTAATTTCCACATTCAATAAAATTTGCATAGTTAGCGAGGATTTTCGTAATGCATACAGCACTTATTTCAGACAAATTTTCACCTAACCTTATCAGAGTCAGCTTGCCAGATAAACATAAGGTAAACAGTAATATTGGCAAGAAAATCCACAGGAGCCACAATGAGGATTCTAACCTATGTGCTGGGTATTCCCAGACACGCTTTAGACAACTAGGCTACGACATGGTCATGAGAATTGCAACCTAGGGTCAACTGAACCCAAGAGGAGTCCCAAGGCTTTATTGATACATCACATTACTGTAATTACTGTACTAAAACAGGTGTCCATGAGCTTTGTGTTTCCTTACATCATACATTTTACTCTTATACTAAAATCATTTGCGACACTTGCAGTAGAGCAGCCATTTGCACAGTTCAAAACCCTTCTAGCTTATCTTCAATGAATAGCTTAACTTTTCCCCTTAAGCCCAAGACTGACAATTTTTGGTACCACATCTTATTCAAAGCCCCATGCATTCTCAAGGAGCATTTGACAGTCCTTTATTGACCATTTGCCATATTTGGAAAAACTCCAGTCTGTTTTCTTCCCGGGCCTTGGTAAAAAGATAAACCATGTCTGGCACATCAATGGACTGAACATTCTAGGTGGCCATATTAAGAACCCTTTAACAGTGAATATCACTATTTACACCAATGCAACATGCAAGCATCAAAAACAGAAAATGAAAACACGAGTCATTACCATGAAACCTCCATATATATTTTTAAAAGTAGAAACTTCTCTGGGCTACAACACAAAGCACAATAGGTAGAAACGTTTGTGCTTCCTGGATGCCGATTAACAAAAAATTAGCTGCATTTAGGAGGTTAACACCCCAGTTGATTACTGCTGCTATTGACATTGTAAAAAAAAAGGCATACAAAAAAAAATTTGGCAATGGAGCAGCACTAGTATCTATTGAAGAGCACACGACTGGTAACCGAGCATCAGAGGGCGAGTAGGAGAACAGCCAAGAGTTTCTAGGAAGCTCAGATTTATTAAAATTATGTCCAGCACATTCGCTTAAAAACTCAGCCTGCAAGGGAAATGTACCAGTGAAATAAACTGTCCACCCTTAAGCCAAAATGGCAAAAGGCCGAGACATTCAATCCACAGGTGTAGGAAAAAAAAAATTACAATAGCTGCCAGAAATATTAACATGGCTCAAAACTATCAAGCCATAGAGTTATAGCCAGATGCAGACAAAATCCACTGTGAAACAAGAAAGGAAGCCTAGAGCAAAGCAACAATTAAAGAACGAACTTTTACAAGAGAATTTCCCAAAACCTCCAAAGTAAGGGCCTAGAGGCAGTGTTAGTGCCCACCCAGCCCTGGACAAGTGTCAATTGTGATGCCAAAATAGGCACTACCTGTAACCCTAATCCAAATGGCAAGACAGTAGCTCAACCCCAATTCAAAGATACAAGTTTTGTACCACAGAGGGGCAGGGCCTTTTGTCTAAAAAATTATAAATTTTTTAAACCTGCCTCCTTCACAGAAGTATAAAGAGCAAGGGTGGATACTTTTGTGATAAAGGAATAACCACTAAAGTTAGGAAGCAAAATGGACACTAGCAAGGCAGATTTAAACAAATTGAAAACTATCTACACAGTATTTAGGTCCTCTAGTAGCAACTGCCTCCCACCAGGTTGCTCCACCTGGGAGCTACTGGCTCAGCTGGTGAACACCTTCAGTCAAAGTTTAAAAAGGTAAACCTTGTATTACTGTACAGTACTTGCATCTTCCGAGAAATTATTGCAAAATTCCAGACCTCTGTTCAAGAGTGCTCTAGGTATTTTATGGTTCACTGGTTCAATTGTATGGCATTTCTTTTGTTGCCGAGTAGAGAACATTGGGGTGCTCCCACTAATTTAAATGTTACAGTATGAACACAGCATGTTCTCTGCATACCTTAAATTATACGTCTCTCCAGCCTTTAAAAGGGAAATGGCCTTGTTATAAAGTACTATAGGCAGAATAGCACAAGCGAGTGAAGTATTAGGGTGGTATCCTTGTTTTGAATGTTTTAATAAAGCTCCTTGATCATTTACATAGCCAATACCAAGTTTGCTTTGTTACGTTCCTTAAGTGTTATGGTGTCGAGTATAGAACATGCCAAGTACAAGTTCAGCCTTTCGGTAAGTACCTGTTATCAGTTGTAGTACGAGACTTTATAATTTATTTACATTATAATGCAATGGAGGATTTTTTTTTAATCCGACTGTAGTAAAAACAGTTTCCATGGAAAAAAGTAGGCAAAATAAGCCATTATCCAAACTGCACTGGATGCAAAGAAAAATTCAAATAAGAATTTACTATCTACAGTAGTTAATATATTGTGATAACATACCTGGCTATTTTCTTCAGCAGCATTGATTTTGTAGGATCATAAGACGATTCGACAAGGTCGTTATCCCAGTCTTCCTCCAAGTCCCCTTGATTAATAACTGGAGGTACCAAAACCCGATTTCTGGAGTCTATCACATGCTGCTCCGACTGTAACCGTCTACAAGTCTCCCTCTCTTAAAAATTAATAAAATTAAACACGGTATAAAAATATCCGAGTTAACAAAATGGGTAACATTATTTGGTTAGTGTTCATGAAACCATTACATAATTTATATCATGTAATGATATAAATCAACACTGACAGTGCCCCATCAATATCAACTTTGATATCTAGTAAACAATGTCTGGCTCAAGTTGGAGGCCAGACACTAGGTGCTAGCCTTGCCCAACTTTTCTAGATTAGATGCGTGGTATGAGACTACCTCAGGCCAATCAAGATCAGCTAGACCGATTCCCTTATGAAGGATAGGCTGTTATTCTGAACCCCAAGACCAGGAATCTGAAACTAGGGTTTAATTTTCCAGAGCTTTCCAACAGTTTCTAGCTTGCAAACGCTAGTCAAATTGGTGATCCAGGTAGGCAGGTGCAGTTCAAGGCGTGGTCAAGCAGGAGGGATAAGGGAGGGGTCACTAGGTAGGGAGGCATGCCAGAGCATCTTCCCTCAACACATTGGAAGTCGCAGGTGTGATTGGGTGGGCCAACTGACTTTGGCACACTTAGGTGTCATCTCTGGTGGGAATTGTTAGTTACCTTGGTAAACAATTTGCATATGTAAACCTATACCTAGGAGGAATTTATATCCCAGTGGGGACTTTGGAACCCTGGTAAACTCTGGGGGAGGGGGGGGGGGGAAGGTGGAAGAACTTGTCACCTGAATATCATAAAGAACATTGCGTGAGAAGCCCACACCATGTGTTTCAGCTTCATAATTAAATACACGGAGGGAAAAATTTAAATTATTCATGACCTCCATAACGCCAAAATTTGAGTATGCAGTACTTATGGTGCCCCTCTCAAGAAGCACATCAATAAAATAGGAAGAAGTGCAAAGACCTGCAATCAAGTTGCTTAAAAAACCAACCAAGAGAGATCAGCGACATTAAAACATTTTAAATATCTTCGTAGCAACTCTACCCATGAGAGGACGAGGGCTTCATCTCAAACAGTGGCACAGGCCAAGGGTTAAATGAAGATTGAAATGGGTAAGCACTAATTACTGTACAGTACATACTAAATTTTATAAAATTATAATGGTAATCCTTTTAAAATACCTTCCATCTTACCTTCTTAAAATCACGTATACAACTTACTTTGATAAAATTCCACTTCATTTTTGTGTTTCTCTGCACATTCTAACTCGTGTGCCTTTATCTTTGAAGACGGCAGTACATGCGTCGCATTATAGTGACACGGTACCATATCCATATCAGGATGATTCTGTTAAAATGAATGCAATTATTATTAGTCTTCATTACATGAATGAAGAATATTTAAACAAGGCCCTACAGGGCTACCCAAAGCAGAGCAGGAAGGCTGGGCAATCACAGGCATCTCACCACCAGAGAAGAGGGAAGAGGGCCCAGTCTCAGGAGAAACCAAGCCCACAAATAATTTTATGAAGTTAAAGCTGCAACAGGAAACTAGAGTTTGACCACTTGCAAAGAAACTAATCTAGAATTGAAGACAAAAAAAAAAATATGAAATGCCATAGACCATGAACCCAATTTTGGTTTTTCTGTGTATGGTACTATATAGTCAAACTTATCAGATGGATCCAGAAAATTTACCATACTTAGTCAATTTCTTGCAAGACTGATCACAAGTTTATACATACAATAATCAATCCCCCAATTGTCTTGTCCTAATTTTGCAATCTACAGTGCATTATACCTAAATCTCTACTATAATGGTAAACTACACATACATTTCACCTTTCAAATTGCAAGCCAAGTGTTACTCTTAGAGGAAAAAAAAAGGATTTGGACTAATACTATACAACCATTTAGTTCATACAACTACTTAGCTGTAATAACTTGTGTAAGCTGTTATGAACAGTTCCTGAACAATTTGACAACTAATTTTTAAATCTGATGGGTATTTTTTATTCTAAAACTTGCAGCCCATCCTCCCATTTTGGTAGTGCTTTTAGTAATGAGGACCATAGTTTACTATTATATACTGATGTATAACAAAGAAATCTGAACTATCAAGATGGACAAACTGGAAAGTTTTTTTTTTTTTTTTTTACTCTTGTTGGTTTGACAAAAAACTAACCCAACCTTCCTAATTCTAATACACTATCAGGCCTAATTTAGTACATGTAGGCCTAGAATAGCAAATATTTAAATGCTTTTTAGCTTGTTATTTTAAAAGAATTTCTTACTAATCAACATATTAACCAAAAGTTAAGTACGTACGAATTTATGACTACGGTAACATGTCTAAACTGAAGAATGGGTCGAAATCTGAAGTATACAATATATACTGGTAATTACAGTTATGATAAAGTAAAAATTTATTGTAAATCTGGAAACTACACCAAGTATTCAAACATTCATGATTAAAGCAACTTAATTTGATAAAGCTGAGAGTTAATTATCAGGCCCTCCAATATCCTATACCAAACCAAGCAACTTACCCTTTTACATTTAACAATATGAATTGCAAGGCGATGAGGCTGGACTGTATGGGATGGATCGTAGGGGCATGGTACCAATTTTTCAGTTGATCGAAAGTCCATTTTTGGTACTGTATAGCGTGTAATGCCTGTACAAATTAGTCAAGACAAATTTTATTTATATTTAAAAGCATTTTAAGACAATACAGTATATACAGGACATTATGAAATCCTTTAATGTACAATTTTGATAATTTGTCTAACTACTATAGCATTGACCTTTTAAATGACTGATATCTTACTACAGACAAGTGTTAAAATGTATGGTAAAACAAGGGTCTTTAAACAGATTCTTAGTAAAACAAGCAAGCAGTAAGCCACAAGCAGGTCCTAGTGGTATGCAGGCAAGATGTGCCAGAGTGCACTCTGGCAAAATCTTTACTGCCTGATGTTATAATGGAAGGGGACTCTCCTTCCAAACAGTAACACCTCTCCTCCTCCACAATCTTCCAAACACCAGCAGGAGTCATCAGCAAGGGTAATAACTAACATACTTTTGTAGTGTAGATTTGGACAAATTAGGTATAAAATTTAGTTTGAAGTGAAGTTATTGGGTAGTCAGGAACGGATTAATTCATTTCCCATTATTTCTGATGGGGAAATTAGCTTCGGTTTACAAGTTTTCGGGTTACGAGCCGTCTTCAGGAACAGATTAAACTCAAACTGAGGTACCCTGGTAATTCCTATAAATGGAGTCAAGTCTCCAAGTCAAGTGCAAAACTGTTGTAACAAGAGGTAACAAGAGGTCCCAAGGGTGTCCCAAGGGTGTCCCAAGGGTGTCCCAAGGGTGTCCCAAGGGTGTCCCAAGGGTGTCCCAAGGGTGTCCCAAGGGTGTCCCAAGGGTGTCCCAAGGGTGTCCCAAGGGTGTCCCAAGGGTGTCCCAAGGGTGTCCTGGCATTGGCTGAAGTCAGACGAAGGGTGAGAGACACGAAGGTGTTCCAAGAGCACTAAGGGAGAGACTGGCTCTCCAGGGAAGCAGCGCCCTTTATATAGTCCGGCGGTGATGACTCATCCAGTGTCAACGCGAGGTGGACCTCTGGTCAACTAGCAAACTGCTCGTTTGTGGCTGGCGGTGCCTTTGTGTTGAGCTGTACCACTGCCAGTTGAAGGCTGCTAACTGCTTGTTTGTGGGGGCAAACTACTGGTTAGCAGAGGCGCCCAGCTTGCCTCTGAGTTGTACCAGGCCGTGCCAGGCCCTGGGGGTACTGAGAGGTGGCAGGACTGATGACTCACCTGGGCTGGTGTAGGTGTAGACTTCCAGTGCAGAGGCATTGAAGGTGAAGGGAAAAGGCAGTTCCACTGCTATGGAAGGGATTCATGTGACACTATCTATCTATCTGAACATGATCCATGGCTATTTGATACCCATGCACAATGAGGTTACATTAACATGTATCAATGAGAAATCTTATTCAGTACCCTCCCAGCAATAATAATAAATATTGCTGGAACAAAGGTGGTCTACTGGAGAAAAATTACATGTTCCTGCAAGGAGTGCCAGACCAACCAGTTGTAGTTGATATGGGGTCCTGCATGCCACTCCAACCATCAGTCTTTTGAACCAAGTTATTACAAATCAAGCCTTGGCCCAAACCAGGCCTGGAGTAGGAAACTTCCAAAATCTACTCCTCATATAATTCAGGTATGTTAAATTATAATGCAACAGGTACTACAAGATTAGTAGTTAGGGTATGACAGCTGAGTGGACGGCGCTTGGGATTCGTAGTACAGTACTAAGGTTCCGGGTTCGATCCCTGGTGGAGGCAGAAACAAATGGGCAGTCTCTTTCACCCTGATGAAATAGGTACCTGGGAGTTAGACAGCTGCTATGGGCTGCTTCCTGGGCGTGTGTAACAAAGAAGGTCTGGTCCAGGACCGGGCCGTGGGGACGCTAAGCCCCAAAATCATCTCAAGATAAGGGCAAAAAGGGCTGAACCTCATTCACTATGTTAAATTATAATGCAACATATACTACAAGGCTAGTAGTTTGGGTATAAAGAGCTGGACCTGCAGTCCACTGTAAGGGTAAACATTTCCTTCACCACCTTTAAAGAACACAATAAAGTTACTTTCACAATTGCAAATAAAAGGAGAGCCTGGATAACAGGAATCCTTCAAACAAGAAATGCCAAACCAATGATGGTATTTAAGATTCTAGTGCTATATAGGATTGGGATATAACATTTTGAAGTGAACGATATGCAAGAAAATGCAGAATAGAACCAGTGAAGAGCAGAGGTGCCATAAGCACAATCAGAGAACACTATAAACATCAGAGGTCCACGGTTGTTCAACGTCCTCCCAGCGACTATTAGAAATATTGCCGGAACAACCGTGGCCATCTTCAAGAGAAAACTAGATTTTCTAAAAAAAAGTGCTGGACCAACTGGGCTGTGGTGGGTATGTGGGCTTGCAGGCCACTTCAAGCAACAGCCTGGTGGACCAGGCTCTCACAAGTCAAGCCTGGCCTTGGGGAGTAGAAGAACTCTTAGAACCCCATCAAGCAGGTATCAAGCAGACCTCTGTTTACCAAACATTCTGTATATAAACAATTTAAAAAGGGATCAAGCAGCAATATTTGGAAATTTGCAGAAAAAATTATAGAGTGGGGATATAAACTATAGACTCAAAACCACTTTAAAACTAGATAGGTATTTGAAATGTTCGAAAGATTTGAAGATGCCGTTTAATGCTGAAACTATTTAGGGTTTTGAAGCTAGTTAATAGTTGCCAGATACTGACTTTGTATTTAAATTGTAAAGTTGACCAACAACACATTTGGGAGTCATGATTAACAAATTTAAAAATTAAAAAGTTAACCTCTGGAGAAAGTATCAATCCACAAAACAATGAGACAGTATAGAAGGGCTTTACCTTTGACCACCCAGGAGATCTGGTTAGCCAAAGGAAACTACAAAAAACTGGCTCAAATCTAAAAGTTTGAAACTTGTGCCTCTTATATAAAAAAAAATTAAACTTACAACCAAGCACCCAGGATCAATTCCTGGCCAAGACAAATGTTTTTTTACACTAAAGGAAGAGAAAAACCATCTAGAGGTAGTCTAAGTATAAAACTCACCCAAAGCCTACAAAGAACTTTGTTTAAGGAGCGTATGCTATACTTAATTTCAGTTATTTTAAATACATGGATGGTAATTATGTTTCTAACCATACTGGAGGTTCACCCAAGTATCAGATGGGTCAATCCATGTATCCGATTTCCAAAATGTGCAACCATGTTTGAATAGACCAACACCTAAATAATATTGTTGAAAACATTTATTAGACCAAGATTATGTACCAAAAATATTTTAAAACCAAAGATATATGTACTGTAGTTGTAAAAGCTGCATTTATCCATTATGTGTAGAGTTCTTAATCTGCAATATTCATCTTTGAACAATGATTTCATACATATTTGTTAATAAACTAGTTTTATATGTTGCAAGATAGAAATATAAGCTTCATTTTAAATACCTTACCATGGGTGTACTTTAAATGTAAAGCGACGATACGTACACTTTATAATTGCCGAGCTCCGGTCCCACACAGATCTATCGATGGAGCGACTTGGGACAATGAATATTTTACATAGTGGGAATTGACATTAGTAAGGTATTATTCCAAAAACCTAGAATTTTTGAAAACAAGAGGCTATAGATCTAGCTAACTAAAAGCTGTCGAAATATAGAAAACTACAAGATCTACAAGAAACTTGTTCAATTCAAGAAAAATCACTTTCATAAACAGTGGTGGACACAGTCATGAGAAGGTGGAGGAAGCCAATATCAGTAGTTTCAACATGTTATATGAAAGAGTACTGGGAAGACAGGACACCACGAGCATAGCTCTCGTCCTGAAACTACACTTTGTAGTTACGACAATTAACAAGTTACAGGCCCGCTCCTGTGCCAGGTAAGTCCACTACGGGCTCACCATAGCCCGTGCTACTAGGAACTTACGTTCCAAGTAGCGAATCTTAGACAATAACTTAACCTAGCAGTAAAACAGGTAACCGCAACCTGGCAACTGTTGCGGGTTGCCTCCGGAGGTATGTCAGCAGACAGCAAGAATCAAACTAGTTATGGACAAAAATTTAGAAAACATTAGCCAAATGAGAAAACTGTAAATTGGAGCGAGTTGACCTGACCCCTGCATGTGTCTGCTGGGAGCTGTCACGATAAACTTTTAACATCCTAAAGCCACCAACCGACTCCTCCTACCAAGGTTTAAAAGTGAATCGAGTTACCCTCTTCCAGGCGGGGGTTTTGGTACCCTTTCCCAGTTGGGACCTTGTCTTATCTGAAGCATTCTGTTCAAGTGGGTGACCAAGTAATAACTATAGACGTCATGATGACGGGAGAACGTAAACAGCTGGTACCAATAGTACCGGAATCTTTAAGTAAGGAGGCCTCGCTGACCTAAATAGTGTGCGATCATCTTTTCCGCGGCCCAATTTTCCTGAAATATTATTTTTCTCAAACCTTTTTTTTCATAGATTTTTTTTATAATTAACAAAAATTAGGTACAGTATACACAGCAATGTATATATATATGATTTGGATTTTTTTTAGTTAAAACGCACATAGACATTGTACATAACTTAACCAATGTAACCTAACTTATTAGGAATGAACGAATTTCACACGCTCTAAAAAAATAGTTACGCTAGGAAGCCTAAATGTAATTTATAAATTAGTTTAATAACTATATATATACGCGTACAAATATTTAAAATCTATCATTATCTATGAACATAAAAAATATTAATAACATAGTAACATTAAATGATATTATATTTTAGGCTGTGGCAAGCGAGTGTAAACAAGTTGCAAGTGAAGCACACTGGGAGCGCAGGGCTCCCGCTCCTCTAGTCTCTCCTCTGTGGACAATTTACTAAACTGAAGAAGAAACTACACACATAATAAAAGAAGCTGCTGATGTAGTGGAAGAATATATATACCTGCATAAAGAAGCATGGAACTGGTGTACATTGTATCTGAGAAACGTTCGACTGACGACTCTCACTTACCCTCGTAAGTAATCAAATCCAAATTTTTGGTACATATGAAGTCGAGAGTACTCTCTATATATCCACCTGCTGTGTATATTTTCTAATCTAGGATACTCGGATAATTTGACTTCTAAACGTTTAATATTTGTTGGGGTTTGTAGCACACTTGGTTTCATACTCGTCTCGATCATCCTGGCTGGAACAGAAATGGTTGGGCACGTTTCCGTTTCCCTAATGCCTCTGTTCACTTAGCAGTAAATAGGTACCCAGGAGCAGGCGATGAGTCACAATAACGTGGCTAAAGTAAGTTGACCAGACCACACACTAGAAGGTAAAGGGACGACGACGTTTCGGTCCGTCCTGGACCATTCTCAAGTCGATTGTGTCAATCGACTTGACTCGAAAGGGAATGGTCGATTGTGTCAATCGACTTGAGAATGGTCCAGGACGGACCGAAACGTCGTCATCCCTTCACCTTCTAGTGTGTGGTCTGGTCAACTAGGTACCCAGGAGTTGGGCAACTGTTTCTGGGTTGTAATCTTGGGGAGGATCAGAAGTTCAACATTGGGGGACCCCTCAATACAAGCCTAAAGTGTGTGTGTATGTGTATATGCATGTATATATACATACATACTATAAGAGAGTGAGCATGTCTATCAGTTTGGACAAAGTTGGAGGCTCACCTGGGACCAAGTATGCAAAGGGAATGGTCTGGGGTATGGGATGAACATAGGCTGGCCGGGGTCGCTAGAATTGAAAACGGAACAGCATGTCAGGGCCACAGACCCCACGGTTTTTGGCACCGCCCGCCAGCTACACCGCTAAATATTATCAAAACAAACTTGAAAAAAATATTCTTAGTCATATGCACTATTATTCACTAGTCTTGGGGAAAATTATCAGGAATTTCCTGCTGTCAATAATTTACTTGTACTCGCATAAGACAGGCATAGTAAAAGGTAACTTTTTTACTTTTTCAGTATTTCACACCACTAAGCTCCTCTCATTGGTGACCACCAACCTGCTAGAAATGTCAGCACTGTGGAGAAATGCCCGACAGACCACTGGAACATTATCTAACACAGTGCACAGTTATAAACCCAATAAGATTTCAGCTTAGATTCAACAGAGCAGAAGAAGGTGTTAAACACATGGGGCAAAATCTTACTGGAGCAACCATACGAGTCATAAATACTCATACTCTGCCCAAGTAAAACAGAAACAAGCAACATTTAGTGGGCCAGCCAGAGGCTTAGGGCCCACACAGGAATATCCCTGCAAAAAAAAAAAAAAAACCTGCTTGATACCTGGTTGAAGGGGTTCTGGGAGTTCTTCGACTCCCCAAGCCCGGCCAGACTTGACTTGGGAGAGTTTGGTCCACCAGGCTGTTGCTTGAAGCGGCCCGCAGGGTCACATACCCATCACAGCCTGGTTGGTCCGGCACTTTTTTTTTAGAAAAGTCTAGTTTCCTCTTAAAGATGTCCACGGTTGTTCTGGCAATATTTCTTATGCTCGCTGGGAGGGTTTTGAACAACCGTGGACCTCTGATGTTTATACAGTGTTCTCTGATTGTGCTTATGGCACCCCTGCTCTTTACTGGTTCTATTCTGCATTTTCTTCCATATTATTCACTCCAGTATGTTGTCATTTTACTGTGTAGATTTAGGACCTGGCCCTCTGGTATTTTCCATGTGTATATTATTTGGTATCTCTCTCGTCTCCTTTCAAGTGAGTACATTTGGAGAGCTTTGAGATGACAATGCCGTATACGTCACATTAGACAATTACATATTTTATGAGAGATAGACCGAGAGAGAGAGACCGAGAGAGAGAGAGAGACCGAGACCGAGAGAGACCGAGACACAGAATAGCTAGGTAGATGGTTAGGTGGATAAACAGATGAGTACATGGATGAATAGATGGATGGATAGGAAGATGAGGAGGTGGATTAATAGGAAGATGAGTAGGTGGATGGATAGATAGATACCAGTAAAGTAGGACGCTGGATACTCAGTTTTCTGTCAAACAGGACTCGGCGAGTAACGGTCAACCATATAAAATCTAGTCCAAGTGCAGTTAAAAGCTCTGTACCTCAGGGTACAGTCCTTGCACCGCTGCTTTTCCTTATTCTCATATCAGATATAGACAAAAATACAAGTCACAGCTTCGTATCATCCTTTGCAGATGACACAAAAATTAGTACTGGTATGATGAAAATTATCTCGGCTGAAGACATTGAAAAACTTCAAGCTGATATTAATAAAGTTTTCGACTGGGAAAATAACATGATGTTTAACAGTGATAAATTCCAGGTACTCAGGTATGGTAAAAATGAGGACCTTAAACATAATACAGAGTACAAAACACAATCAAATGTACCCATAGTAAGAAAACAACATGTAAAGGATTTGGGAATAATAATGTCTGACGACCTAACGTTTAAGGAGCATAACCAAGCAAATATTGCGACAGCCAGAAAAATGATAGGATGGATTACAAGAACTTTCAAATCCAGGGATCCCATCACAATGGTTGTACTCTTCAAGTCACTTGTGTTGTCCCGTCTTGAGTACTGCTCAGTACTCACTTCCCCCTTCAGAGCAGGAGAGATTGCTGAAATAGAGGGAATACAGAGAACATATACGGCACGCATAGACGCAATAAAGCACCTAAATTATTGGGATCATCTCAAAGCCTTACAAATGTACTCGCTAGAAAGAAGACGAGAGAGATATAAAATAATATACACCTGGAAGATACTGGAGGGCCAAGTACCAAATCTACACAGTAAAATAACAACGTACTGGAGTGAACGATATGGAAGAAAATGCAGAATAGAACCAGTGAAGAGCATAGGTGCCATAGGCACAATCAGAGAACACTGTATAAACATCAGAGGTCCGCGGTAGTTCAACGTCCTCCCAGCAAGCATAAGAAATATTGCCGGAACAACCGTGGACATCTTCAAGAGGAAACTAGATTTATTCCTCCAAGGAGTGCCGGACCAACCGGGCTGTGGTGGGTATGTGGGCCTGCTGGCCGCTCCAAGCAACAGCCTAGTGGACCAAACTCTCACAAGTCAAGCCTGGCCTCAGGCCGGGCTTGGGAAGTAGAAGAACTCCCAGAACCCCATCAACCAGGTATCAACCAGGTATACTGTACATGGATGGAGAGATGGATAGATACAGATGAGTAGATCAATGGAGAGATGGATGGGTGGATGTAAAAATGGTTTTACCCTTTGTTATTTCAGCATATTCACTGAATTTTTTCTTATATAACATTATATGTGAGGTTGCAGTGTTTATTTGTTGAAATGCTATCATTTATTATAAGATAACTCCCAAACATTTTGTGATAAAGCCAGAAATAGTCACATATTCAGATTGATGGATTATTTGTACATCCAGATTGAATACAGAATGAAGTAGGCTGGGTTTTGGAGATTACACTGTACTGTGCTCAATTTTTTCTAGAAAAGTTTGTTTTTATTATGACCTGATATGATTTTACTCATGGTTCTGTGCAAATTTTCAGGTTATACAATGGAGGAGGAGTCTGCACAGTTTCTTCAAAGAATATAGTTGCTTTCACACGCATGACAACAAGGCAAGATGCTTACAGACACCGCATACCAGTCTGTAATGTGTGTGTTATGGATCTTAATTGTCCGTATGAACCACATGTGTAAGTGTAGTTATGATCAAGATGGTTTTCAATCGGAAACATTAGTACAGTAGTTGGTAATGTAACATTGTAATAAGAAAGCTGTATATAATAAAGACATAATCTCATAAAGGTTCTACATTGTTTACTCTTGATATAAATACCTGTAATAATAAAAAGATATGCAGTATTAAGAGGCATTAATTTGTGACACAGTGAATTATGAAATTCCTGTTATGTTTACAAATCTTTTATAACAGAATTTTAGAGTCTGCGAACACGGTAATCTCCCTGGTGTTCAATAGTGAAGGCTCTCAACTCCTTGTGGTGCTAAGTTTGGGAACAGTACATCTTTACACCAAAGGTTCAAGTCTACATGAGTGGAAGTCCACTTGCACATGTGATTGGGATGGTGAAGATATTCTCCATATAAACTTCTTCCATGGAGGAATTAGGGTTTGTATCATTTGCTTGTCTGCAATATTTGATATTAAATTTAGATTTACTATTAATATTTTTTAATAAGATCTGGTAGGCTCATGCCTAAATGTAATTACAAGATGAGAGCTACACTCATGGTGTCCTGTCTTCTCGGTACTATTTATTGTATATTGCTTTGAAACACAGATGGTTTTGGTGTCCATCATCCTCTCACTTAACTTGTTCCAACCGTCTGCCACTCTGTTTGCAAAATATAACTTTCTTATATATTTTGGCATCTTTGTTTCTTAGCTTGAGTATACGACCACTTGTTCATGAAGCTCCAGGTTTCAAAAATTCCTCCTTGTCTACTTTGTCGATTCCTGTAACTATTTTCTACATCGTGATCATAATGCCTCTTTACCGCCTGTCTTCTAGCTTTGGCATGTTTAATGGCTCCAGCTTCTCTTCATACCATATGTTCTAAAGTTCTAGGCACCATTTAGTAGCATGTCTATGCACCCTTTCTAATTACTGTACGTGTTTATTGAGATATAGATACCATACTACTGCTGCATATTCTTATTAGTAATCTTTGGATTTTGTCTTTCACTTGCAATTTGCTTCTTATTAATTTTTATAACAGGCCTGGTTCTGCCTTTCATTTGCCTGCTATCCCCTTCTTAGAGTTTTTTGACTCTTCATGTTGCTGTGCAATTATTTTTTGCTTGTTTGTAGCACTGGATTCCATTTTTTGTCTTTTGCTCTCCGACACTTGTTTGCTTGTTTTCTGTATTTGTTTCTCTGTTTAGGTATAAATGTTTGGGTGCCTTTCTTATACATCTCGCAAAACTGGCATACATATCTTTATTTCCTTAAGAAAAAACTGGTCCAGTCAAAGTTGAGTTTCTCTTTTGTCTTACTTTCTCAATTATCTTCTATGTTATACTGTATCACATTGTAGAAGTTACTTCTAAAATACATAGTCACACTTACCTATTGGAGGCAGTATTGTAAATCAAAGATCTCTTCCTCATTCATGGTAAATATTAGATCTATTACCGATGGAATGTTCCCTTCTCTCATTCTCATTGGTTGTTTAATACTGTATACTGATAGAGGAATGACTCCAGGAAGAGGTTCATGAATCTGTGGGTCCAGAAATCTTCTGTCTTTGAATCAGAGACATCACAGGCTGTTGTTTTTCATGTTAAAATCTTCAACTACCATCATTCATGCTTTATTGCAATTTTTTTTGCCTTGCCTTACCCAAATACCCAAATTCATTATAAGATCCTCTGTTGACTATTTGTTCTTTTGTTCACATGCTGTTAGTGGATTGTAGGCACTGATGAGTACTATTTTATCTTTCTGGTTTCATGCGTGTATGCGCACACACATGGATGAGCATTACAGTTCAGCAAATTTTTTTTTAAATTGTGGATGGAAGTGGCTTCAACAAACTAGTTCTTCCTCCAGTATGTTCTACTTGTTGACCACCTACACAGGGTATGAGAATATCCTTTCATCTCTAACTGAATTGTGTATCCAGTTTCCACTGATGTCCTCTTGTTCTACCTGCTGTCAGCTAAAATAGGCTGCCCTGGTGCACATTGTCTATTTTCTTTAGTACTGTATTTTGTAAGTACATAGTGATATCTCTCATTTCTTCTCTTTGTGGTTGAAACTGAGTTCCCTGAAATAAGAGCAGAGAATTGTAAAATATAAAATTGTTAGTATATATGTATGTTTCTAGTTAATGTCAGTATATTTAATTCATGTAAATTTATTACAGTAACATTATTATTACTTGATGCCAATAATATGATTAGTTTGTATTTAATTTTTGCTCCTAATAGGCAAGTCTTCAAGCCAATGATGTAAAAGTCCATTCCCTTTACACTGAAAAATTTGTTGCACAGCAGCATAAACCTACTCTTGTAGACCATGGCCAGTGTGCTAAAAATGGCTTCTTTGCTGTGTCTGCTTCAGGTAAGTACATGACTTTAACACAATTTTCAGTTTGTCTTAAACAAGTGGCCGAGTAATAATTAGTTTAAATTTATATTTTCTTAACAAGATTACAGTATGAGGAGAAAATTGTAAAAAAAAAAAAAAAAAAAAAAAAAATCATCTTAAACTGTTATATGGCATATGCTAAAAATGTAAGTAAATATTGTAATTTACAATAAATGATCTTCTTTTACCAGGACTATTGCTTGTGTGTGTGTTGACACATGAGGGCAGTGTCATGGCAGAAAAGAAGATTGTCTTGGGTCAGACACGGGACAATTTCACTGTTGCTGCTGCTTCATTATCACCAAGTAAGTGTTGTTTATATTTATTGACTGCAGGAAAGTGAAAATACGTATCCATACCAAAAGTACTGATCAATCAGGTTAAGGTAAGTAACTAGATGGGTGACTAAGTAATTCGGTTTTAACCTAGGCTAGAGGGGCTCCACCAAGAAAGGCTTCCTGTTTCTATTGAAGTACTGTACTTTAATATACATACCCTAAAGTATGAGGAGGATGAAAGGAAAGATTGACATTTAGATTTATTGACTGGAGTAAAGTACACAAGGTTAGTGACGGAAAGTCAAGAGTTGTGTCCCATAATGGCATGAGGGAAATTCAACAAGCAATAATATCATGCTTAGCAGGACTGCCTTAGAGTATTTTTGTCATGGCTGCTATATTTGAGAAGAACTATGAGGAAAAGATGATGCCTTACTTTATGTATACAGTACAGTGCTTACCTATCAGTGACCATGGGGAAACGTGATCTAGCTCTTTATGCTCCACCTCCTTGCTGTTTTATACTTGGTACACTAATTACCTCTCTCTCACTAGTAACATTTTCATTGTATTGTTTATTTAAAGTTGTGGTTGGCATTGGCTTTAGCAACCTCTTCCTTCACTGCATTTCACTTGCTGATCGCTCATACAGGGAACAAGAATTTCTATGGCTCAATTGTGTGTCCTTTTGTTTTCAACTGCGTCTGCTGAAATAAAAATTTCAGTAGAGGTTTTAGAATAGTCATTATTATTATTATTATTATTAGTAGTAGTAGTAAATTTCTAATGTTTTTTCAAGGCTGGAAGACGGGGGAAAAATGCCAAGTAAAGATGATCCCACAAAATGGCTAAAAATGTTTCCAACTGAGAAAAGCATATTTTTGGTTTAAGATTCCAGTAATTATTTGCTGTTGCATAGTAGTTCTCAAACTGAGATACACATGTCCCTGGTGCTCTCTTAAGTGTTCATATGTTCAAATGTTGCTCTAGTGCTTTCTCTCAGCTATGGGTTCATCTCTGATCCCCAGGCTCTGCTCACCTCAGAGAGAGAGAGAGAGCCAAATCCTGGTCCTGACTCCCATTAGGCAAGGGTGGGTCTCAGAGGCCTGGGGTATCTCTCTAGTGCTGGGCTGGACTAGCACTTGGCTCGGGGGCTTCTAAGGGCCCCACCAGAAAAGCGAGTTTCATTACATTCAATGGTTTATTTTCATGTTTTATAATTTTGTTTATCTATGAGCTTGTCTTCCTGTCTCTTGTGTCAATAATACTTACAACAAATGTATTACTAGTATTGTGAATTGGTTAATCATTTTAGTGTGCTTCATCATCCAACGTTGGTCTGTCCAATAACCATAATATTGTAATACAGTGGTAACTATTTACTTCTTGCAGGTGGACACATCCATATAGCCACCTGGAAGCCTGAAATGATAAAGTGCTGGCGTGCAGAACTCAAGATGGTAGACCAGGACAGTGGTGGAGGGAAGGGTGACCTTAATATAACTATCGGAGCTGCTCAGTCTTTCTGTCCATCACGATCTGGGACTACCTGGCATAGTTCTAAAAGTAAGTTTGCTTTTGGCTTTTAATTACAGTATTTTTATGTTCGTGTTAACTATCACATGCAGTATCTTCTTGAGGTTATCTTGAGATGATTTTGGGGCTTAGCGTCCCTGCGGCCCGGTCCTCGACCAGGCCTCTTTTTTGTTATACTCTCCCAGGAAGCAGCCCGTAGCAGCTGTCTAATTCCCATGTAGCTATTTACCACTAGTTGAACAGGGGCATTAGGGTGAAAGAAACATTTGCCCTTTGTAGTACTGTAAATGAATTGAGTTTCTAAAAGCTAACCTACTAATAATATTAATATAAGTAAAAACTCTTGTTCTTACCATTTGCCTTGCTATTACTTCCTCTTACCTGCTCCTCGCCTCACTTATGCCCATGCCTCCCCTCGCTTCCATCACAATCGACTTGATAATGGTCCAGGACAAACCGAAACGTCATCGTCTCTTTATCTTCTAGTATGTGTTTTAGTCAACATAAGTAAAGGTTTAAATGTGTATAATAATTGAATGAAGGAAATAACACTGATGTGTATCTCTTTGTTTGGGATGGCTCCCTCGGTGGCTTCTTGTTGCTGGCTGTTTAGGTAGTTCCACACATTATATCATACCAGGCTCTTGTGAGTTACGCAAAGCCTACTGAATACCAGAAGTCAAGACCCGGTGCACTTATAGATACTAGACAGCAGGGTTTGCTAGGTCACCCTAATAGAGAAAATAGTCACCAGAAAGGTAGAGTGAAACATAACAGTCAATATCAAGGTAAAGCTGAACTGAAGACACAATACACAGTACTTGGGGCATTCACTCGCTAGGGCCATCTCCCCACTGCCAGATGGCAGTATTGGGTGCTGCAGGAATGACTGATGCAACCCACCAGTTATTCGTCTGGTGCAACAATGTTTGCATGTGCTCCTGGTGTCACTTTTGCTCCTTTGGTCCCAGTTTTCCAGATAAGTGTTGGCCATCATTTGGACTTTGTCTTGCTGGGACCATTAGTTTGTGTTTGTTCCAATTCTAATATTTGCTTTTATGTGCATATATTTATGCCTCACTTTGTTATATGAACCTTAAGGGGGCCGGGAGACTGATTTCTCAACCTTCCTCAAACACGCTCAAACTCTTTGCGCATAATCTACATGGTAAATGCTCTAACTTTTAATAATGGTTCAATATCATAACATGAACAAGAGAAAAGAATTAAAATTTCACAATTTCAAATTAAACTGACAAATTTAATATTTCACACATTTTTATTTTATTCATTATGGGCCCAGAATGGCATATAACGTTCATTTTCCTCAATTTAAAATTGAGTTTGAGAGTTTGGCCTTCAAAATGTGTGCAAAATTTAGACGCAAAAATTTATAACTCCCAAAGTTATTGGTTTATGAATAAATGCAATTAAAGAAACCCTAGAACTAAGAACTTTGCACATAATACTGTATGTAGAAATGGTGAGAATTGCTCAGAAACTGAATTCAACAGCTTGTTTCAAAGTTGAAAATCTTCTTCATGGAGAACAATGAAGGTAAACTTCTCGACAATAAATATACGTAGTAGTTCGAATTTGTCATATCTTGTAAGTTTTAATCAATATTGCTTGGCATTCATACTCGAATATATGAAAGTTGTAGGTCAAGGTGTGTTGAAATAGTCAAGAAAAATTAATCCCCTAAAAAAAAAAATATATAGGGATAAGGATAATGGGTTAATAAAGATAATAAGTATACTTTAAATAAGTGATGAGGCCTGCATCTGGTACCCATTCTTCAATACAACCTAAAGAGACGAAGAGAGTACAGTAGTTTGAAATCTGTAAAGTTTTCGTAAAAAAAAAAAAAATCAATTTCTGCCGCCTGTAACTGATTAACTTGTTAACCAATTTTGTTCACCCTTTACATACATAAAGACTGGAATGCATTCCCCAAGATGTAGAAACTGCAACAAAATCTGATTATAAATAAAGGAGGAGGAAAAAATCTTAAAAAAAATGCCCCTCCCCTCCCCATACATGGTTCCAAATGTAGATATGATTAAGTTTAAGAAGCTCTGGAATCTGTACACCAGTAGAGTGACGGTTGAGAGGCGAGACCAAAGAGCCAAAGCTCAACCCCTGCAAGCACAACTAGTTGAGTACAATTGGTATAATAACAAAGCCACAGCGAGGTGGGATAGTTAACACTTTGATACCACACTGAGATGTTAAAGGCACTGACAAAAATAAATTTTCCCCAATCAAATTAATTTGTTAGATTTGTCAGTAGCAACATAGTAGATCTTTTTTATTACTGGTTATTTATTTTTCAGAAAGTGAAGGGCTAGTACAAGTGACCTGTTTAAGATATACAGAATTAGAAGATCCAAATAGTTTGCTGGTCTCTCTCACTGTAGAGAAACCAACTGAGGTGTCTCCAACACAACAGGTAAAAAAAAAATGCATAATATATTTTCTGTTTTTATTCCTTACCCTTGTGCTGTTTGATATATTTGAGCTTTTCACTGTAGCACCCTCTGGAACCTTTTGTTTGCACCAAGGGATGAGAGCTGTGCTTGTGGTGTCCTGTTTTCCCTGTACTCTTTGTCACGTAACACTTTGAAATTATAAAGTTTTGGCCTCCACCACCTCACTTAACTTGTTCCAACCTCTGCCACTCTGTTAGCAAAAGTAAACTTTTTACAGTAATGTTTTTTTGGCAGCTTAGTTTCCTTTGAACCAAAGTCCTCTTGTTCTTGCAGTGTTCGAAAAGTCTTCTTTGCCAATTTTGTCAATTTATGTTACTATTTTGTACATAGTTATCATATCACCTTTTTTCTGTCTTCTAGCTTTGTTATAACCACTCTAACCTCTCCTCATAGCTTTTGTTTATCAGTTCTGGAAGCCATTTAGTTGAATGTCTTTTCACCTTTCCTAGTTTAATGATGTGTTTCTTGAGATATGGGCACCATACAACTACAGTACAGTACTGCATGTTCCGACTGGTCTCGCAAACATCGGGAACGATTTCTTTAATGATTCATCCATGTATTTAAAAGTGATCTTAAATTTGGAAAGTATAAGATACACTCTTCGTACAATGTTCTTTCTGTGATCCTCGGGTGTCATTTTTTCATCCAGAACCACCCCTAGATCTCTCTCTCTATCAGAATTCTTTAAAGTTTTTATCATAATTTGATGGTTGTGTGTGGTCTATTTTCTACTTTTCCAAATTCCATAATGTGGCATTTATTCAGTAGTCGATGAACATTACTGGTGCTAGAACTGAACCCTGTGGTACTCCACTCATAACACTTCTCCAGTGTGATACATTGCCTCTGATTACTGCCCTCATTTTTCTGTCAACATTTTTCATTCGTGTCAGAGATCTCACTGTCACTCCTCCAATATGTTCATTTCCAGAACAACCTCTTATATGGGACTCTGTTGAAAGCCTTTTTAAGGTTCAGATAAATGCAGTCAAGCCAACCATCTCTTTCCTGTAAAATTTCTGTGGCTCTATCATAGAAACTAAGATTTGTTGAACAGGAGGTTTCTGATCATAAACCATTCTGTCTGTTATTATATTTCTACTCCTGAATTCTACCCATTTGGTTTTAATTATTGTTTTTCAATGTTTTGATTACTATGCTTGTCAGCGACAGAGGGCCTTCCCTGCTACCATTTTTTGTAGAATGGAACTATTTTAGCCTTTTTCCATATATCTGCCAAGACTTCTGTACACAAAAATGACTCTAAAATCAGTTAAAGTGGAATGCTTAACTCGAATGTGCATTCTCTCATAATCTACGATGAAACCAACTAGAAACCGATGAAAAGATGAAACCGGGCCAACTGCTTCGTTCCTACTTAGATCCTTGAACATTTTTTCTACTTCTCCTCGAGACACCTCTATGTTCTCTTTATCCTCTGAAATTCGTGTTGTGTCCAGTTCTCTGAAAACTTTATTTTGCAGAAATTAAATTTAACTGTTTGTTTAGTGTTTCACATAAGTATTTCCTTTTCATTCTCCACATATCTGTTCCTCATTTTCTACCTCTGAATTTTATCCTTTGCCTGCAATTTGCTTTTAATGAGTTTATAGAGTAGGCCTGGTTCTGTTTTATAGGTTTCTTGCTTCATAGGCCTCCCAGTCTATTAATTTAAAATTTAAGTCACCAAGTATCAACAATCATGATTTATCTTTTTCTGCTCTACTATCATTTTATATTGTGATCATTATGAGGCCCTCTCCTTTGTCATCCAGCTCCTCCTCTATGCATGTGTTGCTTGCTGATGGACTGGAGAGATTTATGATCATTAGTTTATCATCCTATATTGTTTACACCGTAATTAGAAAGGAGACACTTACATCGCCAAAGAAGGAAAATCAATTAGTTACATACATTTGAAAAGTGGGACTTGCAGATAATTAATTTAGCTGAATTTCTAAAAATTTCTGCAGCCTCTGAAATTTCCACAAGATTAGGCATTAAGGTACAGTATTCAGATATTTATTAAATGCTACATATATGCATTACTCTTATTTGAATCTTTTGGCTGACCTTCCCAAAAGCTGTTCATATGTACATTAAAATTACACAAAATTAATACTGTACATTTTGCTTTATCTTAGATGTACTGTATGTACTATTTTTTACATATAAATTGCTTTACTCTGTGTCTTTTGCAGCCAAATAACACATGTAGCCCAGGCAGAGTTTCTCATGTTGTTCAGAGGTATCAACTGCAGGACCAGGTGCGCCCTCTGCTCAAGCTCTTCAAACCAAAATCTGATGTAGCAGGCATTTCAATTAAGGTATTTAAGAACACACTCAGTCGTTATATATATGTTATACTTTTCCAAAATATTTTTCCACACATCCATGAATTATTAACTACCAACATATGAGTGTTGCTTTGGTTAATATATAGGTAAGGTAGTAAAGTTACCTGCAATGCAGAGTTGAAAACAAAATGTGTTGGTGAAGGGTGTCAATTGAACTTGTTAAGGATTTTCTGCATCTTGAGTAATATGGATGGAAAAGTGACATGGGATAAAGGTAAATACAGTACATCAATTATAATACTGTACTGTAAAATAAAAATTCTGGGCCTTGGGAGGTACATGGGAATGTGGCCAAACATAGTTTGGACTCACCTGGGTCCTGACTTAATCAGTAGTTTTTATCAAATTAATCTGTTGTGTGTGCACAGTCAAAGTGCTACTGTTATTGCTTTACTCAATCTATTAACTCACTAAAAAAATAACCTTTTCTGCTTCAGCACCCTTTGAAAGATTTTGTTACCCCAAAGCATATTACGGTTGTCTGTGAGTCTTAATCGAGTAATTATGTGAGTGGAGTTGATAAGAAGTCTTGGACAGCTGTTCACTACTTGTGCTAAGCGGTATAGCAGTGTAACTCGGTTGAAAATGAAAACCATTGAAATTTGAAACGAGTGTCAAATGATGAAGGTTGGCCAAGGCTTGGCCAGTGCTCACTCCTGCCTCCCTGCAATTGAGTCATAACGATGTATGGAAATTTTTGTTTTCTGTACAGGTAGTCTGCAAGTGGAATACATTCAAGGAAGAGGTTGTTGAAGCCAATTTATCCACAACTTTTAAGATATAATATTAGGGAAACTTTAATGGAAAATAACACACAAGTGTAAATAGCTAGGAGGCAGGGCATAAAGTGTTAGATCTTGCACCCCAATAGTCACTGATAAGTAAGCAGAATAATGACCATTCAGTGAGATGAGGTAAGAATGGAGATAAGAGATCTACAGAAAACCAAAAAAAGACAATCAGAAAATTTAAGTGCAACAAAATAAGCAACTGCTTGAGGAAAAAACTAGCAACTGGGAGCTAAAGAAGGCAAAAAGAGTGTTGCAGTGGGGAATGCTGCTCAAACTGTGATATGCCCAGCCATCACCAGATGGTGACCCAATGACCCAGATCACCCAGGTCCTGGTCACCTGCCTCCACCTCCTCATCCTCCGTTTACTTGTCTGATATATGTCCAGTTGCACCATTGGCAGGGCTCTCCTGCTGGTGCACATATTTAACAAAGTGGTGTTGCCTATCACCTTGTACTGTGACCCAGATCATGGTTCTGGTCTCCAGTAGGTGACTGGTGGGACCAACATACTTGCTCATTTCATGTTTATTTTGGAAGTGGCTTATCATTGTTGTCACCAACAATTTAAACAGAAATTAATGAAACAGCTGGAAAGAGCAAATACTTTTCTTATAAGCTATATGTGTAATAAAAAAATGCAAATTAAAAAAATTAGTTTTGAGTGGTACAGTATTTCAACACTGTTGGGATAGGGTCAAGAAATGCTTTTGCAGCCTAAGAGTTAATAAGAAATTTAAGACAAATATTTTGTTATTATTTGGTTGCCAGTTAGGATGAGTTAGTTAATTTACCTGCTTAATTAAATGTTTATCATCAACAATTGCCATGCTGTATTTTGAATTTGTTTAGGTTCTTTAACTAGCAAATCCAGGACTGCCACCCTAGTGAATGGAAAATACAATAATTCAGAGTGAAATTTAGCAATGAATGCGAGACTGAACAAAATATAATTTCTACATAACTTTTACTTAGTTTATCCATGGCCTTTCAGGAGTGGACATGTGTTGGAGAATGGGTTTGCAACAGCCATGTGGTCGCACTAGGAACTGCCCCTCGGCACCTGTTGCCAGGTCCACTAGGTGCTCAGCTCCCTTTCATTATCACTGCTGCCACTGCTGATGCCTTCATCTATTCTATCAACAGAGATACCATGCAACAGGTAGGACATAATTCATATCTGTTAATAATTGTTATAACTTTCTCTTACAAAGTACTGTAGATACCTATATGATATTCATATTTCCCACTAATAAAACTAAAACTAATAAATATAATAAAACTAATAAAACTATGACCACTGGAACTATTCATCTATGCTACTTGTATCAGCTGCATCATCATTGAACCTAGAAAATGATTCATCTATGTATCATCTATAAAAATTGGAGATAACACGGGTGAGCGTGGGTAGCGCTCAGCTATTACTGGATATGCTCGCTGTATCGTCCTCATCGGTGCTGTATCACTTGCATCCGACCCTTGTGTTAGGCTCTTATTGTGCCTGGCTTCATCACTATCATGACCCTTATGTTCTTCAAACAATAAGGTCTGAATTTCACTGACAGAGAGCAATCTTTCAACACTGCATTGGACAGGTGTTTGGGAGCCAGAGGCACGTGCACCACCCATGGTTGCTCACTCAGAACTAAGCCAGCCATCAGCCCTAGGGCATTCTGGGAATTTTTCCGAAGATGGCTGCCTCTCATTAGATGTCCCAAGAGTCCATTTTGTACACAACCTACCGCGCACGCGTTTTAAATGGGTACAAAATATTAAAAAGGTGTTTTCTCGACTCACACAGTTCCCACTGACCGAGTTTTCTCGGCTGGCGCAGTCCAGTGGTTAAGAAAGATACTGGTTCATTTAGAAAGTCTGATCATGAATTTAAGTTTAGAGCATTAAAATGATTGGAAGCATTTTGTATTTTTGGCTTATAATCATATTTTCATATTCACAGATGAGCAGTCACAGTTTACTGAATATTCGAGGTAGTGGTGACGAGGCTCCAGTCAGTAAACGCATGTCTATTGACCGTCGTCTTGTCTCCCTTGCACACACTTGGAGTGGCTTTTCTGTCCTAGCAATGGATACCTCAGGCAGTCTTCACTTCATTACACTTATGAGACCTTCTGATGTAGGTGAGTATAAGCAATCAGTTGTTTCTAAAGCAAATATTTAGTGGGACTTGGACACTTGGTATGAATTTGGGTTTCATTAGTTTAGCACTTGTATTCGTTATTGAATTTAATAAACTGTATTCATACTTATATGGAGATGCTGGACAACAGACAGTAATACTGTAAACAAAATTTTGATGGCCTCCACCTGAATTAATTTTTTAAATAAGGTAAACTCATTCGTATCCTGTCATGTTGGGGCCAGAGTTTGTGCAAATTCAATAAATAAACACATTTACTTATTCAAATAGTGCATTCTGGAGGGGCTGAATGGTGGGTAACTGTAGCTAACACGGAGATAGCTACACACTTTCTGGATAGCTGGATAGCTTTCTGGACTGCCAGAAAGCCTTTGATGCAGTACTACATAGGAGACTAGTGCACAAATTGGAGATGCAGGCAGGTGTGAAAGGGAAGGGTCTCCACTGGATAAGGGAGTACGTAAGTAACAGGACACAGTGAGTCACTGTGAGGGGTGAGGTCTCGGAGTGGTGGGGAGTCACCAGTGGAGTCCCGCAGGGCTCAGTTCTTGGACCTATACTGTTTCTGATATACATAAATGATCTCCCAGAAGGAATTGACTCGTTCCTCTCAATGTTTGCTGATGATGCAAAAATTATGAGGAGGATCAAGACAGAAGAAGATAGTATGAGGCTACAAGATGACCTAGACAAACTGAAGGAATGGTCCAACAAATGGCTACTAAAGTTCAACCTAAGTAAATGTAAGGTAATGAAACTAGGAGGCCAGACACTGGATACCGAATGGGAGATGACGTCCTTCACGAAATGGACAGAGAGAAAGATCTAGGAGTTGATATCACGCCAAATCTGTCTCCTGAAGCCCACATCAAAAGAATAACATCATCGCCCTATGCAAGGCTGGCTAACATCAGAACTGCTTTCAGAAACCTGTGTAAGGAATCCCTCAGAACTTTGTATACCACATATGTAAGGCCAATCCTGGAGTATGCAGCCCCAGCATGGAGCCCTAGTTGAGTACAAGACGTAGCTGGAAAAAGTTCAGATGTATGCCACTAGGCTAGTCCTGGAACTAAGAGGAATGAGTTATGAGGACAGGCTGTGTGAACTGCATCTCACATCGTTGGAAGACAGAAGAGAGCGGTGAGACATGATCACCACATACAAAATTCTCAGGGGAATTGACAGGGTAGACAAGGATGGATTGTTTAACACAGGTGGTACACGCACAAGAGGACACAGGTGGAAGCTGAGTACCCAAATGAGCCACAGAGACATTAGAAAGAACTTTTTCAGTGTCAGAGTAGCAAATAAATGGAATGCATTAAGCAGAGGTGTGGTGGAGGCAGTCTCTACTCATGGTTTCAAATGTAGATATGATAGAACCTAATAGGCTCAGGGAATCTGTGAACCAGTTGATTGACAGTTGAGAGGTAGGACCAAAGTGCCGAAGTTCAACCCCTTGCAAGTACAATTAGGTGAGTTCGTCCTACACTCCTCAATACCACAATAATATTCTACAACATCATTTTCAGTTTCCAAACATTTTCTATGGATCCAATCTAGTCTTGTTTGGTTAAATAACAAAATTGAGTTTTTAGTTGTGAAATGTAAAGCTTTTACACTTTAGTGCAAAGCATTTTGGTTCTGATTTTCCTCAGTACAGTTCAGTATGGGTTGTACCCATATTCAGTACAGTTCAATATGGGTTAATTATTAAGAGTTAAATCTTTCCAAAAGAGCCTTCAGATTTCCCAAGGGATCTCATTAATTTTTCATTAATATGGCCCCTTGGGTCTCTTGGGGTAATTAATTTCTCATTAATTTAAGTTAAGGGAAGTTTTGCAGACTTCCTTTTCTTATTATTATGTAAAATATATATGAACAATATAATACCTCATTATCACAGACAAAAATATTTTTTAAATGTATTTGATCAACAGGTCCACAGTGGGCAATATCGGTGATTCTGTTATTGGAATTTGCTTTGGTTAGTGGCAGTGATTGGTGGGATTTACTGGTATCCACACCTCCTACATCTGTACCAACCTTAACAGAAAAACTTTCTGAAACCTTTCACCAGCATTCTGCCCCCATCATTCAGCATCTCCACACGCGATTTCTTGTTATGAAAACTTCTATGTTAAGGTAAGTTTTTGGCACTAGCCCTGCATTGTAGATTGAAGAGTAGGTGCAATATTTTATGATCCATATAATTGTGGTGTTTTATTTATATCCTGTTCAGTAATTTATATAAAGGTTATTCATAATGGCAAATATATTAATTTTTATAAATGAAAAAATAGAACATTGAGTGAAGTGATAGCACCCTTTTCTGATGATTACCACGGTATCTCCTCTAGCCTTATGCACCTACTGACCATTCTCAGGATACAACCCATTCTAGCTGTCTAACTTCCCAGGTACCTATTTACTGGTAGGTGAACAGAGACATCGCAATGCCTAAATCTATCCATCCTGCCACAGGAATTAAACCCGCGCTCCTTGGTTATGAGCCGATGACTTAAACCATTGCAACACGCTCCTCTCTATGTGCATTAAATTTTATCGTTGATTAGGTTTTAATTAAAATTTTTCCGACTATAAATGTAGTTAATACCTCAATCAGTTTGATTTGTGTACAAAGAGGTAGAGGATATCTTTCTTTTGAAGAACCTCAGTGTTGCTTTATTTTTAACAGACTGCTTGGAAGTCAGCAACAAAAGGCAATAGAATCTCGACTACAAGCTCAACTAACGGCAACACAACAACTTTTTAGATCTTTTCGTCCTGTTACATGTGATGTTGCCTCGGCAGATAAAAATATAAGTGCATCTGTCCAAGGTAAGCATTTATATTTGTTTAATAAAATATTGTATATGAAAAGGTAAAGAACTGGGTTTGTGAGATTTCCTTGGTTTGCTAACATTACTGTATTTACCAGTATCCTTCCAATTTGAATCCATTGTTGAACATTTTCTTGTAACTTGATGGTTTTTATATGTGGATATGTAGACTTGTAGATACTGTATGAATGATTAGATACACTTTCTGTGGGGGGTGGGGGGAGGAGTCCCCTTGTGGCTTCCCGATGGTACAGTACTGATATGGTACCATATACAAGGTTGCTTTAGCTGCCAAACTGTATAAGCCTCCCAGAATTGGTCCTCCCTCACAGAGGGAGGACCAAAGGTTGTTAAACATCCTCCCAGTGAGTATAAGAAATATTTCTGGATCAACCGTGGACATCTTCAAGAGAAAACTAGATAATTTTCTTCATGAAGGGATGGACCAACCGGGCTGTGGTGGATATGTGGGCCTGTGGGCTGCTCCAAGCAACAACCTGTTGGACCAAGCTCTCACAATTCGAGCCTGGCCCCGGGCCGGGCTTGGGGAGCAGAAGAAATCCCAGAACGTCATCAAGCAGAGGCGCAGGAAGCGGTTACATTTATTTTTGCCACCTTGCCAAGGAAAGCAACCAGAAAGTCAGCGAGTCAAAACTAACTGCTCCTGGCTACAATAGAAACAAAGACTTGAAACTTGCTAGAACAATTCCGCCCAATCGTGTAAACAAACGGTTGAGCTCTCTCAGAACCACCACGAGCTCGTTTAGCCCACTTTCCTCCTTACTGTCTATCTATTGGTATTGATGTAGCCTCTTCTCTGGATTTTCATATCTCTTCCTCAAATTTGGTCAAGCATTGTTTCATCATTGGATTGCTCATCATCCTCTGAACCCTCTTTGTTCTCTAGACGATGTGCTGGATAACTTGTCCCTGCACATTTGTCACTTGAGAATTATACTCATAAGATAGCCTTCTAATTTGCATTAGCTTCTGGTCATTGTCTTGCATGATTTGCATCAAAGACAGTAATCATTAGTGATTGGCCTTTGGGAATTGCTTTTTATACTGTAATTACATAGTCAGATACTGTATGTGGCTAGTACAGTGCTTTGTAATCCTCTATAATCTATTGTATCTTTGTCTCGAGCACAGTATTTGGTAAGGTCTAATATGATTTGGTAGGTGACCCAACTGATTCAAGAGTTCAGGGCCCAACTCTTTAGTCTCATGTTAGGCCATAGTAAAAATTTATTTTCCTTTTGCCCATTTTATTTGGTGTATATATATATTAATTCTGCATGTGAAAAAGCTTAGAATTCTTGTTCCTTTTTCCATGTGGCTATTTCTCAGCCCGTCCTCCAAAAATGGGGAGGTAAATGTAACAGCACAAGTGCAATTATGTACTATTCATAGCAATCGGGAATTGTACTTATTTTCACTTGGTATTAAACTGTACTGTCAAATATATTGTGAATATTTGAGTTTACCTGAAAGCCTGAATTGAAAACCACAACCTAACCTAACGTAACCTTCTTAGTGTTTGAAGATAAGCATTTTATTGCTTCCTAATTACAATTAGTACTTAACCTATAGCTATATTGATATTAGTTTTATAAAACTAATAAAACAAAACTAAAATATATCAATTAATTGTAAAGTAACTCAGAATATTTTCAAAGTTTGTATAAAATCTCTTTTGTTTAATAAAACTGAAAGAGAAATTCCTGATATTTAAAACTTGTGTATAGCAAATTGAATTTGAAAACTTCATCCTAAAATTCTGAGTGTCTTAACAGAAAACGAGGAGAATAAATGGAGAGGTAAATGTAACAGCCCCGTAAGTGCAATTATGTAATATGTATGACAGTAAGGAAATGTAATTACACTTAGTACTAAATTGTACTGTCAATTCGGAGGATAGGTTGCTATTTCTATAGTTTAGTCCATTGGACTCTGGTTTGCATTGAATATGAGAGAGATTTCCTGTAGTGTAAAGAATAGTAATGACACTCGTGAAACGCTTTAAACTCGTGTCAGTTGTTTTTCAATCAGAAATTATTAACTCTTGATAGAAATCATATACTGTACATTAAATACATTATCAATTTATTGACAGAAATATTTTCTCATTGTTTTTCAGCATACTTAGAAAGTCGCTCTTCTCTTGAATTTCTGGATATTGAAAAGTCATTGGATCATTTGTGCAGTTCTGTAAATATCAAAGACTGTCAAGTTGATCCAGGACAGTTGCAGAACCTTCAGCCATTATTGCAGTTTTCAGCAGATCTTGCACTCTTTATCCTCTTTATGCTGGCCCAGAATAGTAAGGTAAGTTTATCTCCTTCACATCAATGTTATCTAACCATTCAATTTGCTTCTCCGTGTTGACATTATATTCTTTACTGTGGCCTCTTTTTGAACATTAGCATAAAGCTTTGTGGTTTGCTGGTTGATGACATTTAGTGCTGTATCTGCAAACATATGATGACTATTCTTAATTATAAATCCTATTTAAAATGTATTTCAGATTGATTGTAAAAGAGTGTACATAATAAAGACAGTTAGTAGCTAGGCAGACTGAACAAAAGTTTTTATTATGCCTAAACACAATTTTTAGTAGAAACTATTTACAGCGTGTTTATTATTATTGCAATAAATTGCAGTTTGAGCTAGCACGAGATCCCAAAATAGTGCAGAGCCTTCGAGAGCTGATTTTTGTGGCACGATTATGGCACCGTCAGAATAAATTGGTTTTGCCACGGATGTTCCACAAGACACAGTCTGTTGATGTTTGGGCACAGATCTATAAGATTTTGACCAGATTGGCACAGATTCTTCCTGCAGAGCCAGACTCAAGTTTAATAGGTGAGTTAAAAGAACAAATCCACAAGGGCCGTGACGAGGATTCGAACCTGCGTCCGAGAGCATCCCAGATACTGCCTTAATCGACTGAGCTACGACGTGGTCAAAAGGAGTTGAAACTGAAGTTCTACTGAACTTACTGGATCCCTGCAGCCTCTCCGAGGCACAAACCAGGGTTTTACACGCAGGTTCGAATCCTCGGCACGGCCCTTGTGGATTTGTTCATTTGATGCATTACGCAATTGTGATTTCTGTGTGTAATAGGTGGTTACCTTACCTTGAGGTTACCTTGAGGTGCTTCCGGGGCTTAGCGTCCCCGCGGCCCGGTCGTCGACCAGGCCTCCTGGTTGCCGGACTGATCAACCAGGCTGTTGGACGCGGCTGCTCGCAGCCTGACGTATGAGTCACAGCCTGGTTGATCAGGTATCCTTTGGAGGTGCTTATCCAGTTCTCTCTTGAACACTGTGAGGGGTCGGCCAGTTATGCCCTTTATGTGTAGTTATGTGTGCCCCTTAGGTGAGTTGTTAATTAAGATTTTTTTTTTTAACACGCTAGGCCTGGAGGGTACAAGAGTATGAACCGAAGTTATGTTTTACAGGCTAACATATATTCCTACCACAGTTAATCTTAAAGCAAAATCTTTTCTCAAGGACATGAATGGAGTTAAGGAATATTCTCTAAGGCATCTGACTCTGCCCACAATTCTCTCGTAATATTTTGGTGTTCAGTTGATGCTAAAACAAATCATCGAGGTGGTTACAGTGCCCTGTATGCCAAGGGAGGGGTGGTCCCAGGTAACGGGTTTGAATCCTGGTAGGGTCATGGAGTTCTTAAGTGATAAATACATACACACATACACACACACATACATACATACATACATACATACATACATACATACATACATACATACATACATACATACATACAAAGGCACTACGGACTCGCCATAGCCCGTGTTACTTGGAACTTTTTGTTCCAGGTAGAGAATCTTTAACAACAACATACATACACACATACATACACGTGTGTGTGTGTGTGTATTTTATATATATATATATATATATATATATATATATATATATATATATATATATAGTATAAATAATAATTATATTTATATTTTCATTTATTTAATTTAAGGCAATTTTATTTTTTATCACTGCTTATATTCAGGGTTACCTCTTGGTTAGTGATGTTTAAAGCATTGTATTGTTATTGTGATTACCAAGTATTGTGTAATGCTAATCACAATGGTGCAATTGAATGTTTGAGTAGAGTCGAATGTAGTAAGAGGGAGCATACAGGATGCACTCGGGGATTCCAGTTAGCTGCGTAACCTCATTATCTGGCTTATTTCCTATCTCCACAGTTACTTGTTCTAAATAAATATACCTGGTTGTAGCATATATAACGGCTTTGCATATGCTAAAAACAATTACAATGATTTGGATTTATTTTAAATTTCATGGATAATTCTTTAATAATTGATAGAAAATTAGACAGCATGAGCAAAAAGAAAAATTTACAAGTGTATAAGTGGTAATTTTCTTAACATCCTCTGTTGTTTTGTATTCGTATGTCAGAGGAGCACCCTCGCTAGTGTGAAACATTGTCATTTGAATTACGACAATTTATTAGAAATGTTAAATAGACAAATCAGTGCTTTTCTGGCGCTTTCTTTGATTGTCTTACTGTCAGTTACAATGTGCACTCTGATAATCACACTAATAATCATTCCCAATTCAAGCAGAGGAGTAGTTAAGGTGGATGATGATTCAGAGACAGCAACCCACGAGATAAGTGATAAGAAGATAGAAAACCGGGAGCAGATGGACTACAGTTCACCAGAAACTAGTAGCAGAATACTGTTCATTGTAGGGCTCGTCTTAGCTTGTGGGTTATTTGTGGTTTTGATTGTGATTATCGTTGTGGTGTGCGTTTGGTCCAGAAAATCTCAAGGGTACATTGTTGGAGATGAACCGGTCTCTAGAAAATCAACAATTGTTGCTGGAAATGAAGAATACCAATTGACACATCATAGTTATAATAAAAATAAATTACCTGAGGAAAGACATAATGGTAAGGACTCTATCAGAGGGATCTCCAAGAAAGATTCAGAAAAGCATCTTTCTCTGGTAACACTTCCGTATCCACCATTGAAAACTGTAGCTGTATCATCACAAGTCAATTGCACAGACTTAACGGATAGTATCGAAAATGCAAACTTGTATCATCCAATTAAAAGGTCTAATGAATTTGAGAAAACTCAAGTAGTTCAGCCTCAAAACTATGGTTCATTAAGTCGCTCACACCTATTGAGCTCTGTGGATGAAGACGGCTACCACATTGACAATTTTGGTTTGGAGTTTGATGAAGATACAAGCAAGGAAGATTCTTTTCCTGCTTTTACAGAGGCAAAATCTCCAAGTGTAAATGCTTCAGTTTCCAGTACTCAAGCTTCTGTGCAAACATTTGAGGAAATACGGGAAGAATTACATGGCAAGCCTCAGTCAACTCCATTGTCATTACCTAACCCAGAAACAGAAATAAATAACAAAACACATCCCCTAGAAAGACAGTTATCCAAGCAAGATTCATTTCTAGGTCTTCCTCCTTTTAAAGCCTTTGATAAATACCTAACACTAGTGAGAGTGGACTCAACTACTAGTCTTGAATCTTGCAGTTTAGAAGAAACAAAGAACTGGGAGAGCATTGAAGAAGAGGATGAAGATAGAGAAAAAATTGACAAGATAGAAGAAGAAGAAGAAGAAGAAAAAGAAAAAATAAATAACAATTTATGAAAAAGTAATTGGAATTTGTGTAAAAAATACAATATCTAATACAAGGCTCATTCACAATCAAAGTTTTTGCTTAACAATGGCTGAATCTTTTGACGCATCTCGGAAATCATCAGATAATTCAAGGAGAACCTCGGTAGAGAGTCTCCGAAGACCCTCAGTTGAAAGTCTCAAAAGAGCTTCATTAGAAAGCAGCAGAAGATCCAGCAATATACAGCAAGAAAATACATCAGAAGTTGAGAGTAACACAGAGCAGGGAGAGCTTCCAGACTCATACATCCAAAGCAAATTCAATAGGAAAGGTTCCCAGTATCGCAATGCTGGATGGAAATCATCTCATAATAAACTTGTAAGGGATAATTCATCTTCGTCAATCAATAGCACTACTTCAGAGAAAGTGCAGGTAGAAGATAAAAAGTCAGTTCCCCAAGCATTGCCTTACATGTCATCTCTTGAGAAACAAGTGTATATTCAACAGAAATTTTCTGACATTACCAACATACTCAAAGATTCTGGCGTTGATGAAGCCATTCTTCAGAAGATTAAAGATTAAAGATAAGAAAGATAAAGAAAGATAAAGATAAGATTAAAGATAAACTTATGATTAGTGAACAAACCCCAAAAAATCATTATCCTAATTTGATTTTCACATTTCATTAACATTATATATTTGTTGCTTCTGAAAAGCTTCAAAATATTTGTAAAATTGTTGCTTCTTATTAATGATGTGTGCTTTGAACATTTTCTTTCCAAGAAAATGTTCAGAATCTTAATGATTAATACAGTATTAGTTTGCATTTGTTCTTGCTGATGAGCCTGACAAAAATATTACTTGTATTCACTTGTTTGACATTAAATGTTGTAAAATATTGTTTACTAGCATCCTCTGCACTTTAAATGCTTAACAAAAATTGATTTGCATTGATTCATATACAGTATAGGTATATAGAATATATAATTTTAAATAAAAGTTGTAAATCTTGTTCATCGTATGCGTATAAATAAGATTTATATATCCCTATTCTTCTTTATAAAACTACAGGTTAATTCTCCACTGAGTTGTATATACTATTGTGTTAAGGGTGTAGCCACAGCTTATCACATTAGCTTCCTGTACAGCTTCACGAGCCCAGTATTATCACACATCTGGACAGGATGTAACACCACTGACGGTTAGAATTCACTCAAACTTGGTTGTGTTAGTGCATAGTCAAGCATATACTCATCATTGTGTGCATTATAAGTTGTGTGGTTGGATATAAATGGCTGCTTATTCTGGTTCAATTATAAATTCATTGTGGTAGAAAAGTTAATATAACATAACTGGTCAGAAGTGTGTGTCCAGTATCTTTATAAATGTAATACATAAAAATCACTTTTATTGATTACTTCTCATATAAAATATGAAGTAAAGGTTGATGTTAAAAAAAAACAGTTTTTTTTCAAGGACTCGTTTGAATCCACTGCATTACAATGTCTAAGCCAATAATAAATTCAAAGAAGTGGACCAGGAATGATTTCCGCCTTCTGGTGGTGTTGCTTCTCGGTGTCATATACCCAGTGTTTGTATCTTCATTTTTTGCATTGTATATTTTTATATTGCTGCCTGTAATGGTACATGGGGATTTGACAGTACAAATAGCACACGGAGAAGGGTGGTATCATTATTATTGGCTCTTTGTTTCGTTTCTTTGGCTATTGCTGTGGGCAATTATTTTACCATGCTTCAGAGATAAAGGAAAATCTCAGCAAGCACTTTCTCTGAATGTTCATGAAAGTCCTTCATATCCCACCAAGGCAAGTGCTGTACAACCTTTTGTACAAATTGAAGAAGGTGATGGAAAAGAGCGTCTCAGTTTGCTCACAGATAAATCACAAAATTCCAGTGAAAGTATTGAAAAGGTAATATGTAATGAGAAAGCCGAGAAAGAAAGTCTTGAAAAGTCAAGAGAGAGCCTTCAGAAGTCCACTGCATCACTGAGCGAGAGACGAAAACTAACTGAATCTGGGGAATTTTTGAATGACTTCATTGTTTCAATAGATACAGAAGAATCAAATAGAAATAAGGCAGAATGTGAAGTTCATGCAGAAGATAATGAGGATAATGGAAATGAAGAGAGTGGCAGCACGAGTGAAGACAGTAGTTCTCAGGATGAGGACAGCTCATCTGAGGACAAGAAAGATGATCAACTTCTAGATAATAAAGACAAAGATGAAGATGCTGGAAAAGATAGTGATGATGAAAGGGATAGATTACTCAAAGATGAGGAAAATGCTGCAGTTGTTGAACCTACAAGTGTAAAGAAGCAGCTAGTGAAGCAACAAGAGACACCATTGTCCATGCATATTGATGAAGCAGATATTATAAAAAGCAAATCGTCAGAAAATCTATCTGAAATAGAAGAGCTCGAGGAATCTCCTGCTCCCTTGCGGACGAAGGCCCGTCCAACTATCGACACATCTCGGGCAAGTGCCTGCTATGAGTGTAGTATGCCTACTCCAAAGTCTGCCGATATAGTGAGGCCGGAGAGCAACATGGTGTTCCTCTTTGTGAACCCAGATATTGCATCTACTGAAGAAAGTATCAAAGTTGAACACACAGAAGATGTGCAAGAGGCCGAAAACTAAAACTAAAGGAAAATCTTGTAAAAAAAAAAAAAAAAAAAAAAAAATACTGTACATTAGTTGAAATATTAACGAATATTAAATGAAGCTGTTAAATTTTAAGGAGCTATTATGTATAGATGCTTTCATTTATTACTGTATTGAGACTGCATTTGCTTAAGAATTTTAATGAAGCTTATGTAAAAACACGTGAATTTATTATAACAATTATATATGTAAAAATTATGACATTGCAAGTTCTTGAAAATGAACCTGTGGGTAATACAACATTGAAGATCTGGATACAAATCTTAAATGTAAGCATTCATAACACATTTATTTTGTACTTTCAATTTGAATATTATGTACGTGTAATATTATAAATGTTGGTTATAGATGCAGTAGCATCATTACTTGAATATTGAATTTCCACTTGTGTGAATATTTCTCACCAAAAAATTCAGATGTGGTTCGTTGAATAACTTTACATGATATAGTAGTTGCCCTTTTGCTTTTCTCAGGTAGTGAAGACACTTTAAATTTTTGTTCACCCTTCTGTTTGATTAACAGAAGGGTGACTAATCCATAACTATTTGATTAGTCTCCACTCTCTCTCTCTCTCTCACACATCACGCTTCTAATTATTCAACAAAAATGTGATACTGTATTTTCAGAATTGCTCACTTGCTTAGAATGTATTGATTTTCTCTTCCTGTGCATGCTGGCCCTCATCTGTTTTGTTTATGTGAAGCATTTAACAAGTTGATTATTGCTGTTAAGTAATTGGGTTAAATATAATGCACAGGTTAAATTTACTCTGCATAACTGTAGATACTATGCAAGTATTGTATGAACATTATTATTATTCTTTATACTGCCACATTTTTCAGATGAATGTGTGTTATTGGAGACTCAAGTGGTGTGTCGTGAGTTGCCCCTGCATGTTCCTGCACGAGGGGTTCTGGCAGACTTGACATCATCGGCACCAACGCCACTTCAGGTAAGAACTGAAGGAACAAAATGATGGTATCTTCATTCTGCAAGCTAGAAAATATCATTACTAATTTCATCTTTTGTACCAACTTTTCTGATTGCTTTTATAATGTAACATAAGGCTTGAATGAGCTAATGAACAATGCTTGTGACCATTACTTAAGACAATTTATTTCTCAACACGTGTCTTCTTGATTTATGAATCATTTTAACTAAGATGGACTGTGTCTTGATATATCTTTCATGCTTTATTGCCTTTGGGAGCTGCCCTCCTAATGGGCACAGCTGCATGTAGAATCCAACCCAAACATTTGAAGCACCTTCGTATGTTAAAAATATTCTTGAAGAACCACATGCAACATCTTGTGAAATAGTTCTGCATGCTAATTTCACGAAGTTAACAGAAAGGTTAGAATGAATAAAACTAAATTATGATTGCCTTCTAGTAACTGCAGGAGATAAAGTAGAATGGAAGAAACATGAACAGAGAGCCAGGGCATAATATTAAGGTGGAGAACAACTCTACAACTCATCCAGATATGGATAGGACAGTTCAATTTGTTTAAGTGATATTAAAATAAGTCATGGCTACTTCATTTTCCAGAGTATTTAGGTTTTAAAATCTTTCAAACTTGGCAAACAATTTCTACTCTATTTTATGATAAATTGCACAAACTGTGCAGTTTGCTTACCTTAAATGTTTTGCTGTAATGAACTTAATTGTAATGAATAACTTAATAATTTTTACTGTACCATATCCATATTTCTCACATGTACTATTTTAAAAACTTACATTAAATCAGAGTTTAACCATGACATACAATATAGTAGACTACATAAAAGTAGTTATATATCACAGGTAAGTGGGTATTTTTTTCATATGTGTATCCTAAAGCTAGCTCAACGAGATAACTCCCCCTTACTGATTTATATCGGCCTTAGAAGTCTTGTATGGCTTACCAGGGACCAAAGCCAGAACCTGGCCCCCCTCACAGAGATACAGGATGCAGAGGATTGTTACGATCACCCTCACTGAGAAAACCTCTAGAAAGTAAGTGAAGCAATACAAACAACTGCAAGGTTTGAAGAAAGCAAATCACTAAAACAGCCAAATGACTCCACTAATGATTCACTCTGAAATTAGGTCAAAAAACCCTAGTTACGGCTGGCCACCAACAGGTGGGAGCTTTTGGCTTCCACATCATCTTGGTTTCAGTTCTGTTGCTGCTGTCCTCAAATGCAGAACTCCCCTGTCGTCTGGGGTTGGGGCTTCGCCAGCTGTTGGTTGGGTAGGCCTCTGGTGGAGTCAGATTCCCAAATCCTTGTGCTTCCTCCAGCTGAGGCACCTTCTAGTTAGTGTTATTCTTATGCATCACAAATGGGTGCCTCTGCTCCAGGGGTCTTTGCAACAACCCTTTTGCAGTTCGCTTCTTTGACGATCTCCCCCCCCCCCCCCCCCCACCGCAACAACATCTGGCCTGTTTAGTCAGTTCCTGGTCCCATGATTCATGAGCTTTCTGGATTGTTTCCCAAAACCTCTGTAGGAGATGGTCCACCCCTCCTCCCCTTTTAGGTTTAGGGGTGTTGGGTCAAAAGTCCTCCCCTTTAGCTTTGAGCAGTCATTGTGATGTGGTTGGACTCGGACATGGTCAATTTAACCTCTCGTCGATAAGTGTTCTGGTTGTTTCTGGTCTCCAAAGCAGAACTTGGTGGACCTACAGTACATTCTTGACCTCTTGGGATTAAACAGCTTCATTCCCTGTCTGACCTTCCACATGACCACTTTTTAACTCGGGTTTGCCTGGTGTTGCAAGTGGATTCCTGGATGATGTCCCTGAACCTCAAGGATGCTTATTGGCATATTCCTGTGCACCTGAATTTTTAAGAACTAGTTAAGGTTTCTTATGGGGCATCAGGCTTACCACTTCAAGGTTCTATCCTTCGGCGTGAATCTGGCTTCTTGGAGTTTTACCAGATGAGCTCGGGTAATTGTGATGACCTGTCTTGATGACTGGCTGGTTTGTGCTCCTAACCAGCCCTCACTTTGGCTAGCCAGGAATCTGGTACTTTTCTCAGCTTGCCAGGTTCAGGTTCCTAGCAAATTGACAAAAGTCGCAGTTAGCTCTATCCTAGGTTCGGACTTGATTGGGTTTAGTTTGGGATACCCAGTCTGCTGCTTTTTTCCTGCCTCCAGCAGCTCTGCTTTGCCTGCAGTCCTGAAACTTTTTGGCAAGAAGAGTTTGGCTTCAGCCATTATACTGTTTCCACCAATTTTGACACTTCCAGGACTGTCAGGGTTGGGCCCTGTTTGCCCATGGTCGGCTCTTACATCACTAGCTGCCTCTTCAGGCTTTTGGGGGTTTGAGTCTGTCACCTTCCTAACCCCCACTTTGGTCTCTTCCTTAGTTGGACTGAACTCTGCACAGTACCTCACTTTCAGGATTTTCTGGGTTTGGCTCATCATGCGGTTCACATTCAAGGTTTGCCCAGTATCCTGGCAAAGTCTTGCTCATTTTTGCCCCATCACCATTGAGTGGATCATCAACAAAGCATCCTTCAATTGACTTTGTGAAACATTCAGTTGCCCTGAGTTGGACCTATTCACACTGGCATGGAACTGGAAGCTTCCAATTTATGTGACTCCATTTTCCAATTGTGAAGTTCTTGTGGTGGGTACGCAGGCGATGAGTCACAATAACGTGGCTGAAGTATGTTGACCAGACCACACACTAGAAGTTGAAGGGACGACGACGTTTCGGTCCGTCCTGGACCATTCTCAAGTCGATTGTGATGAGGACAGGTAGGGACAGGCAATAAATAGGCAAGAGAGAGCTGAGGAGGAAAGTAAGGTGCAGGGGATAGTAGTAATAATGAGAACTGCAGAAGGCCTATTGGCCCATACGAGGCACCTCCTATTATAACTACCGAAGGAGATAGTAATAGGAATAAGAAGAGGATAGCAAGGGAGCGTAGGAGAAGACAATGCACAGAAAAAAGGGAGAAGAGAGAAAGAAAAGGAAAGAGAAAAAGAAAGATAAATGGAAGGGGTAAGCTTATGTTAAGTCACATTTGTTAGAAAGATTAGAGCATTTGAGTATATACTGTGAAAGGGAAGAGTCCACAGCAACAAAGCCAGGACTCAAGTTCATGTTGGGTACATTGTGTATAAGAGCCGATTCTACAAGACGGCGTCTGTGTAGAGTAGAGGCAGGAAAGATTATTTTGGAGGAAGACCAATCAATGGGATGATTAGAATCCC
This sequence comes from Procambarus clarkii, assembly GCF_040958095.1. Lineage (NCBI taxonomy): Eukaryota > Metazoa > Arthropoda > Malacostraca > Decapoda > Cambaridae > Procambarus > Procambarus clarkii. The sequence continues at coordinate 11,409,962 of NC_091238.1, read as the reverse complement.
TCACATGGCAGAAGAGAGCATTGGGTAGAGTGGTGGGTACCTTTCGACAGAACTGGGGTTAATAGGAGGTTCTTTATCTCTTCCCTCTGATTCGGTTGTTGCTCCTGGTTCTTTCCAAACTGGAGATGTTCACTGGCAGTGTGCCAGAGACACTGCTGGGTACCTTTTGACCAGCCCAGGCATGGTTTATTGCCCTTTGGGTTCATTGTCCTAACTTACATAATTTTCCACATCTCCACATCTACATTAACATGTACAGTGCAAAATTGATATAGAAAGTTACTAATAAGTACTGTTTCTTTACTGTAATGTAGTTGACTAACAAGGGTATGTTTTGACAAAAATATAGACTGTTTTGATTTTCAATATACTTTTCAATACTAGTACTTTAACATTTCATGTTGGATAAATATCAATATGCAAATACCTTCTTGAATAATTACTTGCCTTTTTTCAGTATGAGTTTGGTCAAGGGGAGACCAGCAGCATGAGTAATGCTGGTGTGCAGCCTCGTATATTGGAAGGAGCACTACCTCCATTGCAGATGTTGGACCCTCTTCATTACCATTATATTGCACCTCAAGAGGCAAAATTCAACTGTACACGGTAAGATATTAAAACTACTATATATTGTGAACTAATAAAGTGTATTAAGCTCCAAACTGGATGCCTCAGTAACTGCCTGGAATTTGCTGCTCTAACAGCAAGTTCCAAAGCCAATGATGAACCAGAACTTTGCATAAACCAAGTTCTGGTTCTTCCAAAGAACATTAGGCTCATGTGACAATCTCGGCCCACTAAGAGCAAGAACCAATTTGTTGCCAATTTAAAAGAATGTGGGAGCAAGTGGAGTTCAAAGATCAACTTACTTCTGTGATAAACTGCCTAGAAATTTTAACAATACTGTATTACAAAATACACATCTCAAAGATAAAATATTAGGGAACCCAAACAATCAAACTATTAGCCAAAACAGGCAAACAACTCAACGGTCAGCACTTGGCCTGCTCAGAGACTGAGTGGCACAAGTCTTGTTGTATTTGAGGTGATTTTTGCTTTGCGACTTCCTTCTGTTTTTCTTTTGTGGGGAGGAGGGGGGGAAGGGGAATTTGAGCTGTTTTCGATCCTGCAAATCTTGGCTTTGGATTTATTTCTAATGCTTACCACCTTGGTCAAGGATTGTAGTTGCCTCAGTCACAGCAGGCACACATTATAGTAAAGGAGTTTTAGCAATTTGGTCTGGTCTTGCTGCTCGAATTGGCTTTCCTGTGGTTCACTGCTTTAACTGTGAGTATTCTTGTTTCTATGCTGTGATGTGATGATGTGATAAGTACAGTACTGTACTGTACAGTTTTAGTATAATTTTTTTTATCTATATTTTATTTGTTACACAAAGTATTCAGAAAAAGTTCTTTGTTAATTTTGTTAAATTTTGTAAGTACGAGACATACTGTACAGTATACAAAAATATCTAATCCAGCACCTCGGTGTCGCAGTTCAGAGGGTAAATGCGTGCTGTATCCTGGGTACGCACCCAACCTCCGAGGAGCTTGACGAGGTCTTTGAACACTGATTGTTATATATATGTGTGTGTTCTCTGTAAACTGTAGCATTGCAATGCAATAAAATAAAATAAAATATATAACAAAATAATGGGGGTGTTTTTTAGGAGAAGAAAAGATTAAAGTGTTCAGTGAGAATCCACAAGGTCTTCTCTGAATACTCTTTATTTTCTTCTTCGAGGCTGTGGGTCCCTACAATTGCACCAGAGGTGGTACCCCTATTATATATATATAATTATATTTTTAAATGCTATAATAGAATTGTTACTTACAGATGTTGTAGTGTGCGAGCCAGTTGGTGGGGAAATTCTGCGAGTGTGTGGGACCAACAGTGGGCCTCCAACTGTATATGTTCTGGCCATTGGGCACAGCCTCCTGTCGCCCCATCCAAAGCTGCCTAAATGGAAGTTTTTGGAATGTGATGCTTAGTGTAAAATAGGTATAAGACGAGGTTTAGAATATGGCCAAGTTTTTTATTAGATCCTGTTTGATATTTCCACATTTTCTAAAGAAGAGTCCTAGACATTACTTTGTTTCAAAGTTTCATAATCTTTTGCTGGTACTGTATATTGAGAATAAAGACATACTTTAAGCCTGATATATTACAGATGACATTGAGCTGGAAAAAGCAATATTACTTATATGAACATTAGGTATATCTTGTAATCACACTGGCATGATATATTCACTAGAATGCTGGTTCAAATCTCCGCATTCTTCCAGTTTATTTTCTCATTGGGTATATGTTATTTTTCTTAAGTTAGTCAAGTTTTCCAACATAGAATGTCATAAGCATTGTGTTAAGAAAGGTTTAGTTTTTTATGGTAACCTTTATTAAGAGAATTCATAATGTAATTGAAATTGAAATAAGTTTATTGAGGTAAAATACACACAAAGGGATGAGGTAGCTCGAGCTATTCTCACCCCGTTCAGTACATCGTGTTAATACATACATAGATACACATCACAAGCAATAAACATATTACCAAACATTCTGAGAGATAAACTTATACATTCCTCCTTAACACAATAGTATGGTATCAGACATACAAATACTTGTATGACCTAGGTATACTGTATAGACACATAATGTAATTGTTTCACAATAAAAAAAGGGTAAAGCAGTTTCCTTGACTTTAAAATTATATTACATATCCAGGATTGTTACACTGCAAGTTTAGGGTTAGGAACTAATGTAACTTGAACTGTTCAGTTAAACTGCTATTAGTTTATCTTAACTGTATTAAACAAATGATAAATTTAACATCACCATAAATAAATAAATAAAACAAAACATGCTAGAATAAAGCTTCTCTCATTAAGTGAAAATTAATATACTTTCAAGATTCCTTAGAATGTACGGTTTTGTGAGATGTCGATGTAGCCAGATGTGCGAGTGCAATACTTACTCATTTTCCTATTAAGTAGGTGATAATATATTGAAAGTTTGTGGTTAAACAAAAGCCTTAATGATAGGCATGATTATAGGAAGCAGGGTACCAACTTGGCATTAGGTAGTCTTTATTCCAGACTGACCTAACTCTTTGCTCGTGAGATGCTGGTCTTGCAAGAACTTTTTATATGATTTGTCCACCTTAAAATGTCATGTGATAGTATACACATTTTAAGTTATATGTAACTTTTTTCAGTTTATAACATAATATTAACTTTAGTTTATAATATTTGTACATAAATAATATTAGATTAGTTTGCCATTATAAGCAGGTGATATGATTGTAGAATTTCTTTATACTGTAGTTTCAGTAATGTTTTATTGTATCTGCAAAGGTTCACGTCAGTATGATGAACTACACATCTTGTCCGTCAAGTTGGATCATTTATCTCCAGTTATCATGTTTTGAAGTACAATTATTCATATCTGAACACAACATTCACACAACTAAAAGAAACCTATATGTAATTATTACTATCATTTAAGTTACACTGTTATACAATATAACTTAAATGAGTATTAATGTCATCTTTTCAATGCTGCTCTATTTTTTGCTTTATGATTTATTATATAGCTCCTTTGATTTTCACGTCTTGTGAGTGCATTACTCTTGTTTTATGAATTATATATTAGTGTACGTATATATCTATATACAGAGTAGTGTACATTATTTTGTAATATTGTAGATAAATGTAATTTTGTATAAGATGTACAGTATTTTAGACAGATTATGTGCCCATTCGCTTGTGGAATGTTGCCAAAAGGGGAAGGTTGATAGGCTTCCAATTGCTGCTTCACATTAATTTAATATATTAGCTTGGTGCTAGAACAAGAGTAAAGGGCCTGCATAATGGCCGATCTTTTAGAGGACAGGCATCCATTATTTTGCATATGAATTATGTTCCTGCAAAATCTAATTTAGTTCTAGGGGTCAAATAAGGCTAGGTTTCAGAGACTTCTAAAAGTTATTTTTTCCACTCTTCAATAAAACACCTATTTTAACATTAGTATTTAATATTTAATGCTCCATCCTATTTCCAGCCACAAATACACTACACAATGAAGTCCAGAATTCTTGGGTTGTCCAAAGATGCAAGAATATAACCAAAATGTTTGTAAAATACACTACTGTAGTGTGTGCAGAATCCCAATGCATTTGAGAACCAAATGTTAAACCAAAGAATTAGTCTATTATCTGCGTTAATTTGTTCTTAACCCACGTAATATCACTAAAATTTGAGTCTTTATATGCAAGTGCTTAGACCGTAATTTACCCGAATCTACATAACCTAGTTCTATATCACATAAATTGCAGGTCACAAACATCCATTTTTTCTGTACTCATTCATGTGCTAGATATATGTTTTGATATTGGCTTTATTTACCAAGTCTTTTGTTTACAAAATTTGAGTGTTTATAAGGTAGTCTCGATAAGAATACAATATAGCTTTATCTTTTGCTTTGCTTTTCTTACAAGAGCTTGTCATTCAACATCTTGAGAATTCCTCATCATAATGACATGAAACTTAAAGCATACAAGTTCGAGCAAAATAGCATGTATGGCTGGTATAAAAATTTTGTAATCCAGTCTACAACAGTTATTGTTTTTATTTCTTTGCAGTATATTGAGAAAACTTCATCACATTGACTTGACATCATTTGTGTCATATGATTAATTTTGGGTTCCACAATACAGTTTGTTGAATATGTTGGCCCAAGCCCAAAATTTCATCACTAGTTAGGCTGCCAAGTCCTAAACCATCCCACAACTAACACACCCCATATCCCACACTTGCCTTCTCATTCTTTAAATCCTTCTTGTTGTATCAGTGATCCACAACCATCTACACCCAACCATGCACCCACCCAATACACCAATACCGAGTTCCCCATTTTTTCATCCATCATATCACAAATAATTTTCTCTGTTTATCACTATTTTAACACAGTAGGTACAGAGGGGAGGAAAAGAGAAGCATTTTTGTTCTAAAAATATAAATAGTCTTGGTTGTAGTGTTAGATATGCCTGACATAACACCTGAGGATTGTCTCCTTTGATTGGATGGAATCAAAATATTTAGTTAATTTTTAGATCAGCGAAGGATAAGTTGCAATACCACGGTTGTAATAAACAAACATTAAACCCACACTTAAAGATTTGAGATGGTGATATTTTGTCTATCCTGGACCATTACATACTTAAAACTCGGTTCCAACTTATGATAGTGAACTACACATCTTGTCTGTCAAGTTGGATCATTTATCTCCAGTTATGATGGTGAGCTGCTATTAGTCCATGGTTCAGGATTAATTGTAGCATAGTTACTTTTCCATTATTATAGTAGAGTTCTGTGTTTATTTAATTCAAAAATCTTTTTAGTTAATAAATACTTACTTTTGAGAATTAAATGATTTGTGTATTAAGTCTGAGCCAGTCTGTTAAGTCATCCATTCATGGATTTACTAGACTTCTTTAATAACAACAGTGTCGTGTTGAGATCAGAGCTCTAATAGATGAAGGTAGCGCCATCATCAAAAAGTATTGATTTGAAGTACTAGGCAGATGCAGGTAGGAATCTGGTGACTTCCAGAATATGAATGAATAAAACTACTGAAAATTTATAGATTAATACCAATTACTACTGTACAGTAGTGACTAGTATAGTTCATGTCAACCATGCAACAGTGCTATTAAATATTTGAAAAGTTGACTAGCTTCCCATGTAATTACAATATCCACTAAAATAATTGTGGTGGAAAAAGAAGGACCTATGTATATGAAATTAGAATAAATAGAAAAGTGCTTGAAGCTGCTGCTGTTTAAATATCTACTGTGAGTGAACAAATGAGTAATCTATGTATGTCAAGTTTTAAGTTAAGCGTGTTGAGAAGAATAAGATAAGGAATGCTGCTCGAGAGCTACATAAGGAGTGGTGGTATCCAGCCTTTTAGGTTTTTGTGTAACCTTAAACCATTTTAGCTCCCAAAACATTAATTACATTTACATTTATCCTGAAATACTGTAGTTAATGTTTTATTGTAATTGTCAGACTATGGCATTCTCTAACAAGTATCTTACATCTCTCTTGTAAATATAGATTTATCTTTTGTGTGTTCTAGATGTTAACAATACATTTTTATTATGAATAAATAATTCCATAAGATGCTTTAGCAGTTTCCTATCTTTGTAATATAACCTGATGTCAATGAAGTTGCATTACTAAAGGTATAATTGAAACTGAAATAAGTTTATTGAGGTAAAATACACACAAAGGGATGAGGTAGCTCAAGCTATTCTCACACCATTCAGTACATCGTGTTAGTACATACATAGACACATATCACAAGCAATAAACGTATTACCGAACATTCTGGTTGATACCTGGTTGATGGGGTTCTGGGAGTTGTTCTACTCCCCAAGCCCAGCCCGAGGCCAGACTTGACTTGTGAGAGTTTGGTCCACCAGACTGTTGCTTGGAGCGGCCCGCAGGCCCACATACCCACCACAGCCCGGTTGGTCCGGCACTCCTTGAAGGAAACAATCTAGTTTCCTCTTGAAGATGTCCACGGTTGTTCTTGTAATATTTCTGATGCTCGCTGGTAGGATGTTGAACAACCGTGGACCTCTGATGTTCATACAGTGTTCTCTGATTGTGTCCACAGCACCTCTATTCTGCATTTTCTTCCATGTCGTTCACTCCAGTACGTTGTTATTTTACTGTGCAGATTTGGGACCTGTCCCTCCAGTATTTTCCATGTGTATATTATTTGATATCTCTCTCGTCTCCTTTCTAGTGAGTACATTTGGAGAGCTTTGAGACGATCCCAATAATTTAGGTGCTTTATCTCGTCTATGCGTGCCGTATATGTTCTCTGTATTCCCTCAATTTCAGCAATCTCTCCTGCTCTGAAGGGGCAAGTGAGTACTGAGCAGTACTCAAGACGGGACAACACAAGTGATTAGAAGAGTACAACCATTGTGATGGGATCTCTGGACTTGAAGGTTCTCGTAATCCATCCTATCATTTTTCTGGCTGACGCAATACTTGCTTGGTAATTATTAAGAGAAGCCTTACCACAGCCGGTTGTCCAGCAGAGAGAGAGCCCCGTTACCTAATGTCCAGCAACTCTGATGAGCCTGTCGGTCGCCCAGACGGAATTACGGTGAACCCCTGGAAGAATGGTAGACAGTTGGTGTGGGACTACACTTGCATTTCAACTTTAGCCAATACCTATGTTGACTTCAGTGCTACACAAGCAGGAGGAGCTGCCAATCACCGGGAAGCGGCCAAGTCACGTAAATACAGAGACCTTGAGCACCACTACAATTTTGTCCCCGTTGCCTCAGAGACACTTGGTGCCTGGGGTAAAAGTGCTGCTAGCTTTTTGAAGGAGTTGGGGTCTAAGCTAATCGAAACAACTAGAGACCCTAGAGCTGCCAGTTTTCTTTTTCAGCGCCTTAGTGTGGCAATCCAGAGAGGAAATGCTCACTGCATCCACGGTTCCTGCCCGCCATCTGAGAAGCTGGAGGAGCTGTTCAACTTGTGACGAGCAGCCTTGTACCCTGCATGTAATCAATATTGTAACTTTTTTTTGTGTAATGACATTTTCAAATAAAATTAGATAAATATACACACTTAACAAAAGAATATGGGTGGTAGGAGAAGAAAATATCAAAGTGTTCAGTGAGGATCCACAAGGTCTTCTCTGAGTACTCTTTATTTTCTTCTCCGAGGCTATGGGTCCCTACACTTGCACCAGAGGTGGTACCCCTTCTAGGTTTATATATATATATATATATATATATATATATATATATATATATATATATAAATATAAATTATATATATATACAGTATATATATTTAGTAATTCATGCTTATTATAATGTATAGTAAAACATTGAAATGTTATAATGTACTATAATACTTGGTAAAATATGAACAAATAATAATAATAATACAGGTAGTACGGTGGTGGTGAATTTAGATGGGTACACACGATTCAATTGTAGTGTTTTACTTCAATGAACTTAGAAATCCTTAGTGACTATAGTTTTATAATTGTTAAAATATTCTGACATCCAAATATATCACTGCAGTACAATTTATTGTATAAGAAATTAGTATGATTTGCCATATGAAAGAGAACATGGGGCTTGACCCTTAACTCCCCCCCCCCCCCATGACTATTCCCAGACAAAGACCAATCACCCTGCAAAGTTTGGTGAGGCTAGTTCAAAACAGATAAATAGACAGACATTCTCTTTTATAGATAAAGATTATCTAATAACTTTATGGTGTAATAATATTACTCCTCTCTCCTCTTCATATTAGATCCTTGAAGTTCTATTTGTCTCCAAAACTGAGCAAGTCTGGAGCACCACATTTTCCAGTAGTGTTCACACTGATCTTTACTAAGAAAATGGGTATGAGCTGGCAATCCTGTATCATATGCCACAACCAGCAAAGCAGAATCCACCTGGAAAATTAAAGATTTAAAATTATTATGTGTATAATCTTAATCTCTAAATAGCCTCCCAACTTTGGTGTTTGGCGTAGGCTCAAATTCCACCATCAAATCTAATATACCTGTACTGTATATCCATACATACATACATGTACACAGCAACTCCTACCCATTGGCAGGGCTGGGGCAGACCACTGCATGGTGGCTGCTTTGTCAACGCCTGTAAATTGGCAGCTTTCCTCGCTCCATCGTGGCAAAAGGACAGAATGTCATTTAATTTTTTTCCGCCATGATCAGGGAATGCATTTTAACAATATTAAAAGGAAAATTTGTTAAATTTTTTCTCACGCTATGGGGTTGTTAGGGAATACTAGGCATGCAGCCCAAGGGTTAAATATACATAATCTGTAATAATTAATAAACTACTGTATTATACTGTTCTGTATAATTTTTTAATAGTTTTTAAATAAAATTATTATTATTTTAAAACAATAGTGATGCATTACGTTGCTTGAGATTAATCCTTTTGCTGCAGAAAATTACTCTGGTCACCCTAAGAACAGCTGTTCAATACAAGCTATGATATTCTCTTGCCAAGAAAGAGTATTTGTACATTGTGTAATATTCAACAAAGTCCATTGGCCTATAAAATTGGCAAATTTACTCTGTACACACACAAATCACAATAGCATGATGCATCAAATGAACAAATCTACAAGGGACGTGATGAGGGTTCGAACCTACGTCCAGGATAATCCCAGAGGTGCGTCTGGGATTATATCGGATGTAGGTTCGAACCCTCATCACGGCCCTTATGGATTTGTTAATTTACTCTGTACATACTGCCATCTGTCGGCAATAAAATCAAATGTCACTCCAAGCAGTATTGACCATCCTACAACCCACGCACTTGCCTCTCATATATTTCTATGTCATGTATCTAGATTTCTATATTCAACACTTATGTTTCACTTTCAACAACAACACTCACTTTCATGTACAGCACGGTGTTATCTGCAGGATGCTTACTCTCTTTCTTTATCCCTCTTACTTATTATTTTCATTCATTACTCATAGTATCCCATTCTATGCCTAATCTTCCAATATTTCACAAATTATTATCTTTTTGTGTTTTTTCACAATATTGATATGAACTTAAAAAAAATTATGGTCCTTCTATAATAAGAAACTATTAAGAGAAATGTTCACTTACATTATAAGGGAGTTTATAATTAGTATCAAAGTTGAGAGCTCCCAAGTAAGCTACAACTTGAAGGGGGTCATCAAACATTGATTTTAAGGAGAGTTTTGGTTTGCTAGCAGTCTTCCATTCAATGAGCATTGGTGTTCCTCTGAAAAATATTAAATTAATGATCAGCCTTCAGTTTAAACAAGACAATTAAGAATTAAATTTTTCTATCTTTAATTATTACTTTTTTATTTTCTTCCTAAACCTGTTTTAAACAATGTACGTGAGACTACGATAACTCAGACTGTTGGAGGCTTCGGACAGTAACTCTCTTGGAAACAATGGGTCCTGCAACCTCCCTTGCCTGCTATTTGTGCTGGAGTTGGTTCACAGCCTAATTTTTCTTGTGAAGATTTTGTTTGTTTTTGCCTTAACAATGTAAATACTGTCCTGTACACTATCAAGCAGTTTAATATAAATTTGCCTAAGGGGTTGTATCAATGAAGGTTTATATTATAAATGTAAGTAGCAATTAATTGGTTACTTTCTTCCAGAATATGAGAACACATTCAACAAACATGCATTACAACTTGAATGACTATACCTGTAGAAGCCAACACAGTCCACAGATCCCTGGTAGTGGAGATGTGGGTGGATCAAGCGACTCTCCAACACATTTACATCTGACACATTTGGCAAAACTTGCTTGAGACTTGTCCAAAGACCTCCTAAAGATGGCATATCTTCAGTGAGTGGTGTAACACCACTAAGTTCTGACTGTATACAACCATGAAGTAACATTCCACGGTCTAACAAACCTATAAAACATGGATATTTGTTTAAATCAAGTACAATACAGTATAAACTTGTTACACTAATAATGTGAAAATGAAAATGAGATGTAATGAATGAGCTGTTGCAATAGAAATGTTATAAAATTCAGCAAATTGCCATAAAACAATTGTCTGAGAGCACAAAGTCCTGACAATGGTGTAGAGAAATAATGAAGATAAGAATAGGCTTTATTTGTAGATAATGTTTTGCCTGCAAGGACAAAACAGACACACAGGACACGTGCTTATAAAGAGAAAAAAAAAGAGGAAGCTTCAAGCTTCCCTCACCTTTTAGAGAGGACCAAATTCTGGTCTTGGTTTCTGGTATGAAAGAATCTCAAAAGGCTACAGGAAAGACTGCTACCAAAATAAATATATATATATATATATATATATATATATATATATATATATATATATATATATATATATATATATATATATATATATATTATATATATATATATATATATATATATATATATATTATATATATATATATATATATATATATATATATATATATATAATATATAATATATATATATATATATATATATATATATATATATATATATATATATAATATATATATATATATATATATATATATATATATATATATATATATATATATATATATATATATATATATTAGTATATTTTGGTAGCAGTCTTTCCTGTAGACATATATTATTAAATATGACCGAAAAAGTAAGATTAATAATTCTAACACGAATTTTCTCAATCTTTCGTACATTATGCTTCACTGTTGGAGGTAAATCAAAAATCACTTCTCCAAAATTCATTTTTATTTCTAGTCTGACGCGACACGGGCGCGTTTCGTAAAACTTATTACATTTTCAAAGACTTCACAAATACACAACTGATTGGAACTTGCGTTTCCCTGATTTTATATCTACATTTGAGTGAGGTGGGAAGGGTGATGTGGCATTACATTTGAGTGAGGTGGGAAGGATGATGTGGCATTAACACAAGACAGAACACTAGAGGATATTAATAGGGTATTAAAAGTATCAACACAAGACAGAACAGAAACAATGGGTATTGAATAGAAGTGTTTGTAGAAAGCCTATTGGTCCATATTTCTTGATGCTTCTATATTGGAGCGGAGTCTTGAGGTGGGTAGAATATAGTTGTGCAATAATTGGCTGTTGATTGCTGGTGTTGACTTCTTGATGTGTAGTGCCTCGCAAACGTCAAGCCGCCTGCTATCGCTGTATCTATCGATGATTTCTGTGTTGTTTACTAGGATTTCTCTGGCGATGGTTTGGTTATGGGAAGAGATTATATGTTCCTTAATGGAGCCCTGTTGTTTATGCATCGTTAAACGCCTAGAAAGAGATGTTGTTGTCTTGCCTATATACTGGGTTTTTTGGAGCTTACAGTCCCCAAGTGGGCATTTGAAGGCATAGACGACGTTAGTCTCTTTTAAAGCGTTCTGTTTCGTGTCTGGAGAGTTTCTCATGAGTAGGCTGGCCGTTTTTCTGGTTTTATAGTAAATCGTCATGACGATTTACTATAAAACCAGAAAAACGGCCAGCCTACTCATGAGAAACTCTCCAGACACGAAACAGAACGCTTTAAAAGAGACTAACGTCGTCTATGCCTTCAAATGCCCACTTGGGGACTGTAAGCTCCAAAAAACCCAGTATATAGGCAAGACAACAACATCTCTTTCTAGGCGTTTAACGATGCATAAACAACAGGGCTCCATTAAGGAACATATAATCTCTTCCCATAACCAAACCATCGCCAGAGAAATCCTAGTAAACAACACAGAAATCATCGATAGATACAGCGATAGCAGGCGGCTTGACGTTTGCGAGGCACTACACATCAAGAAGTCAACACCAGCAATCAACAGCCAATTATTGCACAACTATATTCTACCCACCTCAAGACTCCGCTCCAATATAGAAGCATCAAGAAATATGGACCAATAGGCTTTCTACAAACACTTCTATTCAATACCCATTGTTTCTGTTCTGTCTTGTGTTGATACTTTTAATACCCTATTAATATCCTCTAGTGTTCTGTCTTGTGTTAATGCCACATCATCCTTCCCACCTCACTCAAATGTAATGCCACATCACCCTTCCCACCTCACTCAAATGTAGATATAAAATCAGGGAAACGCAAGTTCCAATCAGTTGTGTATTTGTGAAGTCTTTGAAAATGTAATAAGTTTTACGAAACGCGCCCGTGTCGCGTCAGACTAGAAATAAAAATGAATTTTGGAGAAGTGATTTTTGATTTACCTCCAACAGTGAAGCATAATGTACGAAAGATTGAGAAAATTCGTGTTAGAATTATTAATCTTACTTTTTCGGTCATATTTAATAATATATATATATATATATATATTATATATATATATATATATGTCGTACCTAGTAGCCAGAACACACTTCTCAGCCTACTATGCAAGGCCCAATTTGCCTAATAAGCCAAGTTTTACTGAATTAATATATTTTCTCTAATTTTTTTCTTATGAAATGATAAAGCTACCCATTTCATTATGTATGAGGTCAATTTTTTTTTATTGGAGTTAAAATTAACGTAGATATATGACCGAACCTAACCAACCCTGCCTAACCAAACCTAACCTATCTTTATAGGTTAGGTTAGGTTAGGTAGCCAAAAAAGTTAGGTTTGGTTAGGTTAGGTAGGTTAGGTAGTCGAAAAACAATTAATTCATGAAAACTTGGCTTATTAGGCAAATCGGGCCTTGCATAGTAGGCCGAGAAGTGCATTCTGGCTACTAGGTACGACATATATATATATATATATATATATATATATATATATATATATATATATATATATATATATATATATATATATATATATATATATATATATATATATACTGTATATATATATATACACACAGTATATATTTTTTTTTTTTTTTGAGATATATACAAGAGTTGTTACATTCTTGTACAGCCACTAGTACGCGTAGCGTTTCGGGCAAGTCCTTAATCCTATGGTCCATGGAATACGATCCCCTGCCGCGAAGAATCGTTTTTTCATCCAAGTACACATTTTACTGTTGCGTTTAACAGAGGCTACAGTTAAGGAATTGCGCCTAGTAAATCCTCCCCGGCCAGGATACGAACCCATGACATAGCGCTCGCGGAACGCCAGGCGAGTGTCTTACCACTACACCACGGAGACTGCTCAATATATATAATTAGTTGAATAAATACATGGTGTGCATATATTTATGCACATATATCTGTATATATGTATAATTTCAAAGTTATACATAATAAACACCATCTTTGACACATTGATACAACTTATTAGAGCAAAAAACTAAATAAATAAAGTGAGAAACATTGAAAATAGGTCATCAAAATTATTCCCATGCAGCAAATCTCCTAATTTTTGCCCAAAAAATGCAACTTCTCCAGGCAACTATGACTAAACTGCAAGAGATAAAGACTGTATTTGGCTTTTTGTGCTTCCTGGGTGCTAATTAATAGTACCAAAAAACAAATCCTGTTTCCGACAAACTTTATTTTCGGTCCACAGCCAGAATGTCATAATAAATGTGGCGCATCACAGTGGTTAAGCTACACAAGAATGTTTTTTATATGTACATCATTGTTTATATAGTACCAAATTGAGATTTAGGCCTTATGCCAAGTACTAAAACCCATTAGGTTACTTATCGCCATATTTTCCCCCATGACAGAATACTCCAATCAGTTTATTACATCCAGGCTCCCAACTGCTGCTGGGTGCAAAGGGGTGAACGGTACCCAATCATTCCACTTTGTCTAGGAATTGAACCAAGTCTTCTTTCTCAGTGTGCTATTACATCCCAGAGTGCCCAAAAATTATTGAACTATTGAATATTCAACAGTATATTTCTTTTTTAAATATATTGTAGTGTATTCAGTATTTCTTTTTGTTTTTACCTTTCACAAATGGCAATCTTTTATTTCTTTACAAAATACAGTACTGTACTTACCTGAATGTTCAACTAGATAGATGACTTGGTTTATATAAAGAAGAGATGAATAATAATTACAACTCTGGATACATACTAAAGCATGTTTTATTGTAATACATAGGTAAATGCTTTTTCCAGTAATCAGTACTCACCTTTCTGATATTGTTGAAAGCCCTCTTCTCCAAGTTCTCTGATCATTTTTGCCTTCCATTTCTCTAACATTATCTTATTACTCTGAGGCATAGTTTGTTCTAGTATTTTTCTAACACTAGGAAGTTTATGGTAGCCATCATCAAATATCCCAATTGAAACAATACTTTCTTTCCCTAGAGGTGTGTCAGAGACAGGCATGTCTTGCATAGCATAAGTGACCGATGAGTCACTGACCAGTGGAAAATTTTCAATCCTTTTCAGATCCAAAGAGCTTGGGACGGCTGCAAACTTGGAATTATCAATCATAATAAAATAAGGATTATTATTTTTTTCCTTAAGTTTAGCAATGAATGACTTTTGGTCTGGTCTTTCCTCTTTCACATTGCTTTCTTGAGTTTTACCAATGGTATTTGTTGTGGGCTTCTTTAAGGTATTTTCTGTAATATTGAATTTTTTTTCATTTTCATTGCACAAAATTTCAGTCGTACGAGAAAAAGTCCCAAAGGTCTGTTCTTTGTCATTTATCCAAGAATTAACTATAATTTTTTGAGATTTGGATTTTCCTTGGGTTCTATTATAACTTTTCAGATGCTGTGGAATTTTTGTAACAGCTGTTCTTTTAATAATACTGTCAAAACCATTATATTTACTAGTGCTGCTGTTCTCATCAGAGTTATAAGCATGCTTAGACGTCTTAAATTCTATTTTAACTTTAGATATATTTCGTTCATTTGACAGCTTGGAACTATCAGGAAAAATGCCAAGGTGATGAGAGTTTCCAAAATTATATATAAGGGGCTTAACTTCTGAGTTTTCCTTATTTGTTAAATGCACACTTTTTCTCTTGTATTTTACTTCATTATTACCCTGTTCCTCTTGTTTTACCCAGCTCTTCCTTTGGGCAGATTTTCCTAGAAGAGGGCCAAAAAGCACCTTATTTGTGTATCTTAAAGTTTGTATACTTGAAAGCTCTGTATCTTTATTTTGCTCCTGATCATCAAATTCTGATGATCTACCTAATAAATGCCACAACTCTGAATCATTGGAAATATTGCTTTGACTGGTGTCATTTTCAGTAACTGTAGCTTGCTCTGTGAGCTCTTCAAAAGGGATTCCTGAACTACAAGGCCTCTTATTAATCTTGGGTTTGGAACCGTTTACCACAAACTGGAAGACAGACCAAGTTGTTGAACTCTTGAAGCTCCGCAGCAACATGATAGCCTGGAAATAGAAGTTTGTCAGTAAAGACAATCTTTATATAATCTTATTATAGTACTATACAGTTGCACAACAAAACTTCTGATGACCATATAAATAGATCTTTCCCTCTACAGTATAAGTTTTACTACCAGATTACCCTTCCAAAACTTTTTTTTTTGTAGTGAGTGATTTGGGTTTTGAATCAGCCATGGTAAAATCTTTATTACTGTATTATGAATTGAAATGTACAGCAGATGGTATTTTTTTTTGTATGCCTGGGTGTTTAATAACAACAGTAGTAATATTATTTTATTAATAAAATATGCATAAATAAGAAATAATACTGAGGTATATTTGAAGGTACAAGCATTGCATGTTAAATAAAGCCACTAATACACAAAGCATTTGGGCAAAGCTTAGAATAATTCAGATAAAAAAAAAAGATATTTTTAGATATAATGGGGTCATGGTGAACCAGGAATCCCCACCTGATTGGATCTGTTGGTTATTAATGTATTTTCCTAGTTTGTCAACATGCCATCAAAATCCTATAACACTTTTTGTTTATGAATCTGTTGTAGCAGTGTTAAGGGAGACAACGAAACTTAATCAGTATGCACCCTGTCGATCCAAATTTACATCGTTTAATTAAACCTTGTCTAAGCGTCACCCACACCACCACTCAGTCACCGAGAAGATGAAACCCTTGACACAAACTACACTACTTCTTCTTCTTCTTGAAAGTAGGTGCAGTTTGCATGAAGGGTTTGTCCTGCCGATGACTGCACACATTATACAGAAGAAACAACCTCAAACTCACTAAGCGTGAGCCATTAACGACCCGAGCACAATGTTGTTGTTTACCTCCTCAGCTGTTCAAAGGCTGGCGCTCTTTACAAACATTGGTAACTCACTATGACTAATATTAACGCCTCCAGCTCTTATCGCTGCCTATAGGACTTGGAGTAATATAATTTAACACAGATATTAATGCAAAGCTATGTATGGGTAATGAGTTAATGTTGTTCATGACTGACTTTGTAAAGAGTGTCAACCTCTCAACAGCTGAGCAGTAAACGCCTCATAACAACCAATTACACGAAATATCGCAGAGATAGGTATAATTACTTTAATAAAGAACGAATGTAATATTATATATTATTTATTTAATAGTTATGAGAGTAAAACATTAAAAAAGTATAATTTCAATCAGATATTGGCTCATTGTATGCCCATTTAAAGGGAAAATCAGCGTGAAACTTGAATTGTTTTGACAGCCAGAAGTTAATTAATTTTCATCATACTGTACAGTAGTTGTAAGATGATCTTATTTCCTGTCGAAATAAAGTTTTTTGTCATGTTATACCCGTTCTACATTGATTGTCAACTTCCATGGACAATCACTCAGTTGATATCACAACAAACCTGTCTCCTGAAACCACATCAAAAGAATTACATCTGCGGCGTATGCGTGGCTGGCTAATATCAGAACTGCCTTCAGGAACCTGTGTAAGGAATCATTCAGAACCTTGTATACCACATATGTAAGACCAATCCTGGAGTATGCGGCCCCAGCAGTTAGTTTAGTTCATTTATTATGCATCCCATACCCATCTTGTGGGGGGTAGTGGAAAGGGTTACAGAGGCACATAATGGGCTCAGGGACTGAACCCCACAATTCATTTAGCTAAGCAAGTTACAATCTTGATGAGCTAGTTACAAAATTCAATATAAGTCGTCACATCAACAATAGGTTCGAGATCGAAAGTACAGGTTCTAAATTAAGCAACTGACATATGTGGAGAGCTTGTGTCAAAATTTATGTTTGTCCTACACACCGCCCCCCCATCCAGTGGGCAGCGGTGGATAGGTTACAATCACTTAGTTACTACCTACAGTTAGCAAACTGGGGATATTTGGCTAAAATTTCTGGTAGCAGACCATTTTGAATGAAATATTTACACATCGCTTTAACATTGGTTATAGAATTCTCTCTAAATTCACGTATCTTTTCGCACTCCATCACATAGTGACGGAGGGTGTGCGAATAATTTTGTTGACACAGTTTACATTTGGTCAGATCTACATCGGCAGATAATGAGAATTCCCAGAGATACTTGTAACCGAGTCTAAGCCGAGCAGTAGTAACATCTAGAAGTCTGCTGATTTTATTGGATGATCCATAGATGTGTGGCTCCTCTTGCATGATACTATGATGATAGATGGAATTACTGGTGTCAATTTCACTTTGCCTCAGATCTACAAGATCTTGTTGAAGTTCTCGGTGTACTGCTGCTCTCAGATTGCTCATTGACAATCCAAGGTTACACTCAACGGCTCCTTTAAAGGCAGATTCTTTGGCTAACTTATCAGCTCTATCATGCATTCGGAGGCCAACCTGAGATGGAGACCACATGAAATGGACTCTGTTACCATCCTTAATAATTTTGTTGTATTTGTGTCTAGCTTCAGACACGAGCATGTTACAGTTATGTCTTAAAGAGTTGAGAGCATTTAAGGATGATAAGGAGTCACTTACAATTAATGTATCAAGTTTGGAGACTTGTACACATTTCAGTGCAAGGAGCAAGGCAAATAGTTCGGTCTGAAAGGTAGAGGCCCAGTTGTTTATACGGACTCCCCACTCAAAGTACAAGCCATCGCCCATTGTCAGAACAACTGCACTTCCAGCTGCATCCGTGGTGCGGTGTAGGGAACCATCAGTGTATATGATTTGAGAGAGAGAATGCTCTGTGGACAGAGCATCAATATGGCTTAAGGCGTTGAGCTTTGCCTCAAGACGAAGCTTGGGCTGATCTCTAATTTGCTTCTTGGGTGGAAAGGGAGGGATTAAAACTGGAAAGGGGGTAACCTCCCACGTTGCAGGAAAGTGCCGTTGTTGTTTCTCTTGGTACAAATCATGAACCTGATACATTCTGAGTTGTGTTCCAGTTTTGTTATCCATTTGGAACAATGTTGATCTTCAATAAAGAAATTCTGGAGGGCTTCTATGCAAGGATTAGGATGAGTTAGTCTAAGCATTTTTATACCAATTTGACAGTTAATTTCAGTAACACGATCAACAACGCTCGGAATATTAAGGTCCTTTCTCATATTAAGTATCTTTGTGGTACGAGGGCACCCAAGGATTACTGTATCCTCAAGGCAGCCATGGAGCCCGTACCTTGTCAAGCACAAGACGAAGCTGGAAAAAGTTCAGAGGTATGTCACTAGACTAGTCCCAGAACTAAGAGGCATTTGCGAGAAATGCACCTCACGACACTAGAAGACAGAAGAGTAAGGGGAGACATGATCACTACCTACAAAATTCTCAGAGGAATTGACAGGGTAGATAAAGATAAACTATTTAACACAGGTGGTACGCGAACAAGGGGACACAGGTGGAAACTGACTACCCAAATGAGCCACAGGGATGTTAGAAAGAATTTTTTCAGTGTCAGAGTAGTTAACAGATGGAATGCATTAGGCAGTGATGTGGTGGAGGCTGACTCCATACACAGTTTCAAATGTAGATATGATAGAGCCCAGTAGAGCTCAGGAACCTGTACACCGGTACATACGGCAGTAAGGAGAGGCAGAAAGAAATTTTGAAAAAGGGATAGCGGATAAATGTAAAACAGAACCGGGCCTATTCTACAAATTCATAAACAACAAATTGCAGGTAAAGGATAATATTCAGAGGTTGAAAATGGGAAACAGATTCACGGAAAATGAAAAGGAAATGTGTGAAACATTAAATGAAAATTTCCAAAGTGTGTTTGTACAAAATGAAATCTTCAGAGAACCAGACACAATAAGAATTCCAGAGAACAACATAGAGCACATAGAGGTGTCTAGAGATGAAGTGGAAAATATGCTAAAGGAGCTCAGTAAGAACAAAGCAGTTGGCCCAGATGGAGTTTCACCATGGGTTCTGAGAGAATGTGCATCTGAGCTCAGCATTCCACTTCACCAGATCTTTCAGGCATCCCTGTGTACAGGAATCATAGCAGACGTGTGGAAACAGGCTAACATAGTTCCAATCTACAAAAGTGGCAGCAGGGAAGACCCCCTCAATTATAGACCTGTATCATTGACAAGTGTAATAATGAAAGTATTGGAAAAACTAATCAAAACTAAATGGGTAGAACACCTGGAGAGAAATGATATAATATCAGACAGACAGTATGGTTTTCGATCTGGAAGATCCTGTGTATCGAATTTACTCAGTTTCTATGATCGAGCCACAGAGATATTACAGGAAAGAGATGGTTGGGTTGACTGCATCTATCTGGACCTAAAAAAGGCTTTCGACAGAGTTCCACATAAGAGGTTGTTCTGGAAACTGGAAAATATTGGAGGGGTGACAGGTAAGCTTCTAACATGGATGAAAAATTTTATGACTGATAGAAAAATGAGGGCAGTAATCAAAGGCAATGTATCGGACTGAAGAAATGTCACAAGTGGAGTACCACAGGGTTCAGTTCTTGCACCAGTGATGTTTATTGTCTACATAAATGATCTACCAGTGGGTATACAGAACTATATGAACATGTTTTCTGATGATGCTAAGATAATAGGAAAGATAAGAAACTTAGATGATTGTCATGCCCTTCAAGATGACCTGGACAAAATAAGTATATGGAGCAACACTTGGCAAATGGAATTTAATGTTAATAAATGCCATGTTATGGAATGTGGAATAGGAGAACATAGACCCCACACAACCTATATATTATGTGAGAAATCTTTAAAGAATTCTGATAAAGAAAGAGATCTAGGGGTGGTTCTAGATGGAAAACTATCACCCGAGGACCACATAAAGAACGTTGTGCGAGGAGCCTATGCCACGCTTTCTAACTTCAGAATTGCTTTTAAATACATGGATGGCGATATACTAAAGAAATTGTTTACAACTTTTGTTAGGCCAAAGCTAGAATAGGCAGCGGTTGTGTGGTGCCCATATCTCAAGAAGCACATCAACAAACTAGAAAAGGTGCAAAGACATGCTACTAAGTGGCTCCCAGAACTGAAGGGCAAGAGCTACGAGGAGAGGTTAGAGGCATTAACACTTTCGCTCGGGGATGACGCAGCATTGCGTCATCCGTTTACTGGCGGTAATGCCGGGGATGACGCAGCATTGCGTCATCCACTTTAAAAATTCGCCAAAAATCAGGTTTGTATCCGATTTTTTGGGGACTGGTTTTAAAATGTGCGCCGATGCCTTCCCATTTCCTTTGTTGAGCCTCGTGGCCCTCAGGCGGCTTGGCACACGCCGTGGGCCCATTGTCTTTGCTCCACTGTTGTGACCAATGTCGTCTCCCCTCGCATCTCAAACGTGTGAACATTTCGGCTATTTTCCGTGGCTATATTTCTTACTGCGGCTTTAGAAACTATCTACGCTTACTCCACGATGGATAGTAATCATGAACAAGGCCCTTCCAGGAAGAAAATTGCGAAAGAAAGGCTTGAAAAGGGTGGGAATTGGGAGTGTAGTAGGAAGGCCTCTGAGCGCTCACTCACGGCTAACGCGTGGCCCGTCTTCAACTCGTCGGCGGTTGGAGCGTGACCAGGTGTTTTTTTTTATATGCTAATGTTCCTCTAGAGAATTTTATTACGAACCCATTGAGACCAAAATGAAAGACCTAGGACAAAAATTGAGGTGACCAGAGTGAAAATAGTGAAAACATTTTATCCCGTTTGCGCGCTCCCGGGTAACTCGTTCGCACTTTCTCTGTTTGCTGCGGGTAATTAGCCGGGCTTTTGGAGTTTATATGCATTTAGTGCTGTAGAGAATTTTATTGCGAACACAATGATACCAAATTTATTCTCGTAGAAGGAGAATTGAGGTGACAAAGTTGAAGAGAGTATACACTTTTCGGAATTAACGCGCGCTTCCGTGACACGCTGGGGCCCATATCGCCCTGTCGAGGGGTGGCGCGCGGGGTGAGCGAAAGTGTTAAATATGCCAAAACTGGAAGACAGAAGAAAAAGAGGTGATATGATCACTACGTACAAAATAGTAACAGGAATTGATAAAATCGATAGGGAAGATTTCCTGAGACCTGAAACTTCAAGGACAAGAGGTCATAGATTTAAACTGGCTAAACAAAGAAGTTGAAGAAATATAAGAAAATTCACTTTCGCAAACAGAGTGGTAGACGGTTGGAACAAGTTAGGTGAGAAGGTGGTGGAGGCCAAGACCATCAGTAGTTTCAAAGCATTATATGACAAAGAGTGCTGGGAAGAAGGGACACCACGAGCGTAGCTCTCATCCTGTAACTACATTTAGGTAATTACACTTAGGTAATTACCAGTTGATTGACAGTTGAGAGGCGGGACCAAAGAGCCAGAGCTCAACCCCCGCAAGCACAATTAGGTGAGTACTCATATCTTTACCTTTATTATAAAACGAGCCTATTCACTTTAAAATCAACTTTTTTTTTTCTTCATGTCCTTCAGTCTACACTCATTACCATTACAACAGTAACAAATTGTTGCATTAGCCTCCATTATTAATTTGGGTTATTTTGGATTTTTTCACCTGGTAACAGATATCTTATCTCTGTGGCTGACACCCCAGTGAGTCCCAGGTAGCAGATACCACCCATCAGTAGAGGCAGAGCACCCATCAAATCCCCCAAGGACACCATCACTGGTCATCAGAACCCCAAGGACACCATCACTGCTTATCAGAACCCCAAGGACACCATCACTGCTTATCAGAACCCCAAGGACACCATCACTGGTCATCAGAACCCCAAGGACACCATCACTGCTTATCAGAACCCCAAGGACACCATCACTGGTCATCAGAACCCCAAGTTAACCCAGTGATACAATTTAAATGAATTTGACTGCAATACTGTACCTGATTTTATGCAAATATTTTCCAAAAAATGATCTCGGTACTACACCACCATTTTCCTATCATTACCAAACACTTTGGATCATGTGAACTGTTTTATGTTGGCAGGTGATGGTGATGAAGACCCACTGTTCCTTTAGCATGTTGCTGGCGGGTCTCCTGGTCCTCCTGCACACATGTTGTGGGACTGATCCGCCTCGTCCACATATTATCATCATTGTTGCAGATGACCTTGTAAGGAACTATTTGCTTCATAGTATACTAGCAGTCACGAGTTTTGTGTAATTTTTCTCATTCGTTTTGATAGGAGGCTTAAGCACTCTATTCTGTACTTAATAAAACGAGACAAAAATATCTTAAATGGATTATTGTGATCATATCCATCTTGGATACAGAAAGATAGAACTCAAATTACTGGTTGGGAAGGGGGATTTCAAACACCCCCCTCACCCAAAACTCGCCACCCTGAGTTGTAAATTTGTTTTTCATTTGAAGGGTCAAAATTTGGTCAATATAATTATATTGAAAGCTAAATGTTGAGTTATACTGTATTTAGTTTCTAGTATGTTCAGGCATATCAATTTAGTATTTTTTTTTATATATCATTATACTCTGCCCACAACAGATTTTCACATCAAGCTTAAACAGTCTTTGACATGAGATGCTTACTTGCACATAAACTTCGTACCAATATGAGAATTCTCACATTCATAAATATTATTTTTATCATTCATTCTTAACAATAAAAAAGTCTAGAGTTCAATTTAATAAAATGCTCCTTTATAGAAAGCACCTAAGTAGCTTCCCAGTAGCACAATCTTTCTCAAGTCGATTATCTTGAGAATGGTCCAGGACGGACCGTAACGTCATCGTCGCTTCACTTTCTAGTGTGTGGTTTGGTCATCAGAAATATGTTTTATTTTGTTTCCCAACCTGTGAAATCCTTCACTATTTTTTACCTCATAAAATATTTAATTTGAGATCTGTAGAAGGATACCTAATATAATTGTGTACACTTGAGAATGCATTATGGTTGTCTATCTGATAGTTCAGTAGCTTGATAGATGTTAGGGTCAACTAACATATGTACGTGTTTGTTTGTGGTTTTCGTTTTTTAGTACTACAGTACTTATTATTAAATTTTCAGGGCTTCAATGATGTGGGTTTTCATGGTTCAACTCAAATTCCAACTCCTAATATTGATGCATTAGCTTACTCAGGAATCATCCTGAACAATTACTATGTACAGCCAATATGCACTCCCTCAAGAAGTGCTCTCCTAACTGGAAAATATCCAATACACACAGGTATGTTGTCTAAACCTTAAATACTCTTTTGCCACAAGCTTCAATGTGACTCGGGCAAATGTTCTTGAATTTTATATTTTATCAAATATATCTTTAAAAGTAACACAATGCAAGACTTGTTTTAGTTATACTGTATTTAAAGTTGAAACCTACTTCTTCTTACAGTACAGTACCTCCTAGTACTGTTCTACAAATGCTCATTATAGATGAATGCTATTTTTAGCATTTTTGGACTACATTGCACATTTTTATCTACCCCTGAGTAATGAATTACAGGGTATTCAAATATATTAGAAGCAAATTTGGATTTCAGTAAATGTGAAAAGCTACTTACTGCAAAACACTGAATGCTTCTGACGGCAAGATCACTGAATGCGTCATTGGACAGGATCATAATAGTCAAAACAGTGACATTTATATATGGTTGTGTGGGGTGCACTAGGGTACATACATACTTGTTTATAAGGCATGCCACAGGCACCTTTTATAGCCAAGTTGTTATAGGATGCATTCGGTGTTCGTTCCTTTGGTGAACATCCCTATTGTGTGGGTGTCCTTATTGGGTAGTCATCTTCAGGCCCTGGTAATTTCTCTGCAGATTTACATCATGGCTCATTATGGATCAGCCTGTTGAGTCCAACCCCTGCGAGTTTGAAGGGTACTCATCGGTCCTTTTACTGGCCAACGATCATTCTCTCTGCCTCTTCCAAGCTGCCTATTGGGTCAATAACACCTTTGACTGGGAGTCCTGTAACATATACGCACATTGGATCTCCATTCTATCTGAGTGATAGAATTTGAAGGAAGAGTACTCATTTGAGTACAGGTCTGCCTCAGCTTACTGGCTACGGTATTTAATGGAATACCTACATTTGAGGATGGTATGCACAACATGGGTGAAACTTCTCAAGATAGTATGTGCACCATGGATTGAACATCTTGGGATGGTATGCCCACCATGGATCGAACATCTCAGGATAGTATGTTCATTTCAAGGGTTGAGGCTTAGGGAGCTAATGAGTGGCTCACCAGAAAAGGTTATTTCATTATATTCAGCTATTTATTTATTTATTTAGTTATTTATTTATTTATTTATTTATTTATTTATTTTATTGTTTTTATTTGTATAATTAACAAAATGTGTCTATTTGTAGGTCTAAACCATGATGTTATTTATGCACCTCAACCCTATGGAATTCCACTTGAGATGAAGCTCCTTCCACAGCATTTAGTCAAGTTAGGCTATGTTACTCGCCATGTTGGGAAGTGGCACTTGGGCATGGCTATTCAGGAGCTTACTCCTACTTACCGAGGCTTTATGTCACATTTTGGGTACTGGACGGGTCACCAAGATTATTATGATCACACAACTCAACCAGCGGTATGGACATTCATATAAACAGTACAGAAGTACTGTATATATAAATTTAATCTGTTTTGTAATAAATACATAAATAATAATAATCGTGGAGAAATATGCATATAACATTTATAAAACTTTTTAAAAAAATATCTGCACAGTACTGTATATATTAAAGGGATATGAAAGTTTAAATTGTTATAGTTCGTATTGTTACCATTACCTATACATATTCATGTATACAACACTGTATACAGTATTGATAAAATGTATATGATAATATTTAAGAAAAAATCTAATTTATCTTCACATCCCATAAGATTTTAATGATATTGTATAAAATCTTAATATCCAAAGTAATAGCTTAAATTCTCATATTCTTTCCACTTTTTTCCCAACCACTCATGTACAGTCACCAAACAACTGTTCAATCACAGGATTAAATCTGAATTTAGGAGTTAATCCTTTTCTCCCTCATAAAGTGTTCTAAAGCTCCTATTCCTAGACAAGAGACTCAACTTCAGCACCCACATTCAACACATAACTAAGAAAGTCTCTAAGACAGTTGGTATACTCTCTAAAATAAGATATTATGTTCCTAACTCTGCTCTCCTCTCACTATATTATGCACTAATCTACCCCTATCTTAATGTGCATGGGGGTCTACCACTGCAAACCACCTTAAGCCCATCATCACCCAGCAAAAATCTGCTATCAGAATAATAACTAACTCTGCTTTCAGACAACACTCAGCTCCCTTGTTTAAATCCCTAAACTTGCTAAATATTAACTCCCTCCACACATTCTCTTGTGTCAACTACATTTACAAAACCCTGTTCTTAAATGCAAACCATGCTCTGAAACTCTCCCTGGACAGATGTAATAGGACCCATTATCACCACACCAGAAATAAATATCTCTCTGATATCCCCAGGGTCAAACTTAATCTCTGTAAGCACTATACAAATTAAGGGACCTAGTCTATGGAACTCACTCCCTAGTGAATTGAAAAGCTGTCAAACTTTTGCCTTATTTAAAAGCAAAACCAAAAAGTACCTAATTTCATCTTCTTAGTTTCCTACACTGAGCTTTAAATTTGCTCTGTATCTAGTGTTATCCAATCTCCCAATTTTTATGTACTTAACCCAAACAACCTTATCATTGTGTTCATTGCTGTCTTCTTTTATGTGCTAGCCATATGCTGTATTGTGCCTACCAATTTTTGTCAACTACCATTCAAGCTGTCATTGCAATCAATCTGAGCTACCTATGTGCTTTAATATACATACAATTTTCTCTCATTTTTTTTTTTCTTGCCTTGTAACTGTTATCATTTTTTATAAATTTTGCAAGTATTTACTTACTTAAAATTTTCTTAGATTAAGGACCTGCCTGAAACGCTGCACGTACTAGTGGCTTTACAAGATTGTAATTACCATATTATATACAGTATCCTCACAATGCCAATATACCTTCTTGTATATGTATAAATAAATAAATAAATAAATAATGCCTCTACATGAGAGTTAGACTGAGGTGCTGAACTTCCAACAGCTTACTCTTTCTCCCTGCATACTTGTATATGCTTACTCTAAGGTACCTTACTGGCTGACTACTGGCTTGCTTTTGGCTGTTTGATTGGCAAACATCACACACTTCTCTGGAATCATGATTTCTGTTCCTTTGGGCCTGATGTTCATTTTCTTAGCCTCCCAACTTCTTTTTATTTTTTGGGGTAATAATGTGATGTCTGCCTTCTGGAGTGGCCCTTTAGTCATCAAGACCTGGTTTATCTTGCTGAGGGTGCATCATACAATCTATTCTGTGGCCTTCTCTACTTGATAGATGTTTTGCAGCTTAGACACACTTGGGGATTTGGCATGGTGTTGATATTCTGCATTTAGCCCTTCTCTCCCACAGGTAAGCCCAATATATCTTTTTGTTTTATTTGTTATATTTCATAAACGATGGAGTCCTCTACTGAGGCACTGTTATGAGTTGGCTATGAAGAGCTACTAAGGGAGCCTTCTCATAAATTTCCTTCTTTCACTGGTACCTTGAGCTGCCATTTAGTGGTTATCAGCCACATCATGACATGGCATTTACCCCATTTAACAATTGTTTTGTTTTCCTTGAGGTTATTAATTTCCCTCAAGCAGTTGCTTGTTTTTATGAACTTTTGTTTTCTAGTGGCTTCTATTTTAAAGCTGGGATTGATCTCTGATCCCCAAGTTTTACTAGTCTCGGAGAGTGAGCCAGATTCTGGTCCTGGGTCTCAGAGACCTGGTGCAGTGAACTCAGTGTCATAACTACAGCACTGAACTACGGCAGATCACTGTAACTCGTATAACTGCCTGCTGTGTATTGGCTTAGTTTTTAATTTTAATACAGTATAACAGAAACTTTTTTTTAACCATATCCTTAGTTATATAACTAGGAATGATTTAACAAATTTATATCATAGTTTTAATGAGTCTTTTTGTTGTTGCTTTTTGTATTAATATTATTAAATTTGTACCTGTCCTTTGTCTTTTAAGGTTTACAGTACTCAACTATAGGTGGATCAATGCCATATGGATTAGCTCTCTCAGAAATACTTCTCCCGGAACATTTGACAGGCTTGGGCTACATTAATCACCATGTTGGAAAATGGCATTTGGGGTTCTTCAAGAAGGATTACACGCCTCTATATAGGGGCTTTGAGAGTCATTTTGGATATTGGAGTGGACGTATTGACTATTATGACCACACAGCTTTTGAACTAGTATGTTAATCATGATGCATGTGCATGCTAATAAATGAATTCCATAATTTTAAAATATATGTTGTTATAATATGAGATGGTACACTAATCATTTAATTTAAATATTTTTGGGGGAGGGACCTCTGAATGGTTTTCAGAGCTTAGCTATGGTACTGCCAAGCCTTAACTAATCGCACCAGGCCTCTAAGACCCATCCTTCCTTACCGTAAGCCCATACTAGAATTTGTCTTACTCTATGTGGCAATTTAGAGATCGATCCAAAACCTAGAAAAAACACTAGAAAACATAGCCACAAAGAAATGAACAACTGAAGAAAATTAGGCTCACCAAATTAAACAAGACAAATGATTGTTGTTGTGGGGTAAATAAATTAACTATGATGCACCTAACCACTACCATATGGCAGCCCTGGTCATCCAGGGTTTCATCCAGCTTGCCACCTTACTCTTCTGCCTGGTGCCATAGGCTACCATAGGCACATACACCCCCACGAAATAGGGTGTATGTGGGATCTGTCACCCATGTCATACTTTCAGCTAAGTGGTGCTGATTTTCCCTGGAATGATAATGCCTTTTGGTGCAATTTTTTGTTGGTGAGCTCCATTCAATTAAAAATCTACTGTACATAGTAAAAAAAAAAAAGATGGTGCCTGTTGGACATATTATTCAGTAATCATGCACAGTTAAGCAGGATGACATACTGCCACTGGAGGCAGTATGTCCCAGCAGTATCATTATAGGTGCTAGGGTGAAGAACATTATATCTAGCCCAGATTAACTGACAGAAATTCCATTCATAAAAACTTTAACCCCTTCAAACCTTCCTTATTCATCACAGATGACCACCAAAGGAGGGCTCCTAGTAACTACCAGTTGGCTGACTTTGGCCACATATGGTGGCTACCTCCAAACTGCAGCACCACAAACACATCTCTGGGTTACCTGAGTCTCCTCACGTATTTTCCTGACTCATATCAGTCAGTATGTAAGAAGCAAATTTCACTGCTCTGTATCATTAAATCCTATGATCAACAACAACAGACTGCTATGTCCTCCTTTATTGAGGAGTAAATTGGAAGCTATTGGTTCTGTGCCATCCTTGTTCCTTAAAAAATGAGGATTGCAGGGTCTTTAAAGCCAGGGGGACTTTTTTGGCCTCAGCTCCTCAGGAGAACCTTTTATTTTAATGGTTTCATTAAAATAAAAGGAACTACCAGATCCAGGCTTTGTTGGTTACTCAGCTCCTAGCTCAAGTGTAAATTAATGAAGGTAAGTTAGACTCAGGTTTATGCTTGAGATATGTTAGAGAAAGGTTGTTACTTACATATCTCAACGACGTCTTGTTCGGATCTTTAACCACTGACCTCTAGAGTGTGCTTCACATTACGAAACTGTTTAATCTTACCTAAATAATTAGCCAGCTGTGATATCCTTGAAGCAAGTGAATACCCTCCTTTGTTGGTCACCTGTGATGAAACCTTTGTTTAATTGTGCTCCAATGACTACATAGCACCTATAATGACCTTACAGGGATCGTCTGAAAAGTTACGAGTGTCAATAGTGTCGGTGTGTAATTATCTAAGTGTAGTTACAGGATGAGAGCTATGCTCACGGTTTCTAATTTTCACTTAATGTTTTTCATATGACGCTTTGAAACTGTTAATGGTTTTGACATCTACCACTTTCTTATTTAAATTGTAACCAAGCATCTACAACTCTGTTTGCTAAAAGAGAACATTTGTATATTTTGTTACATGTGCATAATCATATGTAAAGACAATGGGTCTTACTTTAGGGAGCAGGTGAATGTAATATCTAAATACTGTAATTGATAAATACAGTAATTCTGATAACATTATAAAGCATTCATGATTACTTTGAAAATCAGCCAAAATTAGATTCTGTTTTCATATGTTTTATAAAAATTTGCAAGATGATAAAATGTTAAATTAATGAAAATTATTTTTTTTTTCAGCCCGGTTATTGGGGTTATGATATGCGAAGGAATATGACAGTTGCAAAAGATTGCTATGGTGAGTAAAAAGAGATTGGTCGTAACTCAAAAATTTGTAACTCGAAATGAATTTTCTCTCAAGAAATACATTTCATACATAATACATACATATATTTTGTACTATTGTATGTACAAGTTATAGCTTACCTTTATTGATGACTCTTGTTGGTGTAAGGAAGACGGTGAGGAAAGGGGGGAGGAGGAGAGGTGTTACTAAAAGGTGCTTTATTATGCTTTATTATGTATTTAATGGTTATAAGATTAACCGAACCTGTACCAGTGTTACAGTGGTACATTGGTATAGTGGAACCATATAATAACTACATAAAAGTAGTTATTATATAACATTCCATGGGTTCCTGAACAATCCTGTGTGAGAGGTGTTACTGTTTGGAAGGGGAGTCCCCTTCCTTCCATTATAACATCAAGCGGTGATGTTATTCTGGGGTAATACCCACTCTGGGGTATTCTATCTCTCCTACATTTTGCCTGCATACCACTAGGACCTGGTTGTGGCTCACTGCTTGTTTTTCTCACTAAGAACCTTTCCATAGAGACTTGTTATTCCCTACGTTTTAACATTTCTCTAGTGAGGCATCAGTGTCATTGAAAAGTTTACGGCAACAGCCTACTGCAACTTGAATTGAGTGAGTCATTTCAACAAAACTTTGCATTTCTTCCCATACTGCACACCACTTCTTAATTGTTCAGGAACCCATAGAATGTTATATAATAACTACTTTTATGTAGTTATTATATGGTTCCACTATACCAATGTACCACTGTAACACTGGTACAGGTTCAGTTAATCTTATAACCATTAAATACATAATAAAGCACAAAAAAAATATATAAATATATATAACTGAAAACTCACACCCCAGAAGTGACTCGAACCCATACTGCCAGGAGCACTTTGCAACTGGTGTACAGGACCCCTTAACCACTCGACCATCATGACCGTACAAAAGAGGATAGTAGCCGAGGCTAATTCCCCATCCTCCCACCGACACTCTGATGGTAATCTTGGGCATGGTATTTTATCAAATCACCTCATTCTTTGGGGCACACGTGAGGAACACAAATGCAAACAAGCCTGAACGGTCTCCAGGCATATATGCAACTGAAAACTCAGTTTTTAATTGCATATATACAAACTCTGGGAACGGATTACTATCGTAAGTTGAGGCAACACTGTGTATGTATGTGTGTGTGTGTAACCTTTAAGCACTTTTTGTATCAACCCATGTATATCTTGTAGCCATTAAATACATAATAAAGCACAAAAAACACAAAAGGAAGGGGGTGGTAGTAGAAAAGCACACACAAACTGTATTGGAGGGGACCTAAACATTCCCTCTAATGTGTTATGTGTGGTTTCCTCCGAGGCTAAGGGTCCCCTTCTTCCAGCCAGAGGTGGTATGTACTCCCTTCCATAGTGTATATATAATCATAAGAAAAATACTTAAAATTCCATAAGTAAACACCATTTACGCAGAGGAAAGAGCTCACCTCCAGGGCGCCTGACAGCTAGGTGGACAGCACTTCGGATTCGTAGTCCTGAGGTTCCGGGTTCGATCCCCGGTGGAGGACGTAGACAAATGGGCAAAATGTTTCTTTCAGCCTGATGCCCCTGTAACCTAGCAGCAAATAGGTACCTGGGAGTTAGACAGCTGCTACGGGCTGCTTCCTGGGGTGTGTGTAACAAAAAGGAGGCCTGGTTGAGGACCGGGACGCTAAGCCCCGAAATCATCTCAAGATAATGACCTGGTCTAATCATGTGCAGTGAGGCTAGTACTGGGCCATCCATAAAAATAAGACTTGTAAATGACTGAATTGTTCTATTTATACTGCAGGATAATTTCAGTAAAGATTGCTTAGCAAAATATTTTATTTGTCAAATAATATGTACTACTAATAGAACAAGAATAATACAAATAGCAAAACAAATATGATCAGCCTGAAAATACTACAATATATGGCATGAGTATATGATCTGAATTTCATTTCAAATGTCTGTGTGATACTGCATATAATCCGAATTTGGTGTATAGTACTGTATTTATTATATAGAAGTTTTGATTTTGGAGATTACATTGTATATGTTATTGTTTGTGATTTTCTTGAGTTTAAGGAAATAATTATAATCATTTTAAAATTAAGTGAACTTATTTATTAATTTAAATAATAGTATTAATTTTTTTGTGGCAGGCAAATACACCACAGATCTATTCACCGATGAGGCTGTGGATATTATAAAGCAACATAACACGTCTCAGCCTCTGTTCTTGTACCTGGCTCACCTCGCTGTCCATTCTGGAAATCCCTATGCTCCATTACAAGCACCGAAAGAAGTAGTTGAAAAGTTTTCTTATATAAATGATGAAAACAGGCGCATATTTGCAGGTATGTATTGAACAAGTTTGGTAATAAATATGGATATAGAGGCAAAGTCATGTATATTTTTACATTTCATATACAGTTTAAAATATTTAAATATCCGATTCCTTGTTTTCTCAGGGAAGTCCCTTGGTGGCTTCCTTAAGCTATGTCACTGAGATAGCTTCTCATTACTAAGTCATATCAGTAATAGACATCCTGTTCAAGGTCAGTTAATACTAAACTTCCCTGTGGGTCTACCAAAGTGATCATAATAGACCAATCCATTATAGCTTGCTCTCGCTATATGAAATTTTTGGGGTGCTCTTCAGTTTTGCTACATGCTGTCGATCATTCTTTCTATCTCCACCATGCTGCCTGTTGGGTCATTGACATAACCCAGAGTCCTGTGACCTTTGTGTGTCTATTTTATCAGACCCTGTCTCAAGGCTTTTGAAGCAGCTGCTGCTTTAATGGTAGGCAGCTTGATGCTCGTTTGGATGTCCCAGAGTTGGCGCATATGGTGTTTAGGGATCCAATTTTAGAGGAGTTTGTTAATTCCATATAGTACAAGTTTGTTCCTCCTTCTTCTTTTCCCTACTGATGTGGTATGCCCAGTGTTTGGGCTTTTCCCTCCATGGTTCAGGCTCTGAATCATCTGAGAGTTTGGAGTTAGGTCAGGGTTTAGCTTTGAACATAGCTTGGCTGGCTCCTGAAGGGTTTCCCCATCAGCTTTGATGGTGGAGACAGTTGAGCCGTTCCTCCCTACCAGAGATACAGAGCCTTCACCTTCACAACATTTACTTGGCTCTGATCCTGTTCTGTTGGATAATGCTTATCTACCAATCACCAGGTGTGGAATTGGTTCTGCTCCGGGGTCATCATGGAGAGCCTGAAATAGGTCGATGGGTGTCCTTCAACTGCTCCCGACTCCTGGTTCTATCCGATGATGGTATTTTGCTGCAGAGGAGGATGTTTCCTATCCCATTTTTTTTTTTTTATAAGACCGATTACTCAGGTATTCTATTCCCCCTCCTCCCTACTCCCTTTTCCCTGCACTTCCATGTGATGTTTGATTCCATGGAATCATCATATTTCTAGAGGTTTCTGTCATCCCTCCTTTTGCTTCTTCAGCACATTCTGCCATTTTTCACTTTCTCCTGCGGAGTGAGGGGTCTTGCTTTCCTTGTGGATCCATCCTCTTTCGAATTTGGATTGGTTTCGGCTTTTTGGCATAGGTACAAGGTCCCTAATTCATCCTAACTTGCTGACAATTCCCTCTTTTCCTTGGGTGCTTGGCAGAGCTTCTGCCAAACCTGGATACCTGAGTGACAGGAAGTGAGTTTAATTTTTCAGGTGTTCTTAGGCGATGCTGCATTTGCACTGCTTGAGAACCAACAGCTTGTGTGCTCCAGTGTTCTCCAAGGAAGTTGGCAAGTGGCAGTTCCAGGTACAGCTGCCCATTCTTAGTGGAACTAATACTGCTGAGGATCACAGGGATGGTACCCATTTGGCTACTATGTTGCATGTCTGAGTGGTCATAGTTATATTCGGATCAGCTCCGTGGCAGCCTTGATGTCCTTGCATCTGTCCCAGGTGTAGGCACTTTGCTGCCTGCCATTCTGACTCTTGTGGCGCTGCCCAAGTTACTTGCCCCTTTTCTTCGGGAGGCAGTGATGGCTTTTTACTTGTCCCATCTCATGTGTCGGCAGGCTGTGCTGGCCGAGTCTTTAGATTCAGCATGGTCCTTAACTTTTGTCTCTCTCTTTTTGCTTCTCTTTCCTGAGGAAGCTATTTTTACTGTTATTTTAGTTGCTGCTGCTGCTTTTCATCTGCTCAGTTTTGGACTTTTGCAAAGTCCCTACTCATTAGGGTTGTTCATTCAAGTCTAGATTAAAAGGTCTCCATAGTTTTCCTTTCCTCCTCCAAATAAATTGATAAGTTTGTCTTAGCAAGCAACAAGTAACCAGCTCATAAAAAGGTGTTTCAATATACTGTATTCGATACTTTTTGTTTTAAATACTAATTTAATACGTTTAATTGCTGTGTTTATGTTTTTACATCATATTTTTATTATATATTATTAGGAATGTTGTGGAAATTGGATGAATCTGTTGGGCAAGTCATAGAGGCTCTAGATGCTCGGCAGATGCTTGAGAACTCTATAATACTTTTCACCACTGATAATGGAGGGCCAGCCGCTGGTTTTAACCAGAATGCTGCATCAAACTGGCCACTGAGAGGGGTATGTCTTTAGTCATGTCATTAACTCTAATAATTACAGTATTTGCATTACAGTGTATCATTATTGTATTGTATACTTCTATAACCCAACCCATCCTCCTGTTTAAGTAGTACTTTTTGGTAACTATGTGGACCGTTGTGCATATATTGACATAATGAACAATTAGATAGTATAATTTGGTACTATTCACTTTGTAGGGTCCAAAAAAATAAAGCTAAAAAAAACTTTAATATTCCTAGGCCTATTATTGCACATATATATACTATATTAAGCCTCATATAGCATGTATTAGGCCTATGAAGATTAGGCTAGGTTAGGTTTTCTTTGCAACATCAATACAAAAACTTTTCCGGTTTGTCAAAATTCAATTGTAATGATTTATACTTTCTAATTGCATTTTACACCAGTATATGTACGATGGTCCACATCGTTACTATAAGTACTATCTCAACAGGAGGATGGGCTGCATAACCAGACATCCATCAGAAAGAAAGTCTTCTAAATAGAACATTTGTGTCTTTTTTTGTAATCAGGTAAAAGCCTCATTGTGGGAAGGTGGAGTTCGAGGAGCTGGAGTATTGTGGTCACCCTTTGTGCTTACCCCTGGTAGAGTTGCTGACCAAATGGTTCATATTACAGACTGGTTACCAACACTGATTTCTGCAGCAGGTATAGTATTTCACTGTATGAATGAAATGAGGTACAGTATTGAGCTAGGCCCTTAACACTTTCGCGCTCTCGGCGCTCAAAAAAAAACAATACCCCAGATGCTTTCGGCACTTCGCGTGCCTACGCGGTAAGACCGAAAAAGTGTACACTCTTTTGACTGTCCTGACAATAATTGAAGGCGCACGTATTTAAATTTGGTATCACTGTGTTCGCAATGAAATTGTCTATAAGAGCATACCTATAAAATGCCGCCCAAGCATAAGGAGTATCAACACCAAATAAAAAACTATGCAGATCACTCGCCGAGAGCGCCAAACAGCAACAAAATGTTTCCACTCTCTTAATAGTTGCGAAGCCTACAGTTGTCCTACATTGCTAATTTTGGTATCATTGGAATCGCAATAAAATTCTCTACACGGACATATGCATATGAATGTTTAATATAGGTAATTGCCCACCCGCAAGAGTGTGTGAAGTGGAGAGTAGTTAGCCGCGAGCGCACTGGCGAAAACACAGGAGGGAAATCATGCTTGGAAAGTTTATACGTTTCCTGACCCTACTTTTCTATGTACGTATTTCTTTTTTATACCAATGTGTTCGCAATAAAATTTTCTATAAGATGAACTGTATAACATTTGTACAAAGCATGTGTAAGAGAAGCGCCAAATATAGAACCACGTCGCTCAGTATGCGTTCGCGGCAGAAACGAACGCATTGTTTTCGTTCGTTTGATGTTTGTCATGTTTATACTTGTTGAAACATTTTATAATTTGTATGACAGTGATCGCAGTAAAATTCCCTACACAGACATATACATATATAACACATACAAATATTTCCCACGTGTTAGATATATCAACGGCTAAAGGGAACCCACTGCCACACGCTCGCCACACCCCCAAACATACTTTGTGTATTTTTTTTTTTACTCATAGAAGTTTATGTGATATAATATTCATTCTGGTACCAAAAAATTCGCAAATAAATTCTCTACAAAACAAAAGTATCCCCATCCATTTGGGTTAAAAAATGGAATTTATAAAAATATTTTTTCGATGGACGAGAAAAGTAGGCTGTTATGCGGAATCGTAAGAAAAAACGGCGACGAGTTATCTCTAATCTAAAGCGCGAAAGTGTTAAGTGGTTTCCTTATGCCTTATGCTACTGACCTTCAGTGGAGAGCGTACTTCAATTCACTGTGAGGTCCGAATATCACTTAGGGTTTATTTGTTTGCCATGTTTCATTGATTCAGTGGAGAGCGTACTTCAATTCACTGTGAGGTCCAAATATCACTTAGGGTTTATTTGTTTGCCATGTTTCATTGATTCTGTGGATGCTTCCTACTTAGTTAAAAGTTCCTGCTGGTCAAAGTACATGTTTCAGGATCCCGACCAGTTAATGGGGAAAGGTCTATTTTTACCTTATTTTGATTAGTAAACCGATGCTCAGATAAGTTCCTGACTTGAACTCTAAATATATCGTGTTCTATTATTACCAACCACTCCCAACCCCAGATGTTTTATTCCTAGAGGCTGCTGGGTAAAGTTACTCATGGACCGGTCCCCATCAATGTTGGAAAACTGCTTTAATTTGGCATGTCATGTTTACACTCCTTTATCCAATAATGTGCATTCAATTTCATTTCGGCTGTACCATGGCTGTTTTATATATAGCGATATAGATGGCTTCTTTCCTTGTCAGTGTCTCAGTGCTATTTTTCACAACAAATTTATCATATAAACTTTGGTACTCTGTACTTTCTTTCTGGGTATAATTCCTCAAAATATATGCATCAGTTGTGAATAGCTTCTCCTTTCTTGAGTGGTGTTGTGTCGAGATGTGTTTATCAGATTCCATCCTCTTGTTTTGGATCTGCTGCTCAGGGATTTGACAAAGGATTCATTAGCTCGTTTCCTGGGCTATGAGAGGTTCACTTCTACGATCTCCATCAATTAGGTCTCTATGAATTTCCCGGCTGGTGCTGAAATTGTCTTGGCAGTACTGTATGCAGTTTGGCGTATCTTATGTTTGAGGTTCAGTGTCATGATGCCTACCCGAGTCCTTGCTCGATGTGTTCACGGATGCTTCGTCTCTAGGCTGGGGCTTTGTAACCATCCGCGTGCCCACAACGTTCGTAAGTTCACAACTTTTGCTGCTGTGTTTGGTAATATGTCCTGGGCTGACATTCGAGCATGGAGTTTTTGGAGGTCGAACAGGGTCCTGTCCGCACGATACCTTGTTAATGTTCTGGGCCCTTCTTGGGCTTGTGTAGCCTTGGGTCACGGGTTGCAGCCAGTTGTCTTGGCTTCGAGTTGAGGAGCGAGTGGTGGTCGCCTCCTGAGTAAGTCCCTCGTTTCCTTTATCTTTGGTTAGGTAGCTCTGGGAAGCCAAAGGGGCTCTCCACAGAAAACCAGCGTTGAATGTAATGAAACACCATTTTCTCTGAGAGACCCCGGAGGCTCCCCAGCATCCCTTCCTCCCTCCAGTCGGCATATTTTTCGTGTTTTTTATATTCAACCTCTGAATTCCAACTACAGCACTATCAGCATTAAACTGCATCTGCCAATCTTTTGACCATTTCAAAACCCTATTTAGATCAACTTGAAGTGATAGCAAGTCTTCTTCCGTGTTAATTTCCCTACCAATTTTTGTATCATCGGCAAATTTGCAAAGCAATCGTCAATTAATTCTAGAAAATCTTCTGCTTCATTATTCCCTGTTCTGTTAAACCAATTTATTCCACTAAAATTAAAGTCACCCATGACACAATTACTACTAGACCTAGATGCTCTCGATATTTCATCCCATAGGTGCTTTGCTTCCTTCCTGTCTAAGTTTGGTAGCCTGTATATAACTCCTCTTATAAGATTATTTGCTTTTTCGTTTAATTCTATCCAAATAGTTTCTGTGTGTGGCTCTGTTTTGATTCCCTCTTTGAGACTACATTTCAAATTTTCCCTAACATATATGGCTACTCCCCCTCCTCGTCTAATATATCTATCTGTGTGAAATAGTTTAAATCCATTTATTTGATATTCAGCTAATAGTTCTCTATTTTCTACATTCATCCACGTTTCGGTAAGTGCAATAATATTTATTTTTTCTGTGCAGACAAGAGTACAGTATTTAAATCGTTTATTTTGTTTCTTAGATTTCTACTGTTAGTGTAATATACCCTAAGTGTATTGTTATTTTGAGGCCCTTCTCTTTCCCTGATCATTTTGCCAATTTGTTTTCCCCACAAACACATACTTTTATTACCTCCTTTCTCTATATCAATTCCCATATCACTATCTACTAACACTACTAATCATGTATCAGAATTAGAAATGCTCATTATTTTCTGTATTTCAGGTGGTAACATTACATCCCTGGGACCTATTGATGGAGTAGACTTATGGAGCACATTAACTCAAAATCTGTCGTCACCACGCACAGAATTTCTAGTAAACATTGACCCTATTTTAAACGGTGCAGCAGTGAGAGTTGGTGACTGGAAGCTGATATATAGTAAGTAAAGTAGAGATAGTGTATCGTATTCTTTTAGTCAAGAAGAGAGTGACATGCTGTTCTGTAGAATGAAGGTTTCAGTGCATTGAGAATGTAGGACAGTGGTTTCCAATGAAAATAAATGCTGAAAATGAAATGAAAATGAGTCAACTCAGTTGACTCTTCTCTGTTCCAGTTGACTCTCCAGCCAGTAATTGGTACTAACGAGTTTCAAGCTAGTTTGAGTGAATCCCTTCTTTTGCGTGAACTGTTTGCAGAGTTGTTGGCAGTTTTGAGTCTTTGTTATCTGTGAACCCTCCAATAGGATATAAAGCTTCACTGACTTTCTGGAGGTTTCTTCTGGTGGGGTGGTGGATTGTCGCCCACTCTCTGCACCTCTGTGAGGGGGAAGGGGGGCCAAGTTCTGGCTCTGGTTCCCGGTAGGCCACCTACCTGTTGAAGACAGGCCAAACAGAACTTCTGCACCTGATGCGGCTCTTAAGTATGTAGCAGTCTCAGAAAGTTATTATCGGGGAGCCATCAGGAGGGCTGCCTCCAGAAATGTTATATTTTTATCACACTGGCAATACACTGAATGTATATCACGTATCACTGAGGGCTAAAATTTTGCGCACGCACGCACGCACGCACGCACGCACGCACGCACGCACGCACGCACGCACGCACGCACGCACACACACACACACACACACACACACACACACACACGTACGTACGTACGTACGTACTCACCTAGTTGTGTTTGCGGGGGTTGAGCTCTGGCTCTTTGGTCCCGCCTCTCAACCGTCAATCAACAGGGGTACAGATTCCTGAGCCCATTGGGCTCTATCATATCTACACTTGAAACTGTGTATGGAGTCAGCCTCCACCACATCACCTCCTAATGCATTCCATTTGTCAACCACTCTGACACTAAAATAGTTCTTTCTAATATCTGTGTGGCTCATTTGGGCACTCAGTTTCCACCTGTGTCCCCTTGTGCATGTTCCCCTTGTGTTAAATAGACTGTCTTTATCTACCCTATCAATTCCATGTATGTATATACATACAGTGGTACCTCGGAATGCGAGTGTCCCTGTATGCGAGTTTTTCGGAAGACGAGCAGGATTTACTCCAAAAATATGTCTCGGAAGGCGAGGGTTACCTCGGGACGCGAGTTTGTTGATACGTGTACAGGCCGACTGGCGCGTGGTGGCATGGCGATCGCGCCTCAGTTTACCAGTGTCTCGTGTCCAGTGACTATCCCACCTGAATTCTTCACAAGGATTTACAGTTTTTTATCGGTTTTTTGGCCATTTGAGCATAAAAGTTGTCATTATATATCTTGCCATGGGTCTCAAGAAAGCCATTGGTAAGGTTCAACCTAAGAAAATAGCTGTGAGTAGAGGCAGTAGAGGATGTCCCTTCTTGATTAAGAAAATGTGTGAAGTATGGGAAGAACTGCAAAGTTTTGTTGAAAAAACTCACCCAGATAAAGCTGTAGCAGGCCGTTGCATTGACCTTTTAAATGATAATGTGATTTCTTACTACAGACAAGTGCTAAAATGTAGGGAAAAACAAGTGTCATTAGACAAATTCTTAGTAAAACAAGCAAGTCCTAGTGGTATGCAGGCAAAATGTGCCAGAGTGTGCATACCAGTGAAGTCCTCACTGCCTGATGTGATAATGGAAGGGGACTCCCCTTCCAAACAGTAACTCCTCTCTTCCTCCCACCTCCTCACCATCTTCCATACGCCTACAGCATTCAACAGCAAGGTAAGTAATAACTTGAACATAGTTTTGTAGGTTTATTTAGATGAATTAGGTATAAAAA
Organism: Procambarus clarkii; assembly: GCF_040958095.1. NCBI lineage: Eukaryota > Metazoa > Arthropoda > Malacostraca > Decapoda > Cambaridae > Procambarus > Procambarus clarkii. The sequence goes on along the minus strand of NC_091238.1, from coordinate 11,369,185 downwards.
TTTAGTTTGATGTGGGGTTTTTGGGGTAGTCAGGAACGGATTAATTCATTTCCCTTTATTTCTTATGGGGAAATTAGCTTCGGAATGCGAGTTTTCGGAATACGAGGCGTCTCCAGGAACCAATTAAACTCTTAAACTGAGGTATGCCTGTACTGTATTCTGTTAGATTAAAGAAAGCTTGTTCCAGGAATAGATTACAATAAGGTTCTTAGTTAGCATCAGATGATTAAATAAATGTAAACTCTAAGATAGAGCATTCTTAATTTTTTCAGAGCCACAAGGATATGGCCACCATTGGGATGGATGGTTTGGGCCTTCAGGCCGTAACGAAACTGCACCAGAAACAAATTTGGATGTTATACTGAAGCAAGTTTTGAACTCTTCTGTTGCCAGAGCAGTGAAAGCTCTTAATCCACAAGCTTATCAAGACATTGAATCTTTGAGGCTGAAAGCAGAGGTTAGAAAATTAAATTATATATATACTGTATGCAGTATGCAAGAATAAACACAAAAAAACACGATTCGGTTATGAGTAAGTATTCACTAGGAAAATGAAACAAAAATTCTGAACATTTTTGTGTTTCACCACATTATCAAGGAAATACAGACATTCCTTCATAATGATGGTGAAACATGAAGATGTTCGGTATTTTTGTTTCATTTTCCTAGTGGATACCTACGCATATATATACAATACAGTATATATAATATACCATGCAGGTACTGTATATTTTATGGGTAATTGTGGTCTCTTCAGTATTTCTGTATTTTTTTTTCTACTCTATATAGTATTCTGCAGTCTCTTTCCAAACTAGCCATTTTTCTTGCCTCTCAGATTTATTTGATATAGATTTTGTATGCTTCTGCATTTAAGTTGTATATGCATTGTGTTGGTGCTTGAGGGTTCAGTGATGTTTCCTAGGGAAATTCTGGATAATTCATCATTTATTTTTCCAGTCAGTGCCCCAGTTGTTGATATTATATTTAATAAATGCCCCTCCAATTATGAGATTGCACCTTCTGCAACAATGCTCTTCATCCCATTTACTGAAATATAAGCAACATGTGGGTAACCTACTGAAGCAGCATCTAGTGGTGAGATGCTCCATTTTACATAGAGTGCCTAATAACACCGTTTCACATATGGTTTGTTGTTCTTTTGGCATCATCTGTGATCTTCTCATTCCATTTCTTGCATGGATGTATTTCATAGCTTTTTATAGATGCTATAATTATTGGAGTGCTAGAATGACAAAATAAACAAATCACAAATCACAAACAAGCTCACAAAATACAGTACAGGTATACATAAAACTTCTAAAAAGCTTATTTCTTGGCATGTTCATTCATCTTCTAGTCCTTTTTTGTATACTGTGTACATTGTTTTGCTGGGCAGAATGTATGTGAGACAGCCCTGGGTAGATGCACATATGTCCAGGTGAGGTACTGCCACCTGGTGGTGGTCATGTGCAGCAAACAGTGCGTTGCGACTGACCAATAGGTGACCATTTCCCATTGGCAGTCACAAATGTGACATCAGTGGGAACCTATAATACTTGAACTTCTGAACAGAACCTCTCTTCATTTTGAGTTGATAAAGTCTGTATCCCAGGCTGTCTAACACATAATGTGACTATGCAGGGTCACAATAACCTGAATAGGACTAGTTGTCTGTATATCATTTCTCCTGACTGCAATAACCAGCCTTCAAGGTACTTAAGACATTATACTGTACCTATGGAATTTGTAGAATGAGCATGCTCAAACAGGAGCTTTTAATAAGTTTAAAATACCGTTTACGTACTGTAAAGTACCTATGCCAAGTAGTCTTGGCATAGATTCACCACAGAAATTTTCATACTTTCTAATGAAAGGGAAATAATGCCGAGAATGGTATTTTTTATGGAGGCTTTCCATTGAATTGAAAAGGCATATATTGCATAATTTTCTAGGTTTATTTAATTCTGGGATTTATATAATTGGTTTCTTTATTGTTTCAATAAAAACACCACTGTTGATTATTGTAGGTTAAACTCAATGAAGACACTATTGTTGGTCATTGTAAGTTTAATCATTTTAACTATGTATACTAGTCATAATTTCTATTTATATCTACAGATACACTGCAATCCAGTTCCAGAGAATGCTACAGCATATTGTAAATCTTCAGAATCACCATGCTTGTTCAACATACTCAGTGATCCCTGTGAATATTTTGACCTTGCTGCAGTTCATAAAGATGTCTTGTCTGTCTTGGAAGTCATTTTGAAACGATATAATGCAACTGCTGTTCCTCCTGCTAACAAACCCTGGGATACTGCTGCCAATCCAAAGTACTGGGATTATACTTGGACAAATTGGAAAGATTTCAATAGTCCCATTGTATCAGATTTTGATAAAAAATATGAAGAATATAATAAGCTAGGTGATATGTATAATGATGCACAACATATTTGAAAGTATCAGTATATTATTTGTTTTTGTTTTTCTCTTTGATTTGCTAAATGCTGAAAAAATGCACAAGAAAGTTACCCCAGCACTTTTGATAGGAAAATTGTACAGATATCTTTTGAAATTTCTACATTACTGTACTGTAATGAGTACTGTCTTTTATACACCAGTCTCTATGCAATGCACAGTTGCATCCTCTTTCTGGTGTTGTTGCATCTTCTCTTGATGGTTCCAAGAGAGGCTAGAGGTGTTAAATATGCCAAAGATAGAAGGAAAAGAGGCAATATGATCACAACAAACAAAATAGTAACAGGAATCGACAAAATTGACAGAGGAATTCTTTAAACTAGCAGCTTCAAGAACAAAAGCTCATAAATTCAAACTAAGGAATCAAAGGTGTCAAAACATATTAGAAATTGTTCTTTTGCAAACAGAGAGGCAGTTGGTTCAAACAAGTTAAGTGAGAAGGTGGTGGAGGCCAAAACTGTCAGTAGTTTCAAAGTATATGACAAAGAGTACTGGGAAGATGAGACACCACACAAGTTGCTCTCATCTTGTAACTACAAATAGGTAATTACTATTGTACAAACACTATTATTTTAACTGTAACTTAAAATAGGTAATACACTAATAGAGCATAGAGACATGAATGTTGTAATAGGCTGTTGGTAGATTGTGTTTTTACAATTAAAAATACAGATGTTCATGGGTTAATAATACTGTAATTTTTTCACTTGAGAATATTAAAATGTTTGATTAGTGCCAATTGTAAAATAGCTTTATTTTCCCACAAAAATCTGGCAAGGAAATTACAAACACATGGAATAAATCGTAAAGTACTAGAATGGATAAAACATTCGTTAAAACAAAGAAGGCAAAGGGTCGTTATAAATGAACATAAATCTGACTGAGAAAAATGTGATGAGTAGAATACCACAAGGTTCCATCTTAAGGCAAATCCTTTTTGTCATTTACATCAGTGACATAGATGAGAATATCACAAACCACATCATCAAATTTGGAGATGACACTGAGAACTATGGTAAAGTAGGAAGCTAAAATGATATTGAGGCCATTCAAAGAGATCTACATGAACTCCACAAAAGATAGGAAGACTGGCAAATGCATTCTAATATTGACAAATACAGAACATGGATGCAGGGCCCAACAATGCACATCATGACAATCAAATCAGCATCACTATCTTGCAGCAGATTGATGAAAAAAATGGTCAAGGAGTAAGGATCCACCAGTCATTTAAAGTTGTATTACAGGTGGGAGCTGCAGTAAAAAAAAAAGTAGGAATAGTAAAACCAGCTTTTGACTTCAAGGAAACGAAGGTAGTTACTGTACTCAACTGTATAAATATCTGGTGTGCCCCCTCATTGGACCATTGTATTTATCTGAATTTACCTGAGGGCCACCATCTTACTAATGACCTCAAAGATTCCAGCAGTGCTGGAATACCAAAGCACTGCTGAATTCCAGCAGTACTTTGGTATTTACATCTTTTGTGGGTATGTGGTTCCATGGGTTTATAACCTTATGGGTGAAATGCATCTCCTATTTTCTGTTCTACATTGTGGGTTTGGTAAGCTTGAAGCCATTGCTCCGTGTGTGGTACATCTGTAATGTTTTTATTGTTATGTTAGTTTTGGTGACAATAAACACGGATAGTAACAAATTATATATATATTTGGATGACTGTAATATACAGGGATTTGAAGATGAAGATGACAAGCAATGGTGTGACAGCGTGGCAACTAGTTAAATATTATGTTGTACGCTGATCAATGTTGGTGGTATTGAAGAAGATCCAGTGAACCACCATTGGAGTTAGACTGCTGATGCTACATTATTAATTGTCTTATATCCACACTTCACTTGACCTAGTGTGATGAACACAGATTGCGTCTGGCAAATTGATCATCATTTTGATGAGAAAACTCCCTTGATGATTGGAAAAACTTGATAGGAAACTCACTTGTTACTTTTGGCTGTAAAAAGTAGGGAAGTGATTCGTGGAAACTTTGGGAAACAAATACTAATTGTTATTAGTACACATAGTATTATTGGAGAACCTTCAAGTGTTTATTGTAGAACTTCTTGGACTGTGAAATTCTTAGGGATAAGTTATGTGGGATAAGTGGGAAAATTTAATTGCCTGCAGTAGAACTTCCGAGAACTTAGAGCAACTATATTACTCTTAAGATGGTTGCTACACATCTGATCTTTTAAAAGAGTGGTCTGGATCAATATCCTCAAAATTTTTCAGTATTTTCAAAGTTTAGATGAGATCAGCCCTGTCAAATTCGATTTGTCGTGTTGTTAGCCCTGTGGCATGGAAATGTCTTCAAAATGGCTTGTATGCTTTGGAGAAAGTTCAACAAAGAGCGATAACTATCATCTCAGAACTAAGTCAACTCTCATACAGGAATAGTTGAGGATCACAAGACTAACATCACAGCAAACCAGACATGACAGGGCTGGTCTCATTGAGACTTAAAATACTGAACAAGTTGGAGGATATTAATCCAGACCACTTCTTTAAAATGTTAAATGTAACACAAACAAGGGGCAACAGTTTCAAGCTCAACAAGCCGCAATGTATGACAAAGCATAATTTCTCACCCATAGTGCCATAAACCCAAGCAACCTCGTACCCGCCTAGGTCATAAATGCCAAGACATTACTTTAGCTCTAAATATTGTTGGGAAAAATCTTTAATGACAATGGAGCGACATTATACAACCCGCCGACTTCATGTCCCCGTCGAGGCCACTAGAGAGAGAGAGACAGAGAGAGAGAGCATTGCTGCTTTATCTAGTTTGCCATGAAATATTGAATTTTCTCTGAATAATATTAGAGAAAATGTTCAATTAGGGGAAACACTTCTATCATTTGAAATTGTTATTAGGGGCCTAAAAAATACAGATACAAAGTAAGTATGCAATATTTAGGTTGCAGTATGTTACAGTATAGTGTAGTATGATGCTCTCTTATTTGTTATCAATAACATTGATATATTTTATTATTGTACTGTTTCCCGTACCAATCGTTCGCATAATAGTCGTTTCGTACATAAATTAATATTACAATATTTAGAAACAAAAATATATGTGCATTATTTAGTGTTTTGTGCCGTGACATTATATGGTTAGCTTGATATGTATACATATATAAGTGAGGTAGATGATGAGTTGTGTGAGGTGTGAGGAGGGTCATGTATGAGAAGTGTGTGGATGGCGGCCACGACCCGCACACACCTACACTCTCCCTCACACTCCCTCATACTCTCCCTCCTTCCTCACACTCATCACCATCATCATCATCCCTCACTCATCACACTCACACCTTAATACACCAGTCATGGACAGCCTCACCCAGGGACCCAAGACGGAAATTAGTGATTTTAAGCACCAGGTGAGTCAAGTCCCCCCAGACCTGGACATCACAACATATTTACCTGAATTTACCTGAGGGCCAGTGACCTCGACGAGGACAGGAAGCCAGTGGATTGTCAAATGTACCCCCCCCCCTTTTTGCCCTGATGATCTTTTCCAGCTGTATTCATCAAACTCGTACTTCACTTTATCTCAGGTGTTTGACAGGTGTTTGAGCGAGTGTAGACCTAATTCTCTTGTTATATATATGACAGTTATATGGAGGTTTAGCCTCACAATAGAGGGTGTTAGGAGCTTTGCCAGGTGTGTTAAGAACACCTTTCGTTTATCTTCTCACCTTAACATCATTTGTAAAGCATCATGTAGTTTACCTCTACAAAATTATACAATATTTAGATTTTTAAAATCAGAATGGAGGCTCAAATGACTTCTGGTCAAAACTCTTTATGTGTATAATTCAGTGATATACAACTTGTTATTATAATAACATTTATTTGAAAATCATTTGACATCTATATGACTCCTTACCTAACCTAGCTTATGGAGCGTGTGTCGAGTGTGTTCCCACGGGGCCCAGCCGTGGTACCCAGACTGTGCTGGTGAACCAAGTTATGCCAAAGGATTATCCACAATGGAATTGTTTTTTGGCCAGGTTGTTATATTGCTTATAAAGAACGTTCAACACTATAACATATTCACTAATACAATCGTGCCCCAGGTAGCGCAGTATTCGTTCTCGACACGATCGAGAATTGCGGGTTCGAATCCTGGGCAGGATAGAAATTGTTGGGGATGTTTCCTATCGCCTAATGCATCTGTTCACATAGTAATAAATCGGTACCCAGGAGTTTGCTTGTGAAGTTGCATCCTGGGGAGGGTCAATAGTTTGATCCGGGAGGGTCAATAGTTTGATCCGGGAGGGTCAATAGTTTGATCCGGGAGGGGGGGGGAAGACCTCAATATAAGCCTAACCTGTATATATACACACTTGCTGCCTGTCCCCCAATGCAATGAATTATTATAATAATAAAACATTCTATGTTTTAATCGCCTATTCAATGCTGACATTGAGATCTGATATTACTGCACGAGGTAGAGTGCATCAATATTTATTTGTAGGATTTAATTTATTTGGATATGTTTAAAAAATTATATTGAGGTAAAAGATAGAGTAGTGTACAGTATCATTTTTTCTAGGTATTGTTTTGATTTGATTTCCCATTGTCAGGGACAAGAACCCTATTAGGCTTATTAAGGTCCTCTGGAGTCTACATAACGAGTCAGTAGACCTAACCTAGGACGGAGAAGAACAAGAGTTGGTTAACTCCCACATGCCTACAACATATTTACAGCTGGGTGGACAGAGGCATTGGGTGTAAAGAATTAAAATTAAATTGTTGTGGATTGCCAAGTATATAATATTTTCTCCTGATAATTATCTTACCTTACATTGTTGTGTTGATTAATTAGGAAAAATATTGGCATTTCCTGGACTTAAAACTTCATATATAATATCAGTTCCAAAGATGGTAATGTCGACTAATTAATTATACAGCATAAAAAATTCTTGATGGATATTATTGAATATAGTATATATTGATTATATTGGATGTCGTCAAGGCCACTAGTGTTAGTGGCACTCAGGTAAATAGTAGTCATTTTCAATATTTGAACATTTCAAATATAAAACTGTATATGTACTGTAATTTCATACAGCCATTTCAAATATATTTCAGTATGTATTCTGTATTTGGTTATAAACCACAAGTTTACTTTACAGTTGTTTATTCATTGCCACTTTTATATTTATTAACATTTTCTGTTTCAGCTTAGTGGATTGTTGGCTACATTACAAAAGCTTCCATGTGGAGAACAGCAAGCAGCCTTAAAACTCCTGCAGTTGACAGTTAATCATCAACTTAATGAAGCACAACACTCCAAACATAAGAAGCCCTCATCAGTTTCACAAGAACAATGCATTCAAGAGGAAAATAACCACTGCTTGCACCAGGAGACAAGGAATGCTGAAGTTCATTGTGATTTGCAGACACATTCTTCAGGTGATGGCATTTTTCAAGCTTTACAACAGGAAACGCTCAAGAAAACATTCATTGTGTCAAAGCCGCAGAGTTTGGATCAAGGATCCTTACAAAATGTACACACACTGCAACCTATCCAAGAAAAGCTATCTTCAAATGTCTTCCATCATATACCCAACGCAAATTCAATGGAAAAAGTGCAGAAAACACTAGAAACAATCGAAAATAATCTTCCTTTACATAAAACAGTTGATTCTCAGGAAGTTAGCAATACTCTGCAGCAAATTACAGACATGAGGGTATTTGATGAATCTCAAGAGCACACTGTAAATTTACAGACAGCCAAAAGCTCTAAAGAGGCTACAGTAAATATGAAGGAAGCCTGCTGTCTACCACAGAGCATTCTGGATTTTAGAATAGCCCCTGAACCTAAACAGAGTTCCTCTTTTTTCAAGGCTGTAAATGAATTCCAGCCACAAATAAAAAATGAAAGGACATTATATGATAAACAGCAAAATATACTAAGTGTGGGCAAAACCAGTAATTGCTTGCAACACTCAACAAAACCTGAACAATATGACAAGGCACCTCAAGAGGCTTCTGTAGACAAGATACACGAGTCCCAGCATCAACCTCTTCCCTTGCTCTTGCATAATGAAACACAAGAGCTGACTTCGGTTAACTCAAATCAATTGGCTGATGTTAGTCAAGGAGTTACAGAATTTATTGCAATTCTCAAGTCAGAAAATCAAAACAGAAGATTAAATGCACTGCAAGGATCAAATAGCTCGCAAGATTTTCATGAGAGTAGTGAAGTTGAATCTGACGAAACTCGCTTCAGAATGTTAGATATAAAACAAGAAAGAATTGGAAGTAAAATAAATCTAAGTAATAGAAATGTATCATTTGATAATACTAGTTCTAGTTCTTTCAATGTATCAAATTTTAGTCACATACATGATAAAAACAATTTGTACACCGAAGACGGTGCATATATATACATAATAGAAAATGTTTCTGAAAGGACTAATCAAGATAACCTTGATAAATCTCTAGGAATGCCATATGATAATGATAGCTTTCTTCAGTGTAGTGAGGAAAGTGAAGACCCATTAACTGATTCACATTTTGAGAAAAATCCTGTTGATTTGAGTAATGCTTCAAGTGTTTACAACTCAAGAAAGATCAGGAACACGGAAAAATTAGAAGAGTCTCATGTTACTCATACGTATTCGTCTAAATTAAGAACTTTACTGTGTAAAGGTACCTTAAATGAATCTAGCAATGTAACAGTCAAAACTTCACAGAAAATGGAAAGTTTAGACAAATTTATTCGCAAGAAAAAGGATCATGGTGGAGTCCCAAGTGAAATTCAGAGACAGAAGAAAGCAAGAAAGATCAATAATGCAAGTGTGATAACAGAAAAAAATGAGCATTCATCACTGGAAGGTAACTGCACACATTCTTCAGACAATGATGTGCTGGAAGTTGATCTAAAGGCAGAAAAAGTGAAGTGTGATAGCTTTGGCCAGGTTCCTCTGGGTGCTCAGGAGAGTGCAGTACATTCTGCAGTGGCAGAACAACATCAGGTGACAGCAATGTCATCTTCAAATGTAGGCCAGAGCTTAACAGTTCGTGTAGATTCACTGGAGACAGAACATGTTGGCAAAAGTGTAGATATATGTACAAGTAAGCAAATGACATTAAACCAACTGATGAAAAGTTCAAAAACAGCTGTGCTTGAAGAAACAAATCAGGAGAGAAAGGACAAGGAGGTTTCATTGTCAGCAAATCTATTACCTGTATGCTGCAGAAGTTGTAAAAGAGAATTGCCTGATGTGTCTCTTCTCTCTGTGCATCTGCGGCGGTGTGAAGGGCATCTCGCCTGTACATTTTGTGAAGCAAAATTTGTTCACAAGGTAAAATGTTTTAGTATTTTTATTAAATTAAAAATATTTAATATAGTTCCAATATTTAGATGTTTTTTGAGAGGGCTGCATGGTGGCTCCTTGAGCTAGCTACTTGGATAGCTGCACGAATTCAATCCAAATCAGCTACATTCTTTGTTGTGGTGACAGTGTGAAGTTCCTTTGTCTTCCTTTTCTTCTTTTTTTTCCACCTGAGCCATTTTGGTCTCTGGATAGTGTTGATCTTTCTTTTCTTCTCGCGGTTCTCGGTTGCTTCTTTTGTCCGTGATCCGCTTCTCATGTTTTGTTCTGGTTGGACCCTCCTTTCCAGTTTTCAGATGGGGAAGCTTCCTGCTCTCTGGAAGTTAGGGGGGTCTATATTCTCTTGACCCTGGTGGACAGTCTCTTCATTTGCAGCTGCCTGCATTTTTGGCGAAGAATGAGACAGTTGGCTTCCGTTGTGGTCCGTTGCCTGTTGATGTTTGATTTATCCATCTTCGGGTGCATTTTCTGTTGTATCCGGTTGTAGCTATTCTTTGCTACCTATGTGCCACCTATGTGCTAAAGTACTGTACTTCAATAGACATGTTTGTTGATCCAGTTTCCTTCGTCCCATTCCAAGGCTTATTTCTCTTGGATTATTCATATTGTCATTAGGTCTACCCAGCCTGTGGTCTACTCCTGAACCCGTTATCACAATTTTGTGCCTATTGTCTACTATGTTTTCTGACATGTCGTGGGTTGTTCTTTATGCTTGGGGATTTTTGAGGTCTAACAGGGGTCCTGTTGGCCTATTACCCTTCTTTGTTCCTGGTCCCTATCAGGCTTGTGTTGGCTTTTAGGTTCTCCTTTTCGAGATTTTTGTCTTCAATTCCTTCCTTTCCTGGAGTGTTGCATTTTTCTCTTATACTCCGTGGTTAGCTATAAGGAGCCCCCATTTGGTCCCTCCAGAAAACCAATACTGAATGTAATGAAATGCCTGTTTCTGGTTAGATATAGAAATCAAATTAGCTGAGAAATGGAGTAATAACCAATTAAATTTTTTAATAAAAAAATGGAGCTGGTTTTGGTGGAAACCAAAAGTGAAAATGGTTTTCATCAAGGTGCTGTTTTTATCCTATTGCATAGTATCTAACTTGATCCATTGCAAGAGAGAGTTAAGAGCCAGTAGAGCTGCCTTTTGCATAGGCATTACTAAGGACAATGTTTTCTGTTATGATAATCTAGTTCTACTTGCATTGACCAAAGAAGCTATGGAAAACTTCATAAAATTATGTGAAAGATATTGAACCAAATGTTCAATCCTGCTTAATGTGCTATAGTAGTCATAACTATAGTAACTTGCATGACTAATAGTTTCTAATTCTATATACACTTTTTCAGGTAACATATTCAAAGCACATGGAAGGCCACAAGAGGAATGTGTGCAGTAAATGCCCCCAAAGCTTTTGTAGCCACAAGAAACTGAAGGCTCATATGAAATCTGAGCACAATTTTGATTTAATCTCTAAAACGTATCCATGCCATATGTGCAGCAAAACTTTCCTCAAACGATCATCTCTTTACTATCATCTTAAGGTCCATGCCACAGGCACTGAGGTGAGTATTGGTGAATTTTGAAAGTGTTTTGGAGCAGTTTGCATGACCAGATTTCTTATTTGTTATAAAATAATTAATATCTGAATAACATGCTTTTAGTATCTAACAACTGAACCATTTCTATCAGCCATGGTTGGTCTTCCCCTTACAGTAACTGGTACTCTCCTTTGCTAGTCATGGCAGGTACAAGACCTCCCTGCTCTCTCTTTGTACCACTATCTCCCTATCTCTATTTCTCTATCAACCTTTCTATATCATACACACACGCTTACTCGCACGCTCACTGCTGACGTGGATGAAAACTTTATGGGAGGTACAGAATTGCTGCGTAGAATATGGTATTTTACCCAACTCAATGGTTTAGTCTTTTAATCTGAGATGTGATAAATTGTAACTTAAAGTCTCATATTGCATTATACGTATTAATTTCAATTTAACAGACTTCTTGTTCTTAAGTATTCATTATATAGTACTTGTTCTTCAGCTGATATCTGTGTTTTGTTGCAGCACGTATGCCAAAATTGTGGCATGTTTTGTAAAGGTAATGAGAGCTTCAAGTTGCATATGGCTGAGCACCTCAAAGCTACCAACTTTCACTGTCATATATGTACAGCTAGCTTCAGGCGTCGCCAGCAATATGATGACCATCTTAAGGTATGATATAGATATTCATGTATTTTTTATTTAAATTTTTATATTAATGATTTCCATATAAATATGCCACTGTATCTCCACATTGTGGGTGTTCTCCTAACTTCATGCCTACAAAGATGTCATTAACAGTATGCTCATATACTCTACCCCAGTCCTAGTGGGCAGATAAAAATTAAGTAGTGTACTGTATTGGTTATGCAGTACTAGTCCAAGAGCAAATTTACAATGTAAAATTACCTGTTAAATATTCATGGTTGAATTTCTTGCTGAAATATAAACACTAAAGATATTAGCAGATAACCTAAACCTTTTTGTTGTGATGTTCACAGAGTAACAATGTGTAACAAGTGGCATAAAGCAGTTTTTCCAATTTAGAAGGCCTAGGAGTGGTTCTATTAAATAAGAACAAAACATAGCACTTAATATGTGTTGTTCTCACTCATTGTGGAAATTCACAGAAATGAAGAATCATATTGGGATGAAAAGTAAGCTGTTCTTTTAGGCATCCTATGCAACATAAGTCCCTTTTCAGGATTTTGCTTTATTATAGATTTATTTCTAAACTGAGTATTTATATCTGTTTAAAGTTTTACTGTAATATTTTTGGGTTTGGTTTCTTCTTCCAGCATCACAAGAACAACAATTGTGAAATTTGTGGACATCCATTTGCCACTAAGCGAGCTTTGGTACGCCACTGTCGCATAGAGCACAAAAGACTACCTCAAAACGTTACTGTTGGTCGGGAATATAAATGTGATAAATGTGACAGAGTCTTTAATAGACCTTCAATACTACAACATCATTTACAGTTGCATGGAGGTAAATATTGAATTTGTTCTTGTCTGTTTATTTAATTGTTGTGTGTAGCATACTATAGAATTGTAAAATGTATGGGGTTTGTATATACTGTACTGTACTGTCCAGGGAACCAAAAATTTGTTTCACATATTTTTACATGTGTGTAAAATCAGGCATTACAGTCAAACCTGTTTGAATTTCACCATACAGTATAATACCTAAACTTCTTGGTTGTGGTTTTTGAAGCTCTGTGCTCATTAAAGTATTATTAAGAAATAAGGCAAATGTGACTTTAATGTAATACTGTACTTGGGAAAAATTTGAGACAGCAGGAGGGTTAAACACAAATACTGTGAAATTCAGTATGCATTTCTAAAAATAAATATATAAATACTGTAGTATGTATGTATGTACATATATATGAGGACTTGTAGCCTCAGAGATGGGAACAGAGTGAGGTAATGTAATAATCAGGAGAAAGTGCCAAGCCATTGAAACTATATAGCACTTGGAAGGGATGAGAATAAGGATTTGAGATAGGATGGAGGGAAGGAATGGTGCCCAACAACTTGGATGATGAAAGGTTGAACACTGACCTGTTTTTTTTACTTTATACATATGAGTATTTGCTTCTCCTACCACCCCTTTTATTATTATTATTATTATTATTATTATTGGATAAAAACCCACACTTGTGTATTTGTGAAATTTATGTAAGGAATTTACACCAAGCCTTTTGCACTCTCCTGAGTGCGTGATTGGACACACGTCAACATGGACCTTGATAAAGCACTCATGAGAGTGCATAAGACTTGGTGTAAATTCCTCACATAAATTTCACAACTACACAAGTGTAGTTTTTTATCCTATGTTATTATGTCTGTGAGAAGACATTACTATTATTATTATTATTATTATTATTATTATTATTATTATTATTATTATTATTATTATTATTATACAGAATGAAAAGGTTGAGAAATGTTGGTCTAGAGGAACACTACTGTACAGACTAATTTCAAACAATTGTTTTCTATTTTTTAATATTTATTGATATAAGTGAAATATAATTAGTATTTTTAGTGTTTTTGAGTATTGTATATGTTAGACTTTAATCTTGACAAGTTCTAAACCCCCCAAAATTCCTGCCAGACAGGAAAATTTAACTAAAATGTCTGGTGTATCTGGTGGTGTTCATATTTTGAATGGAAGAAAAAAGCCACAAATCCAACCAGCATCTGAAGGAATGAGTTCCATTTGAACAGAAGTACACTGTACATACTACTGTACCTCATGTGTACTATCCATCTATCCCACACTACCTCCATCTAGCAAGTGAAGTTGCATTGATAATTAGGAGAATGACAGTTGACTAAGTGGTATTGTAAAGTTGTTTTTCTTTAATTTTGCTATTTCTGTTATTGGAACACGAGCTATGTATATGTATTTTTGTTTTTGTTTAAGAAGCCTTAACTTCTGTTTAATAGTTACTTTATGTATGCTCTCTTTATTGCAGGTGTGAAGCCTTTGGAGTGTCGTCTGTGTAACAAACGGTTCAGCCATAAGCGGGGCCTCCGAAAGCACATGAACAGTATTATACATGAACATATGCTTCTTACAAATAATTTGCAAAAGGACCATGCATATGATCTCAAACAAAATTTTGCTTTCATTTGTGAGTATTGTGGAATTAAGTTACCAACAAGACATATGCTTTCAAAACATAGTCGTCTGGCACATAAAGTTGGTATTACCCGGAGCTGCCCTCATTGTGATTACAAGACAAAACGCAATCACACATTAAAGAGACACATGGAACTCCATTTAGAGAATCGTAGTTTTATGTGTGAAGTTTGTGGTAGTTCTTTTCAAGCTCTTGCCACTCTTAAGGATCATCACAACTTTGTGCACTCAGATGAACGCAACTACAAGTGTTCCCAGTGTAACAAAAGTTTTAAGAATAAATCTTCTTTAGCACGTCATAGCCGTACACATTCTGATGACAGGCCATATCAGTGTCATTGTGGAACAAGCTACAAGAGGCTTTCTCATCTAAAACGACATATGTCTTCAGCTCACAATGAAATCTTGAAATCTAGAGCAGTGAAAAAGTTCAAACAGACTGAAGAAATACAAATAAACTCAGAACAATCATTTGATGGGCAGGATCCAATACAGTCCACAGAATTTTCGGATGGTGAAGAATTTGAATTTGTATCAGTATCTAATTCCTCATTATCCCCAGTAATGCAAACGGAAACATCAGTAAAAAGTAGCTCCGACATCCTTCTCCCAGCGCAGGAAAGTATTATCCTAATGGGTGAGAGCTCTAATTCAGAACCGGGCCACCTCATCACAGTTGGGGATTCACAAATCATTCAACTCATACCATCTACATTTCAATTTCCTCAAGAAAGCAGTTTTCAGGCAGTATCTCTTGTTTCTACTAGTGAACTCCACACACTCCCATTGTCAGCTGCAGCTTCCTATGATCAAGTGACTCAAAATAGCCAAGTAGTTGTGGAACCATTTAGTCTTTCCAAAAATTCACACTCTATGGTCATGGTTCCTGCTTCCCGGGAGGACCATGCTCACCTTGGTAACTCAGAGGCAATTGGAACACTCAGAACACTGGAGACTGGAGCCTTTACTGATTCTAGCCATATTGGAAGAGTAAAGAGAGAGGTTAAACAAGAAATGACTATGCACACCCTAGAAAGTCAAACAGACCTAACAGTAACCCCGAGCCTGGACACTTTTGATTACAGTAGTCCACCTTCATCACAAACACTCCTCGCTACACTCCCTTCAGCACATTACATAACACACACACATTCAAATGCTCAAATAAATCAAGATTTACTTCAGCAAAATTTAATATGCTCTGATTTTGTCCTTCCTGTAGCTGATGGTAGATAATGCTAAAGATAGAGTACAGTATATAAATTTGAAAACGGTTTACTGATACAATTACAATTTCAAATATATTACATACTGGATGATGCATATGCTTTGTAAGCTGTATGGTAAATGTAATGGATAATAACAAGCTGTTGTTAAATACAAGTGATTGTGTTTTTGTGTATGAGATTGTACACTATGAAACCTAACCAAGCTTGAAGGATGTTAGGATTCCTAAGTCCATAGGCCAGTATTTATAATATAATATACTTAAAAATATATTTTTCATATACAAACATGTACAGTATATTAATGTTTTTACATTGTGGTAATGTATATGGTTTGTGTGAGACTTGGGGTATCCCTAGTAATGATACCATATGGTTTTTACATGACTTCATTTCGTGAATTGGACTGAAACTTTTAAGACAATGTATAGTGGTGCAAGGAAGGTCTATATTGTTACTGGACTATGTAACTCCTTAGTGAAAAATGTGAACACAATTTTAGCCTACCATCAGTAATTGAGGATGAGATCTCGAGTGATAATCCAAATAGTGTAGTTTATTGATAGTGATTCCATAGGAAGTTTTGCAATAAAGTAGAAAGTTGCAATTTTTGCATACAGCATTCCTTTATATCATGCATTAAAGAAATTTATATCGACCCCTGGTAAGTACAGTATTGCAGAATTGCTTCAGAAGTTTCAATTAGCATTATATAAGTATGCACACAGTATTTATTTTTAGTCTTTAACCAGTATAAAAATTTAGTCTTTATAGACAGATACTGTTTGAGAGACATGATAATCCTGTCCCCCACAAGTTGCCCTTCTCCTACAAGAATCCCGCTATTATATGATCTCTCTCATTCCATATCCCCATCCTCTCCCCACCACCTCAACTCTATATTCTGGGATAATATGATGGATTGCCCTCATGTAATCAATACATATCTAGTTCTTGTATGTGGGTTCTCCAAAGATTTATATGTTGTAAAATATAAAAAGACTGTGATACAATTTTATTTATTGTAATAATTACCAGGCCACAGGTGCGGTGATCCAAAGAATCATCACTTGACAGACTGGTATATTGTACAGTATGTTCTTAATACTTACAGCTTAAAATGTTAAAAATCATTAGTTTAAATAAAATGGTTCAAAAAGTAACACACTGTAACTACAATAGATCAGTAAACACTGCCATGCTTGCATCAATGAACCTCATATGCTGAACAATACTAAGTGTTAACAGTTCACTTGGGTTGAAATTTGTTTATCTTTAATAATTATTAGTATTTGATTTGCATATCCAATATTTGCAAAAAATACGTAAGAGCTGTACATTACTTTTCTTAATATGTGATTCCATAATACAAATATTTCAATAACCTTGACAAAAAAATTTAAGGTTAATGTTGACATTTTAATGTGATAATTGCTACATCTGAGATGTGCACGGTCCACATACCAAGGTATGGAAGTACAATACTCTTCAGTAGATAGTTGCATTCTTAAAACAAATGAAATCTTGTAATTGTAGAGTAATTTTATGTAAGAGTACAGTCTGCACGTGTGTCCAATGATGTAAATACAGTACATATACATAGTATATAGTACTGTACTGTACACTATATCAAAATTGTGTCTGATATATAATACTTGTGAACTAATAGGTACTGAACCCGTTTTGTTTTACCAAAGATTACGGTCCACTCAGAGTTTAGAAATTCTTTCCTTATTACAATTATATTTTGGCCCAGAATGATAAATGTGTTGGCACATAATATTATGCATAGACAAGTTTTAGTTAGTTTAGTTCATTTATTATGCACCCCATACCCATCTTGTGGGCGGTAGTGGAAAGGGTTACAGAGGCACATAATGGGCTCAGGGACTGAACCCCACAATTCATTTAGCTAAGCAAGTTACAATCATGATGAGCTAGTTACAAAATTCAGTATAAGTCGTCACATCAACAATGGGTTCGAGATCGACCACAAATAGTTTCTAAATTAAGCAACTGACATGGTTGGAGAGCTAGTGTCACAAAGGAATAAAAATTGCATTTTAAATAGACGTACTTGAAGATAAAATAGGGGAGAAAATACGATTATTAGGAATGTCTGAGATGAGGCACCAGCTGCATGGCAATGAGAGGAGAGAGAAACTCTGAAAAAGGAATAATGGCCAAGTGTAAAACAGACCCTGGCCTATTCTATAAATTATAAGGGGAGGTAAAATAGAAAAACTTTCAAGGAACCGTGCCACATAGTCCTCCCAGCTTGACTTTTCAATAATTACATCTCGAGCCACTAGATAAAAATGAAGCAGATAGACCTGATTGAGTCTCACCTTGGGTTCTAAAGTAACATGCATCCGAAATTAGTGCTACACTACACATTAGCTTCCAAATGTCTTGATAAACTGGGATCCTCACAGACATGGAAGGAAAAATGTTAAGAGTATATAAAAATGTAAACAGAAGACCTGTGTAGTGTCAGGTCATATTTATAATCAAATGTGTAGAATACCTGGAAAAAATACTAATGGACAGACAGTATATCCATGAGTATTGTAACACATGAACAAAACAAATAGCAGTCCAGGGAACACAGGTACAAACAACACACAGTCCAACAGGAAAAGTGCACATTATAATAATAACACGAAACAAAGCACCATAAAAATGACAAAACATAAAATATACATAAAAAAAAACAAATAATACACAAACATTACAGCCGACTCCGACGATGCATAAAGGAAGGCACCGAAGCACCAGCGCAAAACAACATACATAACATATGAAAGTATGTTATATACTTATTATATACAGTTGTTATTCCGTACACAGTAAGTATTCCAAATCCTCCATTCCTCCTCGATGTGACGTACGCGTGACGGAATAGTCAGCACGGGCGGGGCCACGACCTCCCAACCCGGGGAACCAGCAACCAGGGACACAAGAGGCCATCGGGGAAGGCACAGAAACAGGTATCACGGCCCCCACACCACTGACCCCCGTCCCATGGACAGCCACCACCGTACCCTCTACTGGACCCGCCACAGCAGCAATACGGGCTGCAGGAGCCGCAGGCACCCCATCAAATCAAGTCAAATGTTTATTCAGGTAAAGTACATACATACAAGGTAAGATACAAACATAATGTCGGATTTATAGATAGAGCTAGTACATACAATGCCTAAAACCACTATTACGCACAGCGTTTCGGGCAAAGTGTGGGAAAAACACTTAGACTAGAACTATACTAATTGAGATCAAAGCATACATTGAGTTGAAAAAAGGGAGGGGGGGGGGGAAATACATGGAGAACAGCAGTTATACAAGGTGGTCAACAAACATTATTGTCTGAAAACAGCAAGACATGGGTTGATATTTAGGGGGTAAAGTAGTTTACATATTGTATATTAGGTAGTACTTAGTTCTTCACTTTAACTGGTTGAGAGAGTTACAGCCTTTGACACGATTGGGAAGGTCATTACACATTCTGGGTCCCTGATTTGCAGAGCATTTCTAGTTTGGCTAAGTCGCACTCTTGGAATATCAAATGGTACAGTATTTGTTTCTGGTGTGGTGCCCATGGGTTATGTTAAAACCTTTTAGGAACCGTTTAAGGTCAGGATTGGCATTACAGTTCAGAGTTTTAAATATACAGAGAACAGTTGAGAGGATGTGCAGTGACTTAATATCTAACATTCAAAGATTTAAGTAAGGGTGCCGAGTGTTGTCTAAGGCCGGAGTTTGTTATTGTTCTAATAGCAGATTTGTGTTGAGTAACTAGAAGACGTAGATGATTTTGGGTAGCAGAATCCCAAGCATAAATACCACCGAAAACCATAAATACCAGCATCAACCTCACCCTCATCCGTATCCGAAGACAAGGAACACTCAAAGTCTCCTACATTTGCCCAAGACACACGATCAGGAGGAGGGGACGAACTGAGAGCCCACCTCGTACGTTTTGAAACCGGCCGCAAGTCATCGAAATTCTCCACGACCACCACAAGCTACTCAGGAGCACCTTGGGGAGGCAGCGGACAATCACGCACCACACGGCCATGTAACACTGCAGCCGCGGCGCCCCTCGGAGGTACAGGGCCAAGCGTTAAGCACTACTACAGGCGCACAGCGGGAACCACAGGAACCGGCACTGCATCCAATCCGGCAGCATCTGGCACCACACCAGCCCCCACGTCTACCGCCACAGCAGCCGGAGGAGAGGGAGACATGGGAAGGTGCGGCGGGGGCGGGACCACTAGCTCCACGTCCACTACGTCCTCGACACCCACAACGGAACTCGGAGGGCCTGTAGACACCACGGACACCTCCGGACCATCCACAGGACGGGACAAAACAACCTCGTCATCACAAACGGAGTCCCACAGGCCCTCCAACGGCGGGAAATCCTCCTCCCGGAAGAGGTTCACCTGGCCCACACTGCCAGCAGAACAACTCGCAGCCTGATGTCCCGACAAGCCACACCGGAAGCACGTACGAGGTTGGTCCGTAGAAAAATCCTCATGGAGAAACCCATGAGCTGGACCGAAGACGATATAGCAGTCCGCGTCCCACTCGGGACGCCCTTCTACCTACCAGAGGAGATGAGGTTCATCGGAACATTTAACACGCTCCCATACCGGGCAAAGTAACGCTGCAAGAGGATCTCAGGGAACTCAAACGAAGCCCCGTGAACTAGGTCGTGCCGCTCCTGTCCAAAATAATCACAGAACCACCATCCTCAGGCAGCTGGAAGGATCGCCCATTATAGTGCCCAACAAAATCCAGGAAGACAGTCTTGGAGCCGAACTTCACCACCGCCCGGTGACCGGAGAGAATCTGCACACTACCAACCATCGCCACATCCATGCTCAGTAGGTCAAGCAGCACCACCTCCACCGCATGTTAAGTCACTTATCCAGTGAATTCCAGGCCAGTCGTCGATTCCCGCTGGACAGGGGCTAAGGGAAGCCCCATCACACCGGCAGACACGGCCACACCATCAACAACCTCAGCTTGCTTTGGGGTTGCATCCTGGGCGAGGTCAGTAATTTGGCCATGGGGGGGCGGACCTCGATAAAAGCCATACGTGAATAAATGTACTCTGGATTCCTGTCCCCCGATACAAAGAATTATATCAGGTAAGATGAAAAGTACATTGTAGCAAAGTTTAATATCAACAATATAAATTGACAGAGGTGATTACACTGGTAAAGATTAAGTACTTAATTAGTCTTAAGTACTAATTTTGAGGAAGTGGTTAGTACTAGATACAATGTGAGTTTGAAGTACAAGGAAGGAAACTATGAGGATGAAATTAGGTACTTTTTTTTTTTTGGAACAGGGCATAGGTTGGACAGTTATTTAATTCATCAGTGAGTGAGTTCCAAAGACTGGTCCCTTTTATTTGCATGGAGTGTTTGCACAGATTTAGCCTGACTGGAGATATAAAAGAGATATTTATTTCTGGTGTGATATTTGCGATTGAAGGTCGAGCAGCGAATGACGGTGTTCAGTCCTGAGGACAAGAATGTACCACGGAGTCCTTCCTGGGGATTGGGAGCCCTAACACCTACCGAGAGGAGGTTAACTCATCCATACCCGAATGCAATCATGTCGCAATGACCGTGTGGAGCTGAGGGAAGGAGGAATGTCTCGACGCCCCTGAACCTAACAGAGGGGGAACCAACTCCACTGAAGACTGAGAAATTATCTGGTAAGCTTATACGGCACTGTCAGAATGGTAAACTTCAAAACGGTCACCGCAACGCCCGGAGCTACCTTTTCGTGATGTGTTGAGCAGTTGCGATGTCAAAGCATCAGAGGCATCAGCTGAAGGAAGCGCCAGGGCCCGGGAATCAGACTCTAACGGAGGCCTATCCCAACCAACAGCAGGCTAGACCCCCAACCCTGCAGGACCACCTCTGGTGAAGAAGAATCCGATCGAGGGGCCAAAAGATAGCAGCAGCTACTAAAATGACCATAGAAACAGTCGCCTCTGGAAATAGGGGAGGCAAAAAGTGGAAGATGGCCCCTTAAATTCAAAGATTTAAGTAAGGGACCGAGTGCTGTCTGGGGCTTGAGTTTGTTATTGTTCTAATTGCTGATTTGTCTTGAGTAATTAGGGGTAGATAATTTTGGGCAGTAGAACCCCAGGCATAGATATATAGGACTGGCTGCATTTACAGCGTTGTGATTCGAACAAAATTCGTCAGCGAAGCACTTGTTCCGGAAGTGTTCGAACGTCATCAGTTGTGAGTCAGCCCATCCTCCAAACAAAGACCCAAAGTCCATTCCATGCACCCGCCAAACCCCCTGTTTATGAATGAAAAACGGTTTACACACACGACTCACAACTGATGACGTTCGAACACTTCCAGAACAGGTGCTTCACGGACGAATTTTGTTGGAACCACAACGCTGTCAATGCTTCACCCGCGTACTACAAATACAAATAATTGCTAACAGAACCTAAACACCTGCCTAAATATGTACAATATGGTAATATAAAATAATATTAACTTATATTTGATAAAATTCCTGTTTTGAATGAACAGCACGCTAAAATTTATGAATGCCCCTTTTGGGTCGACCGCTGGATGGAATGGACTTGGTGTGAGGCAACCCGTCCTCGACTCAAGTCCATTACATCCAGCGGTCGACCGCACAGACCCATTCATAAATCTTTACATGCTGTTCATTCAAAACGGGAATTTACTGAAATATAAATTAATATTATAATATATTAGCATATTGTGCATGGCTAGGTTAGGAGTTTAGGTTCTATTGGCGATTATTTGTATTTGTAGTACGTGGGTGAAGCATTTACAGCGGTTTGATTTGTGTTAAGTAATTAGGGGCAGATAATTTTGGGCAGTAGAACCCCAGGCATAGATATATAGGACTGGCTGCATTTACAGCGTTGTGGTTCGAACAAAATTCGTTAGTAAGCACTTGTTCCGGAAGTGTTCGAACGAAATCAGCTGTGAGTAGTGTAACGTGAAAACCGTTTTTCATTCATAAACAGGGGGCTTGGCAGGTGCATGGAATGGACTTTGGGGTCTTTGTTTAGAGGATGGGCTGCTGGATGTAATGGACTTGAGTCGAGGACGGGTTGGGACTTGAGTCGAGAACTGGTTGGATTTGAACAGAGGTCGTCAGCGAAGCACTGTTCGAGAAATGTTCGAACGTTAGTTGTGAGTTGTGTAAGACGTTTTTCGTTCATAAACGGGGTTTGGTGGCTGCATGGAATGAACATTTATTTGGCTTTTGTTGATAAGGACGGGCTGAATGAACATAGCATGAGGATTGGTTGATAATGATTCATGTGTATATTGTTTTTATTTATTTAACAGGGTGAAAAATGTTTTAAAGTATTTTACAAGTATTTAGTTAATGTTTACGAGGACGAGCAGCGGACAGTCAGAGCAACATGCCTTTGATAATCAATAATGGTCACTATTTGGTTTAAAATCAAAGTAACTTCGATAATTATTTCGGTATTGAATTACTGTCATTACTATTACTATTATTATTATTATATTACACTAAGAACATGTTAATATTTACAAATAACTTTAAACGTATAGTTTTTTCATAGCTGTTATGATACAAAGATACTGAATTTGATGTGTATTTTTCCTCTGGTTTAAAATAAGTGTTGATAAGTCCCTTGAGTATACAGCGTATAAGCTAAATAAATAAAGATTGAAGTAGGAGAGCAAGTGGTGGGCGGAGAGCGCATGCGCGGCCTCCTCACTTGTGAGAGCCACCAACCCAAACATCTCACACCAGTCGAGACTGAACCATGGTGCGCGGTGGTTGACGCTGGCTCCTTTATCGTATATGGAATTTGTGTGTTGTGTTTCTGTCGACTTTTGGTAAATGTAACGTTATAGATTTCGACAATGGGAGGTGCAGAAAGCAAGTGCATTGGGGACAGGGGAGGGGAGCCCGTGACGAGAAATAATGGCGTTCACAGTTCAGTTGGAGTGGCGACGCTGACAAAGGACAAGTTACCCATGCCGGACACTGAGGAACTAGAACGTCGCTTTACTAAAGTTCTGGTGAGTTTTAGTTCTCTTGATGCAGTGCTAACGAGGGAGGGCACTGGCGGAGGCCTGCTGGAGGAGGGGAGGGAGGGGCGTGATGGAGCAGCAACAGTTGTGGGTGGTGACGGGGGGAGGGGCGGGAGGACTGCAGGGGTCTGTGCTGCCATCTGGCTCCTGGGGGTGGGAGGGGCACACTTCCCCTCACATGTAGGCACTCCTTGGGAGGGGCACACTTCCCCTCACATGTAGGCACTCCTTGGGAGGGGCACACTTCCCCTCACATGTAGGCACTCCTTGGTAGGGGCACACTTCCCCTCACATGTAGGCACTCCTTGGGAGGGGCACACTTCCCCTCACATGTAGGCACTCCTTGGGAGGGGCACACTTCCCCTCACATGTAGGCACTCCTTGGGAGGGGCACACTCCTCCTCACATGTAGGCACTCCTTGGGAGGGGCACACTCCTCCTCACATGTGCCCCTCCCAAGGAGTGCCTACATGTGAGGGGAAGTGTGCCCCTCCCAAGGAGTGCCTACACTTCCCCTCACGTATAGGCACTCCTTGGGAGGGGCACACTTCCCCTCACGTATAGGCACTCCTTGGGAGGGGCACACTTCCCCTCACGTATAGGCACTCCTTGGGAGGGGCACACTTCCCCTCACGTGTAGGCACTCCTTGGGAGGGCACACTTCCCCTCACATGTAGGCACTCCTTGGGAGGGGCACACTTCCCCCTCACATGTAGGCACTCCTTGGGAGGGGCACACTTCCCCCTCACATGTAGGCACTCCTTGGGAGGGGCACACTTCCCCCTCACATGTCGGCACTCCTTGGGAGGGGCACACTTCCCCTCACATGTAGGCACTCCTTGGGAGGGGCACACTTCCCCTCACATGTAGGCACTCCTTGGGGGGGGGACACTTCCCCCTCACATGTAGGCACTTTAGGAGGATGTGGGAGGGGCACACTTGCCCCTCACATTAAGTATTCCTTAGGAGGGTGAGAGAGCAACACCACCCTTCACATGTACAGTAGGCATTCCTTACGGTGGATGGGAGGGGTACTTTTCCTCTCATGTAGGCACTCCTTAGGAGGGAGGGACACATGGAGGCACTTTTTTTTTGGGGGGGGGGGGGGGATCAACACTACACGTCACATATTGGCAGGACATGAGGGGTGAGATGCAGGATCAACACTTCTGTAGGTGTGGGAGATGTAGACAGTGTACCTTCACATTAGGTAACCAATAATAATGACTTTTAGGGAGGGGTATAACTTACATTATAAGTCTAGGCACTTGTAACTTGGTTGGATTGCTGTTCCCCCGCCTTCAAATGCTGCTGTTTTGTCTACAAGACTCCTGCCTCCCACAATAAAACCACCAGTGCCACCCGCAGCACTCGCCAGTGCTAGTGAATTGTTTCTAACACCACACACGATAACACCGTGTCATTCCCAATACCACACAATACCCCGCAGCTACTGATTTTATGCGGGCAGTAAACGATCTCTGTATATTTTCTAGCCATGATTGCCTAACCATCTCTCTCACTTTGAAGAGGAATGTGAGGATTGAACAATGTCATTGCTTTTGGCGTGGTCTTGGATTCCTAGATCTTGTACATGTCGCTTCGTTTCATTTTATCAGGAGATCGACTGACTGTCTTGCATCCTGTACTGTTATCAAGAACTTCGATTTTTGTGTATAGTGTGTATAGTTTGCCAAGTGTGTATGACTTGACTAATGAACGGGTGTAATTTTGTAATATCTTGAACTATACTAAGCCAGTTGCATTTCATTTTTCTCAGGGTTCGTGCCTCCATCCCATGAAAGTTGTCGATGTGGTAATGTTAGGGGTGTTTATAGTACTGTTAGGCAAGCCTAAGGTGTGATCGGTGTAGTATTTTAGTAATGCGAGGCGAGCATTAAATATGGTGTTGATACTTTAGGCGTTAGATGCGCATTATTAGTCGGTGTGGCGTTGAGGTTGCAGTATGGTACTGAGAAATTGTTGTGTCTGGACTTATCGTATTGGTTGTGTTGCTGACGTGGACAAAGATTCGCCTTAGGATAATAAATTCCTGGGATGACTTAAGTGTTGGGTTGTGTGACAGTACTGGTGTTATGGTTCAGCCCCCGGTGGGTACTATAGCTATTGAGTGCCCCATGACCTGCGAAAAGGCAAGATTAGTCTATATCCGCTTGAGCCTGGGTTTTTCACCTGTGACATCATATTAAGGCTAGCTAGGAAATTGTGTAGTCATGTCAAGTTTCTGTAATTAGGAGCCGGAAATTACAAATCAGATTCCTGCTATATTTCATTTTTTGATTACTTTTACCCTAATTAATGAACACTTGGCTTCCACAGTAAAGCTTTAACCCGGTTCTTTGAATCGGCAGGCATAAACATACTGTATACGTCTTCTTACGCCATATACCATTGTTATTAGATGCTAATATTTCGGAAAGGGTTATCGTGCCTTTTGCTTACTTTGAGTTATAAAAAAATATTTGTTCAACGTCCTCCCAGCAAATATAAGAAATATTGGCGGAACAACCGTGGTCATCTTCAAGAGTAAAAGAGATTGTTTTCTAAAAAAATAAAAAAAGTGCCGGACCAACCGGGCTGTGGTGGATATGTGATCCTGCGGGCCGCTCCAAGCAACAGCCTGGTGGACCAAGCTCTCACAAGTCAAGCCTGGCCTGGGGAATAGAACTCTCAGAACTCCTTCAAGCAGGAGTTGGTTCCGGGGATCAATGTCATCGCGATCCGATTTCTGACTACGCCTTCACGTTGTTGGGCGTGTCAACCAGGCTGTTAAATGCAGCAGCTCATAGTCTGAGGAATGAATCACAGCAAAGTTGATCAGATATCATTTCCAGGTGTTTATCAAGTATTTAAATTGTTAATTTAGATTTTTAACGGTGCCCACTAGTCTGGTAATGGACAAGTGTAGGTGTAAGGGATGACAAGTAGGCACTAGCGTCCGAGTGAAATCACTGCACCGGAAATGACATCACCCCGGTTTATGAGGCAAGTGATGGTAGTCGTTTACATGATGAGCTTGCCAGATTTGTCGAATATCTATGCATACTAACAATTCAGTTGGGCTATACATTGCAGCGAAATTAATAAATTGTATAAATTCACTCTAGCCTAGGTTCTTAACCATTATTTGTGTACTTAATCATCAGCAAGTTTGATAGTCAAGTACACGTGTGTAGGCTAGCCTGGGCTAGTGTGAATTTCTAAGGAAAAAAATCTAATAGTGATTAATTGGGTTGGCCTCCTCACAAATGAGTAGCTTATCAAGTCCAACTCTAGGCTACGCGTAGGCGCCAAAGAATTTCAAAATCAATTAATAAAATTATGAAAGATTCTTGCCTCGATTTCCTCTTCATTTAGCCCACATCACGTGTTTACTACACGCACGCACACAAGAAATACGTCCCTAACCTATGAGGCATCTTCTATTTATTGCAACCAGTCATCCAAAAATGTTGACCAGACCACACACTAGAAGATGAAGGGGCGACGACGTTTCGGTCCGTCCTGGACCATTCTCAAATCAGTTGTGACTTGAGACAATCACACTTGAAAATGGTTCAGGACGGACCGAAACGTCGTCGTCCCTTCACCTACTAGTGTGTGGTCTGGTCAACATACTTTAGCCATGTTATTTTGACTCGTCGCCTGCATCCAAAAATGTCCTCGCCGAGGACAACTAGCAACTAGCTAATGCACAACTAGCCCAGGCGGTTCCACGGGTTCACAACCCTATAAGTGAAAAAGCATCTCCTGTTTTCTGTCCTACATTGGGACTTGAGCCCGTTGCTCCTTGTTTGTGTTACATCAGATCTTTTGAAGAAAGATATAAAAAATATACAGCCTTAGGCTATTACACCAAGGTCACAATATCGAAAGCTTTCGCGAAAGCTGTGTATATTGCATCAGCGTTTTGTATCAAGATAGTCCTAGGTTGATGCACTCCCGAAGATCATCGGATTATCCAAAGAATTAAAGAAAGGGAAAATGAATTTAAAGAGAGACAAGGGTGGGACGTCTATATCCTATTACAGTTGTATTCCCGTTTTTATAACTTGTATTTGTTCGCAGTAAGTGATTGTGTATATTTTGAAACTTGACCTTCCTTGTACAAGCTGCAGTATATCCAATAAATATACAAACCTGAAATTGTGTTATTACGCGAACCTATGCATGTAGACCCAGGACTTTAATAAATAAAAACTTCTTTTGGGAAAGACTGGATGGATGTCGGTAGAAAGGAACGTTGAGTAAAGATGGAAATTTAATTTAGAACAAAGTATACTTTAAGAGTAAGTAATCATTGGGCCTTTACTCAGACTGCATTTAAAATTAGTAGGCCTTACCCTAACCTTTGAAGCATTAGTTGAGTATACTAATGGGTATGCTCTTGAACAGCGAGTGTATTAACGTTAAATGTAAAATAGTAACATCCAACGTCTTTTCCTGTGTGATGAACCGGAAACTGATAGTGTGCGTCACGGGGGAGAGGAACGTTTATGGCAGGAGGTCCTCAAATGTTGCCTAATGGTGTTTACGAAGAACACCATTTACGAAGAAGAGGAAACGTTTAAGCTTGATGTACATGTACGGTCTAATTAGAGCGGGTGAAATGCTCATTATGGGTGACTAAGTCGTCTTCACAGAACACCATCATTCTGTGATTCAGATTAATTATGCTTTGACACTTGCTTGTAATATTTTCATTAAAAATGTAGCTCCCTTCTCTTCTCCCCTCTTCCTCCTCCTCTTCTTCCCCCTTTCCCCCCTCATCCCTTCCCCCTTCCTCCCCTCATCCCTTCCCCCTTCCTCCTCTTCCTTCCCCCCTACCTCCTCATCCCTTCCCCCTTCCTCCTCATCCCTTCCCCCCTTCCTCCTCATCCCTTCCCCCTCATCCCTTGCCCCTCATCCCTCCCCCCTTCGTCCTCATCCCTCCCCCTTCGTCCTCATCCCTCCCCACTTCGTCC
Organism: Procambarus clarkii; assembly: GCF_040958095.1. Taxonomy (NCBI): domain Eukaryota; kingdom Metazoa; phylum Arthropoda; class Malacostraca; order Decapoda; family Cambaridae; genus Procambarus; species Procambarus clarkii. The sequence continues at coordinate 11,340,346 of NC_091238.1, read as the reverse complement.
TCATCCCTCCCCCCTTCCTCCTCATCCCTCCCCCCTTCCTCCTCTTCCCTCCCCCCCCTTTCCTCCTCTTCCCTCCCCCCCCCTTTCCTCCTCTTCCCTCCCCCCCTTTCCTCCTCTTCCCTCCCCCCCCTTTCCTCCTCTTCCCTCCCCCCCCTTTCCTCCTCATCCCGTCCCCCTTCCTCCTCATCCCTCTCCCCTTCCTCCTCCCGTCCCCCTTCCTCCTCATCCCTCTCCCCTTCCTCCTCCCTCCTCTTCCCTCCCCCCATTCTCCTGAGCCATCCTTGTCCCCATTCCTCCTGCGCCCTCCTCTTCCTCTTTTCATCCTCTTCCTCCTTTTTTTCCCCTCCTCCTCTTCCTCCTTTTTTTCCCCTCCTCCTCTTCCTTCTTTCTCCTCCCCCCCTCTTTCTCCCTTCTTGACAATGCAAATGTCAACCTAGTGAAAGGTTAGAATTGGTGCAGCTAAATATGAGTTTGATTGTCTATTCTGGTAGGCTATGTAAGCTAATGGACATCTATAAATATAATTCTCTAAATAGTTTGGTCATAAATTGCACATTCTTGTTCAAGTGTGGACGGGCTGGCTTGACTCCCTTGGCACACCACACACTTCCTGTTGTCATGTGTGACCATGAGTCGCTCGTTGTACGAATTTTGTTTTCTTTTAGAACAAATCTTTCCATTGTGCCTCAAATTCCTCAAATTACGTAAACATTATATATATATATATCTATATCTATATCTATATATCTTGACGTCCTCAGCGTATACATAGTGGGTTTTGGGAGTTCTATTTCCCAAGCCCGGCTCCAGACCTGGGTCAACTTGTAATAGCTTGGTCCATCAGGCTGATGCTTGGAGCGGCCCGCATGATACTTCATTTATTGTGATAAATATTTCTCCTCCCCCATAGCTTCTCCTCTCCCTTCACTTTCCCACCCTCTCCCTTTTCTTCCCCGTCCCCTCCACTTCTCCCCATCTGTCGTCCTCTCGTCTCCTCTACACAGCTTTACACTCCACCAAACTCCTTGGCATCATCCCCCCAACCACTTATTGATTTTTCTGTAGGTACGGTATTTGTAACACTGCGTCACTTGCAGATTTGTACCTTCTGGTTTTAATATGAAGGACATTCCCAGTAGAAAATTATTAAAGAAACGCAAATAAAATTTGGTATATAGTGCCAGGTTTATGGGGCAAAGATTGAAGTGTAATTTATATTAGGCTATTCAGTTTATTTTTATCTTTCGAAAAGTGGAGGCTTATAGTTACCGGAAGATTGACGTAATAAATTAATAACGTTGATAAGAGTGTAGTGGGAGTGGGTGTGTACCCTTTTAATTGTGTTTGCGGGGGTTAAGCTTCGGCTCTTTGGTTCCGCCTCTCAACCGTCAGTCAACTGGTGTACAGATTCCAGAGCCTATTGGACTCTTATATCTACATTTGAAACTGTATAGAGTCTGCTTCCGCTACATCACTGCCTAGTACATTCTATTTGTTAACTACTCTTGACACTAAACAAGTTCTTTCTAATGTGCGTGTGGCTCATTTGGGTACTTACTTTCCACCCGTGTCCCCTTGTGCGTGTATGTGGTGATCTTTTATGAGCTTCATCCCCCATTCGGTATCTTGTGTCTGGCCTCCAATATTCTCAGCAGTTTCATTACCTTACATTTACTTGGGTTGAACTTCAGTAGCCATTTGTTGGACCATTCCTGTGTGGGGTTGGTTGGTTGGTTGGTTATGAGACGAGGGAATACAGGATGCCAGGTAGAAGCCGCCTGCCTTTCTTAATAGTCTGCATCCTGGCCGTAACAGAGCCACCGTGCCACACACCCCAAGCTTACCCTACCAGATATATCGCGAGGTCATGTGCGTGTTCATGCCTGCTTTATTTGCGGTGATTGAGCTCCATATCTTCATTGTACTCGCCCAACAATGGTTGCAGGGCTCAACTTCAGCCTCTGATCCTGCAGTTTTAGGTGTACCGTATATCGACTATTGCAATGCCACACGATCATTTTGCTTATACAGTATCAGCCTTGCAAACTGCTTAGAGTTAGTCTAAGCTTCATCCTCTTATAATCCGTCCCACTTATTCACGAGTTTATTATGAACAAATGTTTCCTTAGCCTACATCTGTGGTTCATGTGGTGTCCAACTTCCATCCGCGCCCATGCTTTCTTTCTACTCATTATAAACAGTATTTTGTTTATGCTTTTACTGAGGATGTTGCATGTCTCGACCCTGTTTCTTCCATTGTATTTTTATCTTATGTTGCAACGTTGTTTTGGGGCTAAACTTGTAGCAAATATTCTAGACTGTTTAACTTCACTTTGCATAACTTATTTCTGACCTAGCATAGTTGGTTTACAGTGCTCAGAAATTGTCTTTGTCAATGTTCCTAAAAGCTTTTAAAATGTTTCTAATTTTGTCAGTCTATACTGTTGATGTTATTCTAAGTGAGGGTCAATGTCCTCTGTATTTACCTAGCTGTTCTTTCAGGTATTGAGCTTCAGTTATTAAGTCCCTTCTAAACTTTCAGTTGCGTGATGGACAGTTCCATTTAGGCCTATTTTCTACTCGAACAAAATTATTTATAATATCTCTGTGGCTCATTAGAGTACTGTACATAATTTCCACCTATGTCTCTGCTCATATGCCATCACTGTTGAGCCAAGTAGTCGTCTGTCCTTGTTTTATAAGTCTATTCCCCATAGTATCCTGTAGGATCCATGGGGTTGAGCTTTAGCTCGTTGGTTGTGTTTGCATTATCGAGCTTTTGTACTCCCCATTTTCAGGCTTTGGTCTTCTTGCTTACTCTGATGCATTACTACCTCGTGTTTGGATTACCTATGTGTCTAACTTCCATCCATTCCCTATCATTCTATTTGGGGCATGGCAATTCTCCCATAAATTCGATACGCGTGTCTTCTCTTTTAAAGCGACGTTAAGTCGAATTCCTTCAGCGTTTCTTAATATTGGACTCCTTATTGTTCTAGGTCCATCCTCTTGCTAACTCTCATAACTTTTTTGAGGTAATTTATTAAGTAGGGATTCCATGCTGGGTCTGTATACTCTTTGACTGGTCTCGTTTAGGTAGTGTACAGTGTTCCGAATTCATCTTGATTGCCGTTTTTGACGGCTGCTGCTGTTTAGCTTAGCGTACACGTTGACCTTTTTATTTAGTCGTTTCTGCTGGGACGTTTACTTTTATTGCATGCTACTAGCATGCTGGTCTGTCACTTGTCCCATCAGTTATTGGTATTGAATTCTTGTAGCTATTTCCCCTGACCAACTGCAGCCTTTCTAAGTCTTCGTGAGATATACATTTTTCATCTCTTTCTAACTCTTGAATTTTACGTAGTATGCACAACGTCTGCTGGCAACGATTCCCACAGTGCTTGCGTTACGAAATCTGCATGTATTTCGTCGACACCTTTCTCAGTGACTATGTGTGATCTCAAAGGTATTGATGTTTATTGCACAATGAGTCCATCTGTTGCAATTGATGATTTTCCTGTCTCGTGTTAGTGCTTCATTGATCATATCTGTTGGTGTACTGTTTATTGATGTAGTAAATATTATTGTCAATATACATGAAGCAAAACCTTTTACCCTTATTTCAACTGCTGTTAGTTTGCTTCCCAGTCTTCAGCATAGTATTTTAGTCCATCCGAGTCCCCCCGTTACAACTCTCAATGCATCGTTTTGACTAACCTCAATCTTGGCCCACTGGCTAGGAGAGTGAGTAAACACACGCACTGTACTATCGACTAGTGAACAAATTTATGTAAATTCTTAACACTTTATCCTGCTCCTAGCCGACGTGCTTTGCAATTGCTCTCATCATACTCTATCCGAATTTTGTTCCTTCAGATGTTGAATTTGCTCCTTGAATGCCATTTTAGAATCTAGCCACAGTGTAAGATGGAGCATAGGTTCGAATCCTCCTCATGCCTCCTATTGATTTTTTCATTGTTACATCATGTTAATATAATTTCTTTGTGCAAGTATTGTCTCTAATTCTCCAACTGAAATTAAACTGCCCACTCTAATAAATATAATAAATGTTTATTCAGGTAAGGTACATACATACAAGAGGTTTTACAAAAATTGATAGATTTATAGATAGACCTAGTAAAGCCACTATTACGCAAAGCGTTTCGGGCAGATTTGAGATTTGATTTCTAATTTTGAGTTTGTGCGATAGTACACATAAACCTAAACCTTCCTATCCAATGAGTAGTAAACATAATTAGTTTGACCTTCAGTGGTCAGAGATAAGGATGTGACTCTCTGTAGTATGTATGACTGGGCTTGGCAGGATACGCTAAGGCCGGATGGGAGAGCCGGGGCTGGACAGTCGGCCTTACCCAATGAGTGTGAGGGGGTGGGAGACGGGGGTGAGAGGGGTAGGAGAAGAGCGTTGAAGAGTAGGACAAGACGATGGGGGCGGGGAGGCGGGAGAGGATTTCCAGGGGGGGGGGGAATGGTGGTGAAAGGAGGGGGTGGTAGTGGAAGGCGGGGGGGGGGGGGGAGTACCAGTGTTACCGCGGTGCAGAACCCAACATTTGTCGTGTGCCATATTAATCTCCATTAAAACTTTTACTGGTATACCCTTTGGGTCTCTGGCCCTCTGCAGAACACTTATTAACTGGTTACTATCTGCAACTCTCTACACACACAGACTCTGATCCCGCTGCTCTCTCCTGGTTGATTATTTCATCATTGACTCTCCCTGGCCTACAATATCACATAATTCCAAAGTCTAAACTTATAATATGACATTTTAACGCAGAATGTCTTCATTGTGTGGTGGAAGTGCGTCTGTAAGTTTACTTCCCGGATGTCAAGCAAACAGTGGGTCATCATCATAGCCCGTGACAGTTCTAGTGACACTTGACAACTCAGACTGTGGTAACACCCACCAAGCGCGCCCTCTTTGGCCACTCACATCGCGTTCGATCTCTTAGAAACGTTTTGATTGGCTGGACGCAAGAACCGTTCAGTACGCGACAGTCATCCAACTGCAACTTTTTAGTTTTTTTTTATCTTTCTGTTAATCAATAGCCGTAAAATTTTCGAAATTAAATACTTTTATTAGCCAATGAAACACATTTGTGTGCACGACGACGTTCTCATTGGATAGTAAGGACAACGCCCCTTGAGATGAGCTAGCTAGGCGATGACGTAAACACCAGGTCTGTGTGTGTGTGGGACAGCCGGGGCACTGTTCCACCATATACACTTTATGAACAGCTTGCGTCTTGCACCCACATGCACGCTCCTTCTTGGAAAGGGATAACCCCTAATGTATTCCTTCTAGACAGACTACACCTGAATCGTTTAGGTGATCGTTCTCAGAAAAGTAATTAAGTACCCTAACAATTTCTTACATTATATTTATATGCGCAGCAAGAAAATCGGCAATAATTTATGCAGGCTAACCATTTAGGATTGCAGGATGCCATGAGTGAAGCATATAGTGTGCTTTTTAACCAGGCTTCCTGTTGGGGTGTTGTACATGCTGCTATGGCGGTATGTTCTCACGAAATGAGTGATGCTGCCCAATAAACTCGCCTCTCGGGCCAAATTTTAATTTTAAAAAGCTAGGCGAAAGTGCTGGATATAAGATAATTTCAAGGTTAGTGTCAAGATAATGGAACGTATTTACGGATTTATATGTAATTTACAATAACATGGAACTATTCTCTGAAGGTAAACTGAATGTTTTCACTAAGAAAATGATTTATGCACAAGCTTTATCGGCGCAGTGAAAGACTTGCAAGAGTGGACTGTGAAAAACAAGTGATCGCTGAGCAACAGGAGGGTAGGAACTTTACGAGAAGAGGTTTAGGAGGAAAATATGTGGGATCAAGATATGGAAAAGGGATGGGCAGAGCGGATGAAGGGAAGGAGAGAAAGTTGTGGCGGGCCTCTGGCAACCTATGGCGGCCTCTCAGTGTAATCGTTGGCAACAGCTCATATTACCCAGCGGTGAGGGTCAGGTACTTTGTGGTTGGCCAGGCCCCTCCCACCTAACATCTATAATTCTATATAGAATCTGTAACATGTTTTGGCTAGATAAATTATTCAGCGTTTCTATTACAAGGTGTGAATATACAATATTGCCTTCATTTTTGTATTAAGCCTACAAGACACTTGAATATCAGGCATGTTAATTGATTCATAATTGATTACTATGCCTTGTACAGTATATGTGAGTTTGGTCGAGTGTAAATAGAAGCTGCCTTGCTTGGGCCAACAGGCTGTCTGCAGTTTCCTCTAGAGGGCTATCTTGTGTTCTCATGAATTATATGAGGACAGTTTTGCCTCTGGGCAAACGCTGGAAACGCAACATTAGTCGGATAAGAGTTCTGCAGTGTTTTTTCCTTCAATCTAAGCGAATTCACCATCTAGCATGGGAATACTGAAGAAGAGAACCTGGCGAATTATTCCAGCGGTAGTTAGCACAACCTGTCACTTCTAGACTGGCAGGCTCGCCCACCATAAATTCCAGGATCAGGGACTGACAAGACAAGAACAAAGGGAACCTTGTCGCGTTGATGATGACCGTATTCGATTGATAGTTAGGGATTGGCTGAGTGGATAGTTGAACATTAGTGACATTGATCACTACTCGAGCAGTATTAATGGGTTGATAGACATGAGCTGCCTTTTCAGTGTTCTGTGGGAGGATAACATCTGGTGCTACATCTTTACAGAAATGTAATTTATTCCACTGACTTGGGTGTTGGTAACTTATCCTTGGTGAGGCAGACGAGAATGTGATGAGTGTGCTTGCCTCTCCCGAGTTGGACAAGGAAGGCTTCACATATTTAGCTTGAGCAACACCTTGGTGTGATCCCAGGTGAGGATGGTGAGCGAAGTTATGCTGGGAAGATGGAGTCGGGTATGATCCCAGACCCCAGCATCCCGTAATCAGTGTTGCCTCGCACTTCCTCTCTTCCCATGTATAATTATTTCGCTCTCTTGCCTCCTTTGTTCGCTGTGCTGCCTCTTGATTCAGCACGAGGAAATGTTTATTGTTATTGTCAGTAATTAGCTTGGTCTTGCTGGGGCTGCAGGAAGAAACTTGCCACTCCCTGTTCATTTCTCGCGCTCCTGAGCCATCATCGCTTACTCTGCACTGCTTTTTCCAGAAGGCATTGTTAAAACTCACTGAGGCTTTGTACTATATTGCTAAGTGTTGATTGGTTTTTATTCTATATTTTTGGGAAGAAAAATTTGAGATTTACTTTGATTGATAGAACAAAGGTAGAAATCTTTATGACCAGTGTACTGGCAAGGTGTACTGGATGTACACCATCCAGGCGTGCTCCAAGTGAGTGCTGCTCTATTGACGTTGAGAACGCTTGCGAGAACTGGCTGCACAGTTATTGTTTTTATTTAATCGATTGGTAAATTCCAGAGAGTCGATTATGAAATATTCGATTATATCGAAAATTTGCGAGCAGAGGAATTACCGAAACTGGTCATAGCGAAATGTGTTAAAGTTCAGTCGTAGTATATGGTTCCGTGTCGGAGTTTTGTTGTTTGAAACGAGGATTAGACAGGCGTCAGATTAGGAAAGCCTCAGGGTGCTAAGCTTTCAGAAGGGTGTAACCTTCAAGCGGAGAATCAATGGCCAATCCAGTGGAGCACCGCGTCCATCACCAGGGAAGGAACAAAGGCTATGTTTTGTAGCGAGGATATTTTCCCTGCTGGTGGGAGGGGGAAGGAAGAGAAAGTAAAGGTGGTAGTGTTTTTATCCTGTCGGGACTTAATGAGGTACAGATACGGTTACCACATAAGCCAGCGCCGTCACGGACAGTGAAATATCACTAGTATCTCTTCACTACTTGGCGTACATAACGTGCAAAGATTGGGTAAATACGACATGTGCACAATGCTCTTTTGCTTATAATAATAATAATAATAAAATATGCACATGGACATGCCATAATTGGGTCCCCCACTGTTGCAATTGTGGAGACCCGTGGCCTCGGAGAAGGGAATAAAGAGCATTCATAAAGAAACTTGCCTTTTGACATATGAGTATGTGTTTCTCCTGCCACCCCTTTTCATTATTATAATAATAATATTATTATTGCGATGTACTGTATTGTACACGGTTACACAACTGATTAATTACAAAATGTGAACATTAAGAGGAAATTTGTTTCACAGTATAGATTTCTTCGAACTTTTCCGACGCAGGTAAGTACTGAGGATGCAGGTTACCTTGACGACCGAGGCCCGGTCGTCGACCAGGCCTCCTCGTTCCTGGATTTGTCAACCAGGCTGTTGGGCGCGGTTGCTCACAGCCTGTGGGCATTTCCCCTCTGGGTTGCCACTGAAGCACAGTCGTTCTTTAACCCATGTGTTATTGAATATGACCAAAAGTTTTAGAAGAATTATTGCCAGAATAGCCAGAATCTTCTCTTGTATTTCTTAGGTTCTTCAACAGGAATACGACAGTACTAAACTATATTCTTTTTCCATGTAGATGTAATAAGGGAGGTTACCTTGAGGTTACCTCTCAAGGGGAGAGGTAGGTTACCCTATCATGCGAACTGGGTAATCTGAGCCTACATTCTCATTAGCTACATTTTATGACGGTTCACTCTGACTCCTCAAAGATCGGAACCTAGCCCACTTGGATGGAAACCCAGTACTTAACCCATTGTGCCATCGATAGCGCTGTAATTAATGGAAGATCTTTAGAAAACGTGCATCCATTACTCTGCTACACTCCTGGACAAATGAGCAGATATTTCATCGACCCCTTGAGCAAGCTAGGATGGCACAGGTTTACAAAGTGTGTTGAAGCTTGGATGGTTCCCTAGCTACATTTTAGACACAGTCAACCGGACAAGGTGGGAATCATGTTGTCACCCCTCTGTTGCACGGACATTTAGTGTATTGTAACAGCATTGTGTATGCTGCTTCCACGGTTGTTAAACATCCTCCCAGCGAGCATAAGAAATATTGCCGGAACAACCGTGGACATCTTCAAGAGAAAACTAGATCATTTTCTCAAAGGAGTGCCGGAGCAAGCGGGCTATGGTGGGTACGTGATAATCCATATTTTTTATTTGGGTATCGTAAACCCGCGGCCTCTTTGTCTTGATGATGGGTTGATTGATGTTTACACTGTGGATAGCTTCAAACAAACGCAAGGAGCACTATTTGCCTCGCTTTACATGGGTCAGACTAAACGACACTAAGTTTCAATACTTTAAAATCCCAGCTGGAGTAGCTTTATCGCAGGTCTTGTGGCATTTTCTGTTTCCTCGAACTTGTAAACCTATGAATATATGGAGGACAGTGAGATGGATGGGTAAGGAAGAGGAAGGGAAGAGTATGAGTGGAGAAGAGGGAGCGAGTAGCTTGGGTGCAGCGTAAGTGGGGTGTGAAGAGAAGTTAGCATCCTTGAGGTTATCTTGCGCTGGTTCCGAGGATCAATGTCTCCGCGGCTCGGGCTCTGACCAGACCTCTTGACTGTGTGGTAAACCTGGCTGATGGACGCCATTGTACACAATCTGACGTATGGGGTATATAACCTTGTTGATTAGGTAACCACTGGAGGCGTTTATTAAGTTCCCACATAAACTCCGAAAGCTATCATCGCTAGTTATGCTCCTTATTTTCAAAGGGAATGGCGTTAAAAAGTGACACCCAAACTGTTTATAATAGGTTATCTGTTGCAGCCATACTTATTAATGGGGCTGTTTCGCACATTCTGCCGTGCATCGTGCTCTCATAAGGAGTTATTTCAGTTTGGAAATGTAGACCCAGTTAAACATGTTTTGATTCTATTGGTTATTATTTGTATGTGAAGTACTGTACGTGGGTGAAGCATTTACAAAGTTGCGATTCGAACAGAATTCGTCAGCGAAGGACTGTTCGAAAAATGTTTGAACGTCATCAATTGAGTCGTGTGCAAACCATTTTTAATTCATAAACGGGGCTTTGGCAGCTGGGTTAACAAATATTTGACTATTGTTTAAGGAGATGGACTGCATTTTGAGTCTAATTTGAAATCTTCCTTCAAATTGGGACCTCCAGAGTCTCGTCTTGTTGGCTGTGTAGCCTATTTGCTAATGATTAATTTCTGTAATTGCAGCACCAAGAACACCTCTCCGTGTGATAGTGTGCATTTAAGTGTTCATCATGTGGTTTATTCGTTTACCTTTGGTCAATTACCTGTGGCGATTGATGGTCCATAAGGCTATTAGTTTATGCTCGCCTCCCGCAGCGGCAGATAGCTTATCACAAGTTGTGAGCCTCTTGTTGAATCACTTGTGATATAAAAATAGTATTTTTATGTGTATGTATTAGTGTAAATAATTGATATATATATATATATATATATATATATATATATATATATATATATATATATATATATATATATATATATGCAAACAAGCCTGAATGGTCCCCAGGACTATTCAGTGAGTTTTCATTCGCATATAGTCCTGGGGACCATTCAGGCTTGTTTGCATTTGTGTTCCTCACGTGTGCCCCAAAGAATGAGGTGATTTGGTGAAATGCTATGCCCAAGATTACCATCCGAGTTGCCGTCGGGGAAGTGGCTCAAATAGCCTCGGCTATCACTTCCTTTTGACGGCCGTGATGGTCAAGCGGATTAAGGCGCCCCGTAGTAACCAGTTGCGTTGCTTCTGGGAGTATGGGTTCGAGTCACTTCTGGGGTGTGAGTTTTCATTCATATATATATATAATATATATATATATATATATAAGATTAATCAGGTGTAATTGGCCTGTTGAATAGTGTCTACTGTGTTGGCATCGTTATGTTCTGGTCTTGTCCTTACTCTCATGGTGGGTAGAGTAAATAGTTCCGTGATTTGGGTGTTCATGGTAGGTTGTTCTATTCTTATGTGAATTGCTTCAAGAATTTGTAATCTTCTTGCATCTTGGGTATATAATTGTTATTTATTTGTAAATTTATCTTATACTCGCCTATTTGTGCATAAGGGGTTGAGCTTCTGTTCTTTAGTCCCATTAATCGATTGGCAATTAGCTGTATGTATGTAATGTATGGTATGTAATGTATGTATGTATGTATGTATGTATGTATGTATGTATGTATGTATGTATGTATGTATGTATGTATGTATGAGGAAGATCCATGGTATATTTCTGGCGACTTCCGCCAAAGGCACCAAAGTTCTGGGTACATAAATTGAGGAAGCGTCAACCTTGAATCACAAGAACGCGCGCGACTAGTTTTTGCTCCCGCGTTTCCCCTGGTTGGCAGCCCTGGCGGCGCGTCACAAGTCTTTCCGGATGTCGAAAGATGCAAGACAAATAGTGAAAGGTAATTAGGAGGTGGATAGTGGCTGACGGATCTTACCAAGTTACTCGAGGATTTGCAGCATTGTCTTCAAACTTCAGTAACAGCGAAATGCTGTTTAGTGTTTTCCAGACTGTTATTAGATCAGCCGGATTTGCTGCTTGTACTCGACAAGCCAACAGGCTATCAGTACAGGTTAGGAACTATACTGTTATTCATCAGCTGTTATATATGATATTTTAATTACTTAATATTATAGTATTAAAATTATCATAATGTCTTAAGAAGCTGAGAAGCCAAACCTCAACATTTCAAAACAACCTTCATTGTGCTGACGTAATGTACGCATGGCGAAATCGGGACACACATTATCATGGTATAATATTTCACAAAAATGAGAAATAACAAATATCTGATTAAATCGTAAAATTAAATACAGAAACCAATTTAAATAAAGAAACCAATAGCAGTTAATTAGGTGGAGTTTATTGCATTCAACATGAAAAGTAATGTTCGTGAAGACTAATGATATTGTTAAAAACACGTGTGTTTTCTAGACTGTGATATTGTTTCGTTGTGAGGCTGGGTAAGATGGGGAGGTACCTCTTGTGAGGGCTGGAATATTGTAGCTTTATCTTAATTGGCTTTGCTCTATGAATATAAATGATAGGAATCAATATTGGCGTACGTTCACCTGGAATGTCTTGTTATGCCTGGGAGGTGGTCAAACGTCTCTCGTATTTAATATAACTATTTCTCACTCACTATAAGGGAGCCGGTGGCTGAGCGGACAGAACGCTGACGCGTGATCCTGTGGTTCCGGGTTCGACCCCGGGCGCCGGCGAGAAACGATGAGCAGAGTTTCTTTCACCCTGATGCCCCTGTTACCTAGCAGTAAATAGGTACCCGGGAGTTAGTCAGCTGTCACGGGCTGCTTCCTGGGGGGTGGAGGCATGGTCGAGGAGCGAGCCGCGGGGACACTAAAGCCCCGAAATTATCTCAAGATAACCACTCTTGTTTCTGCGAGGGAAATTATCGTATCATTTATTGTTACTGTTTGTATATTTAATCAACAACAGCCAAACGGCTGCAAGTTTCGTACCTGTTACCTGGTTTTCTGCTGGAGTCGTCTTGTCTGACTCCTTATTTCTAGGGTTTTTGTCATGTTCTCTCATTTCTAACATGTTTATATTACTTTGCGTTTCGTCATAATTTTATTGCTCCAGATATTTCTCTCGTCGTTCGTGTCTGAAAATGAGGTCGGGTTATAGCTCTGTTGCATGTTTTTATATTTTATATATTTTATATACTGTATACTAATTTCAGCAATTTTTATATTTAAATGTGAAGGCTTTGGTAAACTGATGAGCAGTTGGGAAAACACACTTGCCTTCGTTTTTGCTTACAATAGCCGTTGTGTCAAGTTAGCATGGCATTACTTGAGTGAGAAGTGTTTGGGGAGCGAGGGTGTGGCTGGCTGGGGCTGGCGGGAGGCAGTTTGACGGAGCCGGGCTACTTGAGGTAGTCTGTCACCAGGTGCCGCCTACTAGTTATTCCCATCATTTATACAGGAGCACGCGTGGGGCAGCGACCTGCTACCCTCGCATCAATTCTTCTATTTCCATCTCTTTATAATTAGCCTACAGTGTAATGGTACATGTCTAATGTATTTTTTACACAGTGGTCAGCTAGTGTTGTGGGCTCTGCCGGCACACATGGGGGGGGGGGGTTACACGCCTGTCGCTCACATCGTAAACAAACAACTTGTAGTTTTTGTATGTTAGCTGTTTACTTTGGCAGCTTTGTATATATCGGGAGAATGTTGTAACACTTCTCGCCGTGTGTAGTAAGTCTTACTGCGAGCATTTTATCTATACAGTAATTGGATTTCGCGAAGTTAACAAAGACCTTGAAATTAAGGAAGTTTGACAATCCTAGTCCATCTTTTTCAAATCATAATACAATTCTTTTATTATGAGACCCCCTCACTCCCCTCACTCCCTTCACTCCCCTCACTCCCCTCACTCCCTTCACTCCCCTCACTCCCACAGACACCCGCCATCCGACCTATATTCCTTCCATAGAGAAGTATAGATATCAAGTACATGGTGTAGCAACTGGCAGGAGGATGTAGTGGAGGGTCATGATGAAGGCCGGGGGTTATCTTGTACTACTTTCTCTCTCTTATTGTAAGGTTGGTCGTTTTGCTTGTGTTGAGGAGGAGGAGGTCCGTGAGGCAGAGCCCCGAGCCCCCAGCGGCTCTGGCCTCGTCGCCGCCACTCCTCCACCATGGAACACTTACCCTACATTTTTACACTCTGGATTTCACTTGTCGTTTTAGTTCATATTACTAAATTTGTTTTTGTCAACTTCAAAATTCATTATTATGTGATTAGATTATTTTGTTTTAAATTGTATAACAATAAAAGTAAAACAATAAATCTATCGTTTCGTGGTGATAATAGTATCAACAACGATAGGATTATTGTTTTTATCTGTAACTTGCCAGATTGTGTATTTGAGCGGGTGTACACTATGGCCAGGCTAAGTATTAAAGTGCGTAGGGGGGAGGTGGGAGGGGATGGTAGTGTGTTGCTGGCCTGGTGGGGGGAGGGGGGGGGATGATTTTAGGGTGATGAGTACTGTTTAGCCAGGTGGTGGTGGTGGTGGGTAGGGAAGAGCGTGAGCGTGGTGGGTCCCCAGGTATTGATCGTGGGGAACCTTGACTCATCAACACCCACCTGCCGGTTTCCCCATCATTGGGCGATTATGTTCACTCTCCCTCCCTGTATCTTGGACAAGCCACTGATAACCTCACAACAGAAATCCCCAGGTTTGGGTAGGGCCCCGGCGGCGCTGACTGGACCCCGATGTTTATTTGGGCATGTGTACTTACATGTCTCGGTAAATATGGACATTTTATAATTACTTTGCCCATTGTTCGGTGCTAAGTATGTGATCATGTGGTAAGTACTGTACTGTATTACAGTATAATAAAAGGAAACTTGAATTTTGAAGGTGCCATGAAGGGACTTTGTTCTGTTACCTTGCGATGATTTCAGGGCTCAACGTCACCGCGGCCCGGTCATCGACCAGGCTTCCTGGTTGCTGGACTGGTCAACCAGGTTTTTGGACGCGGCTGCTCGCAGCCTGACGTATGAATCACAATCTGGTTCATCATGTATCCTTTAGAGGTGTTTATTAAGTTCTCTTGAACACCGGAGGGGAGGTTAGGTATGTGTAGTGGAAGCGTGTTGAACAGTGTGTGGTGGTAGTCTCTCCTTACGTGATATAGACCTCATGTAACATCAGAGGGTCACAGATGTTCAATACTCTCCAAGTAAACATTATAAATATTGCCGGAACAAAGGTTGACTTCTTCAAGAACAAATTAGATAAGTTCTTGCAAGAAGTACCGGACCAACTGGGCTGTAGTGGATGTGTGTTCCTACGGGCAGTTGCCAAGCAACAGCCTATTGGACCAAGTTACAAAAAGTCGAGCCTAACCTCAGGTCGGCTCGGGTAACAGAGCAACTCCCGAGACCCTCTCTAGGTAAGCTCCAGGTAAGCATGTTTGACACAAGTGTGGTGTAGCGGACACAATATACACCTGGTGTATAACCTGCGACACTTGTGTCCACAGGCAGCATATATTTGGTAAATAACCCGCTCGTGATGTGCAACGGATTAACTGTGTTGCGATATAGAGGGAAACTCGCCGGTTCAATATCTGGGGTGGGTGGTGGTGGTGGTAGTGGTGGTGGTGGTGGTGGTAGAGTAAAGCTGTCCACGCTGAGTAGTGGTGGTGGTGGTTACTGCTCCCAGCCAGGCCTCACACGCGCCTCTTACCTACCTAAACCTCACCTCTCTCCTCATTACCCACACCCAGCTCCCCTCATTACCCACACCCAGCTCCCCTCATTACCCACACCCAGCTCCCCTCATTACCCACACCCAGCTCCCCTCATTACCCACACCCAGCTCCCCTCATTACCCACACCCAGCTCCCCTCATTACCCACACCCAGCTCCCCTCATTACCCACACCCAGCTCCCCTCATTACCCACACCCAGCTCCCCTCATTACCCACACCCAGCTCCCCTCATTACCCACACCCAGCTCCCCTCATTACCCACACCCAGCTCCCCTCATTACCCACACCCAGCTCCCCTCATTACCCACACCCAGCTCCCCTCATTACCCACACCCAGCTCCCCTCATTACCCCACACCCAGCTCCACTCATTACCCCACACCCAGCTCCACTCATTACCCCACACCCAGTTCCCCTCATTACCCCACACCCAGTTCCCCTCATTACCCCACACCCAGCTCCCCTCATTACCCACACCCAGCTCCCCTCATTACCCCACACCCAGCTCCACTCATTACCCCACACCCAGCTCCCATCATTACCCACACCCAGCTCCCCTCATTACCCACACCCAGCTCCCCTCATTACCCACACCCAGCTCCACTCATTACCCCACACCCAGCTCCCATCATTACCCCACACCCAGCTCCCATCATTACCCCACACCCAGCTCCCCTCATTACCCCACACCCAGCTCCCCTCATTACCCACACCCAGCTCCCCTCATTACCCCACACCCAGCTCCCCTCATTACCCACACCCAGCTCCCCTCATTACCCCACACCCAGCTCCCCTCATTACCCCACACCCAGCTCCCCTCATTACCCCACACCCAGCTCCCCTCATTACCCCACACCCAGCTCCCCTCATTACCCCACACCCAGCTCCCCTCATTACCCACACCCAGCTCCCCTCATTACCCCACACCCAGCTCCCCTCATTACCCCACACCCAGCTCCCCTCATTACCCCACACCCAGCTCCCCTCATTACCCACACCCAGCTCCCCTCATTACCCACACCCAGCTCCCATCATTACCCCACACCCAGCTCCACTCATTACCCCACACCCAGCTCCCATCATTACCCCACACCCAGCTCCCATCATTACCCCACACCCAGCTCCCCTCATTACCCACACCCAGCTCCCCTCATTACCCCACACCCAGCTCCCCTCATTACCCCACACCCAGCTCCCCTCATTACCCACACCCAGCTCCCCTCATTACCCCACACCCAGCTCCCCTCATTACCCCACACCCAGCTCCCCTCATTACCACCACAACCGAACGCGTATTAAACTAGTTATTAAAATATTATTCTTTTTTTCAGGTAAGTGGTTGTGTGTATTTGGTAGTACACACAGGTGTTGAGTACACGTGGCCAGGTCTCAACACCTGCACACTGTGGCCACCCTGCTGTACCCAACGCGGTGTATTGAGGGAGTATACATAAGGGAGGTGAGTTTACATATGACTACACACCAACACCCTACTTACACCCCCCAACAACCATACCTTCACCCCCCACTACCATAAGTGAAATATGACCGTGTTCTCAATTGCACCCCGGCCACACCCTCTCCTCGAACACTTCACCGGGACACCAAAGCTACAGGTAGAGGGTTTGGACGCGTGAGTCTCACAGCTCTTATTTCTTGTGCATGAACCTTTGTTCTTGTGTTCTTATGTAAATACTGGTTCGGTAACAGGGTTGTTGATTTGTGGAACCAATTACCGCGAAACGTACTGGAGGTGGGGTCCCTCGATTGTTTCAAGTGTGGGTTGGACATGTATATGAGTGGGATTGGGTAAATAGGAGCTGCCTCGTATGGGTCAATAGGCCTTCTGCAGTTACCTTTGTTCTTATGTTCTTATGTTGTGCTGAGCATTTGTCCTGTAGCGTCACGTGCGGCTGCGTGTTGGCAGGAGCAAGAGTGCGCCGTCACCAGCTTGTGTACCGAGGTGTATAAATATAAGTAAATTTGTTAGTCTGGCGAAAATTGTAAATTATACGCATGCAAATGTCACTGACCTACTTAAAAATTACGGCTCAAAGAATTTTTGTTTAATCTATAACTTTATATAGTATGTTATAAATATTACAATTACTTTAGATGTGTATTGTTTATATTGAATTTTACGTTTTTTGGCTCTGTAGAAGCAGAATAATTTATAGTAAGTGTAGTAGGCATCCTTCAGTCTCAGACTATGGAGTTGCCAAAGCCTGGGTAGGTAGATATGTAGGAAAAGCTGTTACCCATGCAGCAGGTCCCCCCTCTCCACGTTGCTGAAATTATCCAATAGAAAGGCAAATGCCAATACACGTGGTTCCAACAACGTCGCAGGAGCTGCCAGAACGAGGTCGACGTCAACAACGAACTGCCTTAGGGGCTCCAACTCCGGATTTTTCCTCGAGGTTGACTCTTGAAGTCTTTCCCAAAAAAGGGGTATGGCCGCAAGGCAGCGGAGGTTTAAAATCAGGGTTTTCCTTCCCCTGATTTTAGTGAGTGTAGTTTCTTACATTTGGTAGAGAGCGGAAACACTGCAATACGCTGAGGCTTCCAGTGGTCGTTTCTGGACGATATCTGGAGACCGCTGCATGAGAAATAACCCTACAGGTTCCAGAAGTAGAGAGGAAATGTCAGCATTGCGGAGAAGTATCCCACCACTGACCAAATACGTGCGATATAAATGGGAGCTTCTTCGTTATAGGTTATTAGGCCTTCTGCAGTTAACTTAATTCTTATGTTACATGTCATATAAGACTACCGTTATAAAGTCCAAGTAGTGGTTGTATAACACCTCTGAAATAGCATAAAACCAAGGTGCATAAGCAACAAAGTAATAGTGACGTGACTAACACAAGAGCAGGCCAGCCTTTAGGCCTAGTGCCTGCCTAGGAATAACCATGATCAAAATACCAAAACATCTAACTAAAATCTTAAAATAAAAAATAAAATCTAACTACAAATAAAAATCTAACTAACGTGACATTTATGAGTGTAAGATAAAAATCTAACAAAAAATTTAACTTTATTCATTAAAAATCATTAACTAAGAATGCAAAAGATCGTGAACATTCAACATGTTTGCAGGAAGTTTAAATGCATGTGAACCGATATTTTGTGCTGTTAAACTCCCTGGTGTTTACTATGATAACCACTTTTGTCTAATTCTAGGCGTCTATCATGGCTTTATGATGATTAGAACCTTTTATTATCCATTATCCCGGAAGTAATACAGTATTACTTGTAATTTTTTATGTGACTGAGGAAGACGATACCAGAGCGTTTAATTCATTCATTATGCACCCCATACCCATCTTGTGAGCGGTAGGGGGGGGGAGGAATCAATGCGTTCAGGAACAGAACCCCAAAAGTCGTTTAGTTAAGCAAATTACAACGCCAATGAGTTAGAGAACATAAATATATCAAAAGTATCTTTAAAGCTTGTCATACTTACATCACCGTGACCTTAAGAGACCTTAAAACGGAGTGAAAGTTTGTTTGTCGAGCCAATTACGAACAATTACAATTTGCCTATCATGCACGCCACACAGCCTGCAGGTAACGATATAGTTTATGACGAACGTGGAGTGGATAGTAGGCCAGTTAAGGTTTCCGGCGAGGTCACATGTGGTGTGGGGAGGCCACAGTCTGGCATTTTTATGTATTTAAAAAGTCTGCTAACTTATTTTCAGTTCTATATTTGTTGGTGGTATTAGGACTGAACTCTCCGTATGAAACATCTTTGGCTGCTTATATCTCGCTAATATTTCACTTGTAGTATATTTCACCGTATACTAATAGCCTAGTTTACAGTCTTACTTTTAAAGCGGTTTTTAGTATTTGTTGGGTGTTTTTTTGTATTTTTAATGATGTGTGTGTAGGGTGTGTGGGAACGCTGAACCTGGTTGATACCTGGTTGATGGGGTTCTGGGAGTTCTACTCCCCAAGCCCGGCCCGAGGCCAGGCTTGACTTGTGAGAGTTTGGTCCACTAGGCTGTTGCTTGGAGCGGCCCGCAGCCCCACATACCCACCACAGCCCGGTTGGTCCGGCACTCCTTAGAGGACCTGCAGGATGGAGCTACATATCTTTATGTAATGTTACGGAATTGAAACCATTGCCAACGTGCATGAGTTTTTTTTTTAATTTCGTGGGAGAATTTTTAAATAAGATTTATTTAAAACTAGGAGGCCTTGATGTCTACTCAAAACAAGTTGGATAAAAATTGGACAAAATTTTTTTTATTTCATTTAATCTCTGGGTCCACCAGTCTGGTTGACCAGACCACGGATCAGGAGACCTGGTCAGAGACTATAGTTTCTCGTAACTATCTCAAGGTAACCACAATTACGGGCTATTCATGCCCGTGCCACCTCTTGGGTGGCTTATTCTTCATCAATCAATCAATCGGGTAACCACAAGGCGAGGTAAGGTGATGGCTCCTGCTGGCGTACCAGCCTGGCCGAAAAGCAAAATATTGGCAGCTTGGCCTGCCGGGGTAGCGGAAGGGGGGGGGGGAACTATATTAAATACTTTATTCTCTTGACACTTTACAAATCAGGGACATCATCAGACAACACCGCCATGACAGAGTAACTAAGGCAAAAGAGATAGCAGAGCTGGTATAGCTCTTTTATAAGTGAAAGCGTATACACTGAAAGTATACGCTGGTATAATGTTGTTACAGCTGACGACCTCAGTCATTGTAGACGAAAAGAGTTGGAAAATAAGTGGAATCTGTAATGGTAAGAATTCGTTCTTTGATGCAAATGCCCAAGGAGATTGGGAATGGAAACCAAGAGCTGAGCAGCAGAGTTGCAGAGTCTGACCCACTACCTGGGGGTCACATATAAGACACATTAGAAACTTGTGTAGTATGTTTGACATGCCTACATAACTACATTGTTTGAGTTAGGACAGCACGTTTTGTCAGATATAGATACTGTCATTGAGGTCCCCCCCCCCCTCACCATTTTGTACCCACAATATAACGTGAAGTTGAGGGTTGTAGATGTTAATCCATTGTTTGCCAGTCAGTTCACTTGAGACGGCTGCGTCTGGGTACAAGTGACGGGATGAACAACCCAGCGGGGTTTCTTTCTATTGGTGGGTGTTGTACATGGTGCTATGGCGGTGTGTCCACTCACAGGATGAGTGACGTTGCCCAGTAAACTCGCCCTCTGGGGAAAAATAACAAAATAAACGGAGCGTAATTATCAATAAAGGCTACAGTTATTACTAGAAGTTACGAGAGCACAGTTACTCATGTAAGGAAAAGTGTAGTAGGAAAGGGGCAGCATATAAAGAGAGGGAAGTGATGTGTGTGGCCTTTACAAGCACAGCTGGAGCAAATAACTAGCGAGTGAGTAAGTGTAGTCATGGCTGGGAGTGGGCGAGTGTGTGTGTGGTGTAGTGTGGATGAGCCTTCTCTGAGGAGAGATGGTGGCCGGGCTCCCGCAAGGTCGCTGCTGCCTCTCTCCTTTTTCACCCCCCCCCCCCCCCCCCCACGCCTTCCCGCCATTGCTGAGCTCCGTCACACCGTATGTATACCAGCGATCCCCTCTACGTGATCATCACTCACATGTGGTACTCGTCACGATAGCATACTGTGCATCATAACAATGTCCCAAGGGCAAGTGATGATATGGTTGAGGAATGAGTGTGTTTAACTTGGCCTATGACTCAGAGTTAGGGTGAGCCCACACCGCCTGCGGCACACCACTCACCAACTCTCCTCCACCACCACCACCTTCCGCCTTACAACTGGCCTGCGCACCTGTGCGCACCTTTAAACCACACACACACTTACCTTAAAGTTAATGAATGTTGTGACCGCCTGGAAGCTCTAATGCAAAGTTTTCACGTGGAATTAGTGATTTTCCTTTTACTCGTGCTACACCCTGTCCCGAAGTCGTGTTATCCTCGGACCTCTGCACATATTCTGGTTTATCAGCTTGTTGCAGATCTTTACTGCAACAACCACGTGAATGCACGTGATTTTTTTTAATAATTGTAGACAATATTTAGTTTACTTTCGGGGATTTCGTCCAACTTGTTTGTCGTCGTATTGAGTTTACCTCATGGCCTCGTTTGTTTACAAATTTTCTCTTATTAAGTTCAGACTCGGAGCAAAATTTAAAACTTAGCTCAGATTTTTCCAAAACCAAGAATCGAAATTAACCTAATCCACGATCCAGAGGAGTGGTTGCTTCCTTACCCGAAAAAAGTACATTACAAATTTACAAATACGAAAATAAGTAAGCAATGCAGAAGAGTCCATGTTGGAGGAAGGTCCATATGTATGGCAGCGCCGCCGGCAGCCCTAGCCGTCTCCATAGCCCCCACCAACAGCCTCCACTACCGACACAGCCACCACCCCGCACCCTAGAGAGAGAGAGAGATAAATTAATTAGCTAATTTCACATGCCACTCAGACAGCAGTAACATTTACACAACACATCCAATAATGGACGAGTGACTAGACCTTGACCTATCCTTTCCCCCTGGGGACAACAAATCCATAGTGGCCGAGCCACTGAACTTGACCTCTTCTCCCACCTTCCCCCTCCCCAACCACACCTTAAATTCCAGTTTTCCTACCTCCAACCTCTCTCTCCCTTCCTTCCGACCTTATCAAACCCTTTCGTCACAAATGTCTAAGGGAATGGGTACAGCACAAAATTCCAATTATTGTAGAGGGTGTTTTGAGTAGCAGGTGGGACATCCACATGGCTTTGAGAATTACCTTGGAGGCCACAGAGAAGGTGAGCCTTGTAGGGACGTGTATACAGCTGCTCTGGTTGTAAAATGTTCCCTTGATGCCTAGAGATGATGATCAGGTTGGGTACGCCTCTCTGGTATGAGGAGAATTTCCCCGAGAGATTTTCAGATACTAGTCGAATTAGGCCTGGCGGCCATATTAGAAAAAATCTCTCCATAACAGAATTGCGTACCCAAGCTAGAAACGACCCCTTGATACCAAGGAAAGGTTTTGCGAAGAGAATAGCTGTATACACTTCCGTACGATGCTCACCTCTACTGTGACCCCCTGCACTAGAAAGGACATGAAGAATCTATATAATCGTGTGAAATTTCGTAATAGCAGGAAATGTCGTCCTGTAGCCAGCATTCAACAAGCAAGTGTGGACAAAAAATCCTTTGTAATAATAAAGAAACCTGGAACATTTCTTCACAAAATGAAATATCACTTCCATTATTGGAGTATTCCATGCCGAGGCTGGAAGGTTGAAGTGGGAGGTGGGTCAGTGTATGATAGGTTCGAACCCTTGTCACGGCCCTTGTGGATTTGTTCAGTGTATGATAGTTCTGTATAACTCTTTGTTGGGGGTGCTGGGTTAGAGCATGATACTGTAGTTCTGTATACCTTTGGTGAGGTGGTCGATCATTGTATGATCTGTATACCCTAGTTGGGGACAGGAAACATGTTCGGCTTATCGAGTTCCCCCCTACACAAGGACTAAACGGTAACATGCCAGTTCAAGGAGCGTGACGCTATTTAAATACGTGATAACGTTGTATAGTGAAACAGGTTTTCCTTCAGATAACATGGGTGAAATCATTTGTATAATGGGCAAGGAGGAGGAGGAGGTGGCTGAAAGGAGGGAATCCATAATTGCAAGAAGTCGTCTTGGATACAAGTACTGTACTCGTGGGGACTTGGAATGGTAACAACAATTGAGGGATGAAGTTGCAGAATTTGCAGTATGAGTGAAGGACAGGCATCGTCTGGACCCACTACCCGATTGTGTGTGTGTGCTTATCTAAGTGACATTACAAATATGTACACTAAATAAACCTCACATTGAATGAGGAAAGCACTTTTTGTCAAATATAAATAATGTCGTTGAAAGGGTCCCCCCCCCCTCTACTCTGCACCCGCTAGAAAAAATAACTTAAGGATTGTAAGATGTGAATCCCTTGTTTTACAACCAAGCTCCCAGTTACTGCTATGTATAAGCTTCTAGGAGTTTGTTGGTAGAGTTAATGCATATTTGATATTGTGAAACACCATGTAAATATCTATTGATGTTTTATTCAAGGCCTTGTAGTTGAATAATAGGGCAGTAAGTTAGATTAGCTGAGGCACAATTGGATGGGTGACCGAGCACATTGGTAATTGGAAACTGATTGCGCAACTCTTGCAATGACCCAGTCCCCCCCCCTCCCCCCATCTCTTTATTACGAGTCGATACTGGAGATTCGGGAGCTGAAGTAGAATACTGGATGAGTGAAAGTCCAAAGAACTGGTACTTGGACAGTAAGTTGATAGAATAGAGAATTGAATGCAGGATAAAGCTCAAATGTTTAAGCACACCCTAGAGCAAATAATTGTTGAGAATGCTGCATGCAATATTGAAAAAGTCGTGTAATATTGCAATCTGCCACTCCCCCATGTCCCCCATCCCTCCCCCCCCCCCTTAACATTGTCCTGGCCTGACCGCATGTTGCAAGAAAACCTGGCCGGCCGCTTGGGAGAAAAAATGTGGGCGTTTGCCAAAAAGTGGTCCTCCGCATGCTGATGTACACTACGCTTGTCCTGGTCCTGCTCATGTTAGACACGCCTCTTCGTCATCCTTGTCGTTGTGTGTGTGTGGTGGGGGGGGGGATTAACCTAATTGCGTCTGCAGGATCTAGAGTCTGCTCTTGATATGCCTTTTCATCTGTCGATCGTCTTAAGTAATTCTTGATCATTCCATCTTCATTATTCTTTCGCTACATCAGCGTTATTTTACATTTCTACGGCTCGTCCAAATTTCGAGTTTGGTGCACAATGACATCACATTAACGTCGTGTATCAATGCGAAAATCAGTAAGAGCCGAGAGGATCCGAATCGGCATACTTGGTACTGCCAAGCGCACACCCTAGACCATTTCGTGGTGTACTGGTCTAGGGCGTGTGCTAGGGAGCACCAAGTGTGCGGGTTCGAGTCCTCCTCTTGGCTCCTACTGATACTCCTCGAGCTGTGTGTACTCGCCTAAATTTACTCCATAAAAGTTCTTATAATGTCGAGTAGTAACTACCTAACCAACTAGTGATTGTCTAATACAGGCACACCTGACCAGCTTTTTTCTCGTCTTTTCTACTTTTAAAACTATTGCATTACCTGCTGCTATATTTCCTTAGTACATTTCATTTGGTCACTACCCTCAAGCTAAAAAAAATAAAATGCTGTCCATTATCCTGTGACTCGTATGAGCTTCAAGTTTCCATCTATGTCCTTTTGCTCTGTCCTACCTTGTACTAAACATTTCCTCTTCATCAACCTTATTTCGCCGAGAATCGTATATGTCGCTATCATGTCTACGTTAGCCTTTCCTAATAGTTTTATCTTCGCAGTTCTGGTACGTGTATGTGCTGCTGAATATGTTGTGTGTATGTGAGCACTGGTGCTTGGCTAGACAATTTTATTTGTGCCTAGGGCACCTCTACACTTCATTGGATCTTTTTGCCTTTTGCTATGGGTTATATTATCTCCCATATCTTTTATGTTGCTGTTGCAAAGGCTTCTCTTGTTTTCACACTGTTTAGTGGATGATCTTGCTTCCTCCGCAGTCATTAATTTGTATTTATCTGGGTTTAAGTCGTTTTGATTACAAAACTTTAGTATTGTAATCAAAATCTATCAATCCTGATAGTTCCCTTCCCCTTCCAACCATTCCTTACGTTTATCCAGGTCGTCCTTTATTTATTTACTATCTTCGTGTGTACCCTAGAGTGCACGCGGGAGAGAGACATAATATGGAAGATTCTAGAAGGACTTGTTCCAAATCTGCACACGGAAATAACACAACGCGAGACCGGAAGGTATGGCAGAATGTGCAAAATAGCTTCGTTGACAGAGGTGCAATAAGTATGCTGATAGAAAACTGTCAACATCAAAGGCCCAAGACTTTAAAAGACTCCCTCTACACATGAGGGGCATAACTGGCCGACCTCTCAGTGTTCAAAAGAGAACTTGATAAACACCTTCAAAGAATACCCGATCAACCAGTCTGTGATTCATACGTCAGGCTGCGATCAGTCGAGCAGCCGTGACGAGACCACCAACCAGGACGCCTGGATGGTGGTCTGTATGGCCCGGGTCTGGCCGGGGGGGGGGGGTGACGTTGTTCCTCGGAATCATCGAAAGGTAACCTAAAGGTAAAGTTCCTTCTTCATCAGTTTTGCATTCTCCATTCAAGCAACAGCCTGGTGGACCAAACTCTCACAAGTCGAGCCTGGCCTCGGGCCGGGCTTGGGGAGTAGAAGAACTCCCAAAACCCCATCAAGCAGGTATCATGTATGAGGGCAATGCGTAAAAACTCAGACTTGACTTCAGTCGAATCCTCGGGACCACTAGAAGATTTACTTGAAGAGGATTCACAATCGCCTTGATTCAAGTGAATCAAGATTCACTTGAAGATTCACAATCAACTTGAGAATGGTCCAGGACGGACCGAAACGTCGTCCCCCCCTTCATTTTCTAGTGTGGATTGGTCAACATACTTCAGCCACGTTATTGGGACTCATCGCCTGCATTCACTTGAATACCCGTTTGCATTGCTTTTTTACCGCATCGTGGTCTAGAGCGTGTGTTTGGGAGTACCCAGAGCATAGGTTCGACTCCTCTTTGTGGCTCCTACTAATTTTGTCATTGATGCATCACATTAATGTGATTTCTTTGTGCATTGGCTGCCTGTCATTACTTCAGGATCTCACCTTTGTCTATTGGCAAATACTGCCATTACTTCAGGATCTCACCTTTGTCTATTGGCCAACATTTCCATGTGGAAATATTTCCAGGTCTTGGCGCTTTTAGTCTCGTCCAGTTCCTCATAATTGCTTCCACCCTTCCACTTCTGCCTCGTCTAATCTTGTCGGGTAGTTGTACACTCTCTTGTATTTATGGTAATTACAGGTTCAATTTTGAAAACATGCCGAAATCTTTCGTAGAGTGCATCACACACTTATCATTTTTCTGCATGTCCTCCACATTTATGTTTTAGACTGGACAAATAGACAATTCTCGTTCTGTTACAACTGTGCAATAGTTTTGTTCTTCTTTTACCCTCGACGTTGGGTCTCTTTCATATTACTTCCACGCGTGCTTTCGTACACCATCACACAATTTGTTCACCTTTTTTTTCATTTTTGTTGGTCACGGTGTTTTCTTGTATTTTGCAGCCTTTTTCCGTGTCCGTTTGCTCGCCTTTTTTTTTTGTACCGAGGCTCACTTTACTGAACCATGGGCTGATTTCCTTACTGTTTACCTTTAGGTGTATACCTGAGGATTGGTATCCTTCCCCTGCGTCCCCAGTACTTCCTGGTGAAGAAGTTCATAATTTATTATATTGTCTTCCCCCCACAGTTTCCTCTTCTGGTTAGTCCCTGGAAGTGTGTGTGCAGCGTGTGAAGAAAATCTCATTTAATCTGTGCATCCGCACAAGTCAGCCTTTACCTTCATTTTGGAGAAAGTAGGTCAAGGTCAAACTTGTGTGAAGGCGGGAAGAATCGGGTGGGCTGGTGGCCTTGATGATTGTTGCATCTCCTCATTACAATCACGATCAAACCACCTCGTTAAAAGGAAATCGTTTATAGTGAAGCTAAGTTCTTTTTTTTGTTGTAACTTCTGGCTAATGTTGTTATTTTCTCCAATCCGACCTGATCATTAATGCATATGGTATTTGGAGTGTGGTACAGTGAGTAGATTCAGTGCCAGTGGGCACAAGATGGAGAGGCGTGGCCTGTAGTCACCTAGTTGTGCTTGCAAGGGTTAAGCTTAGACTCTTTGGTCCCGCCTCTTTACTGTCATTTTGTTCACAGTGCTCGTATGTTTTGACTTATTTTTAAGTTTATTTCATTAATTTAGCATTAACCACAAACATATGAACTTCCTCATTCTGATCACTTACAACTTAGCTTGCTTCCAGTTACACCTAGTAGGAAGATAATGATTGTAAATAACGCATCACGTATTTCAGTTATTAAACACGTATGCCCCCCCCCCCTCCGTGAGAATGACCCCTGGTTCACAAGACCAGTGCTCTACCCCTGCAGGCCGTTTTCATAAATAAAGGCCAAAGTCCATTCCATGCACCTGCCAAACCCCCCTGTTTATGAATGAAAAACGTTTTACACACGACTCACAACTGATGACGTCCGAACACTTCTGCAACAAGTGCTTCGATGACGATTTTTGTTCGAACCACAACTCTGTGAATGCTTCACCCACGTACTCAGCCCGTCCTCCAAACAAATACCCAAAAGTGATTCCATGTACCCGCCAAACCCCTTGTTTATGAATGAAAAACAGTTTACACACGAACCACAACTCTATAAATGCTTCACCCACGTACTATAAATACAAATAATCGCCAACAGAACCTAAACACTTAACGTAACCTATGCCTATATATGCAACCTTCCAAGGAAGGTTGGTCCCTGAGCTAAGGAGGCGGTTACCTGTGATGGGAGGTAAGAGTGAGACGGTGCATGGTAACTGAGGTGGGAGACTGTTGAGACAGCGAGTAGTAACCATGGGTGGTGGAGTGGTCATGTCAACACCAGTCACAGTTGCTACCCGATACTCTCCGGCGTCTGTGTCGTCTCCTGCCTCCCGTGTCATGCACTCGCTTATAGCTTTACCAGCTGTTCCTTTCCACCACCGGCGGTGTGACCTCGCCATCTGCGTTATAATACCAGTTGTCTCTCTTTAGAGTGTGCTCAACCTGAAGTAAATGTGCACGGAATTAACCGCTGCTCCAGCACTTTACTTCAGCTCTACGTGTTCCACCGGTGGTTGATGGTGCTCGCTCCGGGTGTGAGGTGGTGCTCGCTCCGGGTGTGAGATGGTGCTCGCTCCGGGTGTGAGGTGGTGCTCGCTCCGGGTGTGAGATGGTGCTCGCTCCGGGTGTGAGGTGGTGCTCGCTCCGGGTGTGAGGTGGTGCTCGCTCCGGGTGTGAGATGGTGCTCGCTCCGGGTGTGAGGTGGTGCTCGCTCCGGGTGTGAGATGGTGCTCGCTCCGGGTGTGAGGTGGTGCTCGCTCCGGGTGCGAGATGGTGCTCGCTCCGGGTGTGAGGTGGTGCTCGCTCCGGGTGTGAGGTGGTGCTCGCTCCGGGTGTGAGGTGGTGCTCGCTCCGGGTGCGAGATGGTGCTCGCTCCGGGTGTGAGGTGGTGCTCGCTCCGGGTGCGAGATGGTGCTCGCTCCGGGTGCGAGATGGTGCTCGCTCCGGGTGTGAGGTGGTGCTCGCTCCGGGTGCGAGATGGTGCTCGCTCCGGGTGTGAGATGGTGCTCGCTCCGGGTGCGAGATGGTGCTCGCTCCGGGTGCGAGATGGTGCTCGCTCCGGGTGTGAGGTGGTGCTCGCTCCGGGTGCGAGATGGTGCTCGCTCCGGGTGCGAGATGGTGCTCGCTCCGGGTGCGAGATGGTGCTCGCTCCGGGTGTGAGGTGGTGCCCGCTCCGGGTGCGAGATGGTGCCCGCTCCGGGTGCGAGATGGTGCTCGCTCCGGGTGTGAGATGGTGCTCGCTCCGGGTGTGAGATGGTGCTCGCTCCGGGTGTGAGATGGTGCTCAAGCGCCCACGTCCCTCAAGAACTGACTCCGTGATCTTGACCTCTGATCTTTTGTTATATACCAAAATGTAGCGCGGTGGGGTCGGGTCACGGTTGGTCTTTGTGTTGGTGGCCTGACTACCTTGTTATCCTACGGTGGGTTGTGAGAGATGGTCCAGCCTCTACGTACTGTCCTAGCTGTGCTTCTGGGGTTGAGCTTCAACTCTTGGGTTCCGTCTCTCAACCTTCAAGCTAATGTACTGGTTATTGGGTGGGGGGGTGTTGCACATTCTTGTCACTCACGTACAGTATTTACCCGCTCACCTTCACCACTCGTGTACCTGCTCACCTTCACCACTCCCATACACGCTCTTCACTATCACTTGGAGGTATAATGCTTCATGCCTAAGGTTTTCTCATGCTCAGGCATCCATTATGTTCATACTTTCAAAAGGGGTTTGAACCGAGTAATCACCATACTCTGGTCGTGATAGCATGTTGCAATTGCAGCTGAAATAGTAACTGATTCAACAACCTGCTGTTCTTCAGAAATTTTTGTGTTTATATTTCTTTTCCAGCGGTAAATGACTTCGGGTCCCCAGTTTTTCACATTGAGCATTAATTGTAATCATAATAATACAACACAACGACGACAACATGCGATTGTCTTGGAATCTGTCTGTTGCCCTTTCTGTAGGCTTAATACATCAGTGATTTGTGGAGTGATAGAGGGGCTGTGGTGAAGGTAGCAGTGGAGGCTTCACCGCCGGGGAGTGAACATTCACTCATCGTACCTGGCTCCATCTCCACACCTCTAGCAAGAACATTTAATACTGCAAATGGTTCTAAACAACAGTGGGATTGGAGTTTATTTTATTTAGCGTTTTGTAATAACTTGTAGCGAAGTAGCGCAGTTAGCTTGCCTGCAATTGGTCCTGGGTTCCATTTCCAAGTGGTGAGAGACGTTTTGTCACGTTTCCTTACACCCGATACTTCCGTTCATCATTGGAGCTCGTCGATTGTTGTGAGTTGGGATCCTGGAGAATGGTCATTCGTTGGTTAAGGGACCCTCATAAGCCAAGACATCTTTGTGGTTAGTAGTGGTGGTGGTGGTGGTGGAGCCGACACCATCGCCGCCAGTATGGTTGTTTAGGACTCTTAGAGCATCCTGCACCTTCCCCTATGGTTGTCTACCCGCATGATCTACCCACCCATGTGTTACCCTCAGCTCTTGTTCCAACCCGCTCATCATGTTACTGATGGCTGTAACTGGTGGTTTCTCTCCTGTAGTTTAATAATGACAGCATTGTTTTGGTGGTTTCAACTGGGACCGGGAATTTAATGTAGCGGCGGTGGATGCAGTTGTCTTTGTTGTTGATGTGGTTCGGTCTGCCTAGATTTCCCAGTTGCTCGTCTGGTCAGTCAGGCTGTTGGTCCCAGCAGCTTGTGGTCAGACGTAGGCACCGCAGCCCAGTTGGACAGGTAGCCTTTGACGGGTAATTATTAAGCTTCCTCTTGAACGTAATTAAGGATCTTTGGGTAATTAGGGGATCTAATTGCGCAATTAGGGAACATAAGTGCCCTTATGTTTGGGGTAGAATGAGGAAAAGTCTTTGACCCTTTATTAATAGAATTTGATGATAATGTACTTATTATACGCCTACTTTTCAGTGTATATAGTTTACACATACTGCCATGTCTCCTGGTCTCGTAAGGAATTATTAGTGTGTGCAGATTTGGGTGCAGTCCCTTTAATATTATCCAGATGGGGATCATGCTCTATCTCGCCTGTTTTCTGATTTGAGGAATTTTAGACATTCTTATTAATTTAGGTGTTTTACTGGATAGATTCGGACAGTGAATGTTCTCTGTCCATTTTCCAGGTCAGCAACTTTGTCTGTCTGCCTTGAATGGCGTTGTTAGAGTGCAACAGTATTCCACCCTAGAGTACTTGTGTCCAAAAAACCTCGTATCCATAACATCATTGACTTCACGACTCCTGTTTGAAAGGCTTTTGTTTCCAGTGTCATTTTGTATTGAATTTGGTAATATTGTTACGCTCTTAAACTCATTATTTGGAGATTTTTAATTACCCAGGTTCCTAAACACTTCCTTCCGCGCTATAGGCTTATGATTTACGTTTTATAAATCAGTATAGTTACTTTTTTTTACAGAGGAGGAACTGGAGTGTGAGTGTGTGTGTGTGTGTGTGTGTGTGTGTGTGCGCGTGTGTGTGTATTCACCTAGTTGTGTTTGCGGGGGTTGAGCTTTGCTCTTTCGGCTCGTCTCTCAACTGTCAATCAACTGTTTACTAACTACTACTCTTTTTTTTCCACATCAGACACACACATCCCAGGAAGCAGCCCGTGACAGCTGACTAACTCCTAGGTACCTATTTACTGCTAGGTAACAGGGGCATTCAGGGTGAAAGAAACTTTGCCCATTTGTTTCTGCCTGTTGCGGAAATCGAACCCGCGCCACAGAATTACGAGTCCTGCGCGCTATCCACCAGGCCCCAAATGTGTGTGTGTGTGTATGTGTGTGTGAGGGCGGGTAGTGTGCACGGTGTCGACGACGATGTGAGCGATAATAATGGCCTGTGTTTTGGGTGTGGCCATGACTTTACTGTGGTCTATGGTGTGACCTTGAATGTGATAGTCAGTGTTGTGTGTGTGTGTGTGTGTGTGTGTGTGTGTGTGTGTGTGTGTGTGTGTGTGTGTGTGTGTGTGTGTGTGTGTGTGTGTGAAGGTAGAGTCGGGAGTGTTGTATTTGTTGTCTGTCTGGTCAAAAGCTGGGGAGCATATCCTGACCAGCCTTGGCGAGCGTACACACTGTGGTGGTGGAGGTGAGGGCGACACTGGACCAGGAGAGGGAGCTAACAGCCTCTACAAACAGTTCGGTAATATGTGACTGGGGAAGTAATAGAGGAGTGGTGTTCTACATGTTGCGGCTGAAGTCGTTGGAGTCGGTTGTAACATATGCTGCGAACCCCGACAGTAATGCTAGCAACTACCAACCCAGAGATTTTGTCCGTTGTTGGTGACATTTCCTGTTAAACAGGTCTTATGGACATTGTTGCGATAAACGATAGTGTCTGGAGAAAAAATGTAGTGGGGCATATAAAGATTTTTTTATAGTTAAGCGTATTGGTATAGGTGTGGGGTCCGCTTGAGAGGAAGTGTGTGTGTGTGTGTGTGTGGCATTACTGGGTGTGAAAGTTGGTGGGGTGGGGGGTTGGGGGTCACCGGAGACCTTGTCCTGGTGCATGGCGGCAGTGACTCAAGCCTCGGCTAAATCAACACCATCAAGTTGGGGGTGTGTGGGTGGTGGTGGGGGGGGGGAGCTGAGAAAGTGGGTACGATGCGAGAGTGGGGGGGGGAGGTTATGGGGGAGGCCAGGGCCATCTTGAAGAGAGACTACTCAAGTTGTATAAGGAGCCGTGTGGAGAGACTGACGTATCAGGATGCAGCTCAACACACGATAGCAGTAAGCACTTTACACTAACTACAAGCGCCAACTCCAATTCCCAATGTCTTAGAAATTAGAATGAAATTTGTGTGGTTATAAATATGTTAACCCTTGGCCACGTGACCTCTGGGGGTGGGGTGGGGGGGTCAGTAGGGGGGCGGAGTAGGTGACGTCACCGGGTGAGCCAGGCGGGCAGGCAGGGGCCCTTGTGCTTCTCTCCGCTTCCCCTCCACCACTTGTAATTCTCCTATACGTCATAACTTGTCGACAGTCACATTAATATTGTGCAGTTCCGCAACGCGAGTGCCTTCAGATGTCGAAAGGCTGGGTTTATGAGTGTTACATTAGCTTCAAATTACCTGTGATGTACAGAAAAACTCCATCAACACTCGGGGCACCTCCCCTTCCCTTGTTATTTGTGCCTCTGTCACTGTCTGTCAACCTGTCCATATGTCCGTGCGGCCCGTCTCAGTCTGTATGCATCTGACTACTGCTCTCTCCCATTTTATTCTCTTATTATTTCTTGTTAAAGTGTGTGATGGCAGTAGCTGCTCAAACATTTTCATTACCAGTGGTAATCTAACCGAAGTAACAAATGAAGAACTTTGAAACTAACAATGCTGTTGTAGTTTTAAGTTACACGTTAAACAAAAGTGACAAGGAAATGGCATTTTCCTCATTTGCTCTTAAATTACCACGCTGCATTTTACCGGGTTATGATGCTGTTACAAACTTTATAGCTGACAGTCTTGACTCAAACTGTGGGGAGAGTATCTTCTGATTTACTATCATGTTCACCTCTAACAAAATTAAACTAAGCTGGGATTCATTAGGAATGGTGCTGATGTTCCTAATGAAACTAAACGCTGAACCCTGTTCTCCTACATCAGCTCATCTGATGCCTAACCCTAGAAATTGATATATATATGAAATTGATATATTTATATATGAAATTGATATATTTATATATGAAATTGATATATTTGATGAACGTATTATTAGTATCCACTAGGAATTACCAAAATTTAATACTATAAGGTATCATCATGTAAGGTACTTGTTACTTCGGTTAGATTCCGGGAACCGGCGGCTGAGCGGACAGAACACTACGCGTGATCCTGTGGTCCCGGGATCCCGATCCCAGGCGCCAGCGAGAAACAATGGGCAGAGTTTCTTTCACCCTAATGCCCCTGTTACCTAGCAGTAAATAGGTACCTGGGAGTTAGTCACCTGTCACTGGCTGCTTCCTGGGGGTGGAGGCCTGGTCGAGGACCGGGCCGCGGGGACACTAAGCCCCGAAATCATCTCAAGACAACCTCAAGAAGGTAGAGGATGAGCAAGGGGCCACCTGTGCGCCAGTCTTCATATGGTTGGTTGACTCGATTTCACGCGTATTTGCATGTTAAACACGTTCTAAATTCGAGTCTGGCAAGGAATGAATGATCGCTGATGGAGTGATGTACTTGAGAAAGCCACAGCCATTAATGAGACTGTTGTGACCCTGGCATGCTCTTCCCTCTTCAATTCTAGCTACCCGAACCTGTCAATGTCCGTCCCATACTCTAGACCCCTGTAAAGTTATGTGGGGCTAGACTCAAGCGTCTGTCCTCCATCCTTGGACTGACATTCTCTTACAGGTAGTAGTGATTATACAAGAATTTAGAAATACAATAGTTATGGGTAATATAGTCTGCCTCGCCACGGCCAGCCTTTGCGGAAGCCACCGGAGACATTGTTTTTTAAACATTGATACATGGACATGTGTGTGTGACTACTCTGAAGAACGTGAAGGGTTATAGAGTTTGTGTGATGAAGAAGATCTTCATTAGGCAGGTGTGTGTGTGTGTCGTTGGCTAGCTTGCAAGGGCAACGAGTCTGCCAGCCAGCCAGCACCAGCAAGTTTTGGGTGTAATATGAGGCTATCTTCAAGAATACGAGAATGGATTATGCAATTACCAAGCTCCAGGTGCCTCATACTGACAGGTGTGAGGCACCTGTGTGTGGGGGGGGGGGGAGTCAAAGGGTCTACCGACTGGGCATTCTATAATGTAATAGTCATTACATTATAGGATATTTTCGCCTGTGGATCCCTGCAGCCACGCTCTCGCCGGTGACTCCATGCGACAACCCCTGATCAAGCTAACAATATTGACAGCCACTGCTGCAACAGATAAAACATTAATGTCACAAGCTCTGCAGTGTTATCGCCAGTTAAAACTGGTAATAAATTATAAGTTGACATATAGTTCAACACTCATGAGTGGTTCAAAGTTATTTTATTAGAGTTAAATACAGTGCATAGTATTAGTGATATGGACCTTAGCCCGGTTGGGAACCACTGGCCAAAGTGGACCTGGATAAGTATGGGGGTACTTGTCCCCATCAACTGGAATAAGTGTGAGGACAGGTTGCCAGTGGTGGCCACCTTCCCTGGGAGCCCCGCGCACACTGCTGGGAACTAGATACTCAACCCTCCCCAGCACTTACTCCTCCTCCTCCTTGTGCACAGCCCGCCCACTCCCACCCCACACCCGCCCCCAAACCCACGCCTGCCCCCACGCCTGCCCCCACGCCTGCCCCCACCACCCACGCCTGCCACTCCTGCCCCACACTAAAATTAGTTAATGAATTAATTATGAGAACTAAGCTACGACGATAGTTTAAGGGAACCCAAATTAGAGATGAAACAGAGGGGATATGATCCCAATATACAAAGCTCAACCCCCGCAAGCACAAATAGGTGAGTACAAGAAACTGGGAAGAGTAGAGAAGGTGGACAAGGTAGATTGTAAAAGAGAATATAGGTGGAAGCTGGAAACGCAAATGAGTAAACAATTTAAGGAAATACTCGTACGGGTGGCCAACGAGTGCAATGTATTGAAAGAAGTCGTGAAAGCCGCCTCCACTCACAAATTTAAGGTCAAAATCAACAAAGAATTTGAACGTCAATACCCTAGGGTAAAAAAAAAAATTGGCAAGCACAAAGTTAGTAGGTATCAAGATCTTCAAGATGTCCGTCCCATAGACTCAGATGAAGGCGTCCCCTAGACGGGCCAAGGGATGTCCGTCCCGTTCCAGGAGCTAGACCACACTTTCCCCAAATCACTTTTGGTAAATACTTTATGCAGACGATGAGTCACAATAACGTGGCTGAAGATATGATGACTATACCACACACCACAAGATGAAGAAACGACGACGTTTCGGTCCGTCCTGGACCATTATCAAGTCGTATCAACTCATACGAATTGATAATGTGTCAACTCATACGGTCCAGGACGGAGCGAAACGTCATCGTTTCTTCATCTTGTGGTGTGTGTGGGTTGGTCATCATACTTCAACTGTGCCACTCATCGCCATCTTTTTACCTGTCACAGAACATAATCTAACTGTAATAAAAGATAGACCCAGGTATTTAGGCCAACGAGTGAACCTACGCTGTTCCTTGTAGAGGTAAACGGCCTAGCAATACAAGTGAACTCAAACTCAGTGATGGTCTTTGATAGAGAAACTGACGAGAAATATTGCCACTGTGGGACACTCGGATGCAAACGCACAGCAACTTGAGTGCCACTATCTACCCGTTATCTACCACCTGTTGGTTCTGGGGATCAAACGTCCCCGCGGCCCGGTCTATACCTGGATTGTACCTGAATGTGCTTCTCGGAGTTCTATTCTCCAAGCCCGGTCCGGGACCAGGCTGTAACCATTCCTCCTGGCTGGTGGTCTGTGCATCTAAGCTGTTGGACGCTGCTGCTTGTACACGGATGCATTAATCACAGCCTGGTTGATCAGGTATCCTTTGGACGTGTCTATCAAATTCTCTTGAATAACAGATAAATGAAAGGAAAAAATGTTGAACACCGTAAGTGGTTGGCCAATGATAATGAAGGGGACTAGTACAATCCAGGTGGTGGTAAAAGGCAGTGGGAGGGGCGCGACAGGTGGGAGAGAGGGAAGGGAAGGGGAGAGTAGAGATAGGTGGGAAAGAAGGGAGAGGGAGAGACGGCGACCATTGGTGGGGGAGGGAGGAGACAGGTGTTGGGTGGTGTTAGACAGGTAGTGAGAGAGAGTAAGTAACCAGAGAAGTGGCTCATACGGCTTATCCAGCTGGACTAAACCTAACCTCTCTTACCCTCGTCATAGTCCACACCTGCTACTGCTGCTTGACAATAACACAGTTTACCTCAGCTTAGTTAACAGTGCCTGTAACCAGCACCTCATGAAATGGTTACAGAAGGCAGCACTGATGGTACCTTGTGGTTCCTAAGGTGAAGGCAACCGAGGTGCAATTTTTCGTGGCCTCGCCCACCAATCTGTTCGTGTTTACGGCTGGCAGTCTGACGTAGGCATCACAGCTCGGTTGATCTGATACTCTTTGTAGGTATTTATGAAATTGCATCTTGTCCACAGTTAGAAACCTGTTGATATTGCTAGTTATATTTATAGTGTGCAAGATGGAAGAAGCCTTGGGTTCTTAAATGTTCATATAATCATCCATTAATGTACTTATTGCACAGCCTACTTTTCAGTGGGACTATTTAGCACAGCCAGCTAAGCCTCCTGGTCTCGTTTGGAACTATTTCAGTGTGGAGAATTACCAGTAATCCCACATGCACACTACCCACTCTCCCTCCTGATTCCCTTCGTGCACATTACTACCACCTCCTCCCATCATTACCACCACTGTGCAATTTACACATACACAGATATTTTTAAATTATTAAACAGTTATCCTATTTATTTTTCTTGCAGGTGAGTGGGTGTCCAGTGGTGTGGGATACACCCACCGGTGGAGTGGGATACACCCACCGGTGGAGTGGGATACACCCACCGGTGGTGTGGGATACACCCACCGGTGTAGACTGAGGGAGTAGCAGCGCGAGGTGTGGCGAGTGTAAGGTCTACACCTGGCCAGGTGCCGCGACACTACACTTTGCTACACTACATTCCTCTTTAACTTTTCATTTTCGTTGCTTCCTGGGCTTATTCTCTGCTATAACGGGGGATACCTTGAGGTAGTTCCGAGGATGAATGTCTACGACCACGCCATAATGCCGTCTGGTTTGTGGTCTGGTCAACTAGGCTATTAGACGCAGCTGCTCACAGTCGGACGTGTGAATTACAGCCCGGTGTTTTGCTATGTTTTAATTATAGGTGTAGTAGAGGGTTGTTGGCAAGCAACCATGTGATTAACTTGCGCTCTTTCCGAGGACCAACGTCCCCGCGGCCCGGTCTCTGACCAAGCCTCCAGACTGTTTAATGCCTGGCGTATGAATTACAACACCTTTGATCAGGTATTTTTTGGAAGTATGGAGGGAGAGCATTTAATAGTTCTTTCTTAGCGTACATATTGCATCTCTGCTTTTCACCGGGGGGTTATTGTAATGTCCTAGTCTGGGTTTGTGAGGTTTTCTAAGTGGCGTATCGATTTTCATCAGCTGAGCTTTAAACAAGAGTCGGGTCACAACCCAAGAGTTCTGGGTTCTCTTCCCGCGGCTGGACAAATGTTTGGGTGCGTTTCCTTTTACCTTATACGCGTGTTCACCTAGCAGCAAATAGGTACCAGAGAGTTAGGCAACTGCTGGGGGTTGCATTCTGGGGAAGGCCAGTCGTTGATATAGTGACACCTCTGTATTAGCCTAGAGGCTTCCTGTCCCCTATACTTGGAAACCATAATAGCACCCACAATATTACTAATTATGTATTAGACTAAATATATTCTTAAGAGTCGAAAAAACACTAATATATATAATATCCAGGACAAGGAAGCGCAGTGGTCCCAATATTTTTTTACCAGTGGTAAATATTATGAATAAATTAATGAGAACTTGGCCTCAAAAATAGTTTCTTATCCTGTAATGTTGGTTAAGACATTATATATTATAAGTATGTATAGAACATCATTTTGTTTTTGAAATTGTGAGAACAAAGAGAAAACGGTTCCCTAGTAACGAGAACGCAACTAAAGTCATTTAGAGGGGGAAAAGGGACAAAAATTAATTGTATTTTGCGACAAAAATTTAACATACATCGAAAATATTTATTGCTATATTTGGGGTTATATCTGTACGTTGCCACATGACAGACTGCGAGAAACTCCGGAAATCGTCAATAGGTACTGTATTGGTACCATTTTTGGCATTATGTCTCGAAAGCTATTTAAAATGTGTGTGTAATGATTTATCATTGTATATTTGGAAAAAAATAATTCTGTATTATAAATGTTGTAACAAGTGGTAAGAAATCCCCCTCCTTTCCCCCAAAATGTCTCTGAAACCTAATGCTTATGTTTTTAATTACTCTAATCTAGTCATAGTTTAGAGATACTGTGACATTGATTTCCTTCGACCGTTTATTATGCGACGACCTCGGTAGATTTGGTGAGTTGCTTGGGCTCCTTCGTTTCTGGGTAGACAAAATAGTTGCATTTTTTACCTATTAGTATATTGAGTAAATGTGTGTTTGCTGAGAAGAACAGGAACACAAACAAATATACAAAACGACTGCAGATGGAGGCGGTGACGTCCCCATTGACCTGGGGAGGTGCACCCCCCCCCCCCAGTATACACTCCTCCACTCAGCACTACTACTACTCTTACACCCCTCCCATTAATACTTGTACACAATCACCACCATCATTACTGCGCCACAATCGCCACAGTGTTATAAGTGGGAGGTAAGCAAAGGCGAGCACCTTAACAACGCAACCACATCACCGCTAGTTCATCACCATCCTCTACTGCCAGCAACATTTCTTCACCAGCGCAAGTTTAGCACCACTACACATGCATACCTATACACCACCTCCTCCACCCTCTTCCTGTAGTTATCGTCACCCGCCCGTTAATTTTGACCATGACGAGGCTTCAGCGCTACCCGTCCGTCCCGGCACGAGATTCCCGCGTTTGGTCGACATATTTCTCATATTTTCTCTCTGGTGAGAACTTTATAGCGTGAGTCGGCGGTGTTGGCGCGGACCGTAGTCTGGGAAGTGTATGATACGCCCCCGCCTCTCGCTCATCTGTGGCTGTTTAATGTCAATTCTATACTGACTAGCAGCAGCAGGCGCGTCCAGAAGCACCTCCGCTCTCTAACGTTTAAATGTCTTTTCTCTGGTCTACCTTTCCGCGCTTACTGGGTCAGCGCCTCCGCGACCCGATTTCTGATTGGGCGTCAGTCAGGTTATTAGTGCCGGCAGCTCGTAGTTCGACGTAGGAACAACAGTCCGGTTGATCAGGCACCCTAAAGAAGGTAAGGTAACTATCGAGAGAAAGCGCTAAGCCTTTACGACTATATGGCACTTAATGAAGATACAAATTTGGGATTGGGCGGGGGTGATAAATTTTTTCGTCGCCCTGTACACGGCTTCAGGTGCGTCAATTTCCTCTTCAGCACACACTATTCTAACTTCTGTCATTGTACTTGTCCCATGACACTTTTGGCCTCGGATTATGTTGATTGGTAATGCGGATTATAAGACCTAAATACTCTGGTGCGTTCTTAATTTAATTTTTCACTCATTCCCAGTTTTATGTATTTTGTTGTTTCCTTTTTCAAGAGGAAACTAGATTTATTCCTCCAAGGAGTGCCGGACCAACCGGGCTGTGGTGGGTATGTGGGCCTGCGGGCCGCTCCAAGCAACAGCCTGGTGGACCAAACTCTCACAAGTCAAGCCTGGCCTCGGGCCGGGCTTGGGGAGTAGAAGAACTCCCAGAACCCCATCAACCAGGTATCAACCAGATCTTGGTCGCGTCATTCGTTTCACTCGGACGAAAACCTTAAGAAATTACGAGAGGAGATTGAGAGGTGCGTGGTTATTATGAGTAATGTACTTGAAATATGGCGACTGAGGCTTGAAGAACTGGTTGAGAGGTCTCTTCACTGGTGGAGAACACCTGTGGTAGAACTGGTGGGGGAGTTG
This sequence comes from Procambarus clarkii, assembly GCF_040958095.1. Classification (NCBI taxonomy): domain Eukaryota; kingdom Metazoa; phylum Arthropoda; class Malacostraca; order Decapoda; family Cambaridae; genus Procambarus; species Procambarus clarkii. The sequence continues at coordinate 11,300,198 of NC_091238.1, read as the reverse complement.
GCTGAGGCTCTGGGGAGCCAGGCTGGGGGAAGGGCGCCTGGGGTGGGGGGATCAGCTGGGGAGTCAGTGGGGAGCCAGGCTAATCTGACTGGACCGTACTATATCCCTCTAGATCTAATTACATGGCGCAGTCCACATCTCGTTTTCTCTCTGTTTGTCTTTTCATTTCTTTATTATGCACCTCATACCCATCCCGTGGGCGGTGGAGGAAAGGGTTACAGAGGCACATAATGATTTCAGAAACTGAACTCATTTGTTCGTTTAGCTAAGCAAGTCACAATATTGTGAAGCTAGTTACACAGTTGTTAATACTACATACGCATGTACACACACACACACAGACACACATACATATATATATATATATATATATATATATATATATATATATATATATATATATATATAATATATATATATATATATTTTATATCCATATACACAAATACATGTACATATCAATAATCTTTTTATATCACGAGTGATTCAACAAGAGGCTCACTACAGTCTTCATACAAGGCACTTTACATCTGAGATGAGTCACACAGTTACTTTCTATTTTGTTTTTCCAACAAGGAAAAAAGCAAGCTATTGAATAGTGAAGTTAACACGTCTGGTGTCTCAAACAGTCGTTTAGACCACGTTAACAAGATAATCCTGGTCCCGGGCAGGGCTTGCGAAGTGCACCAACTGATATCAAGTACCAGATAACAAATTAGTTTTCTCTGGGCTTTGTACCACCACTCACAAGTTCACATCACGGTATTATAATCACCCAGAAGTCAACGTGGTTGGGCCCACTACCCTGTACCTCTCCCTCCACATTATATCCCAATCTTTGTTCAAGACTTCCTGCATCCTTATCCTATATTTGCATCCCCTGCTAGCTCTACGGTCACCGGAACCGCGAGTGAGTGTAGCTTGCGGGGCCGCGAGTGAGTGCAGCTTGTTGGGCCGCGAGTGAGTGCAGCTTGTTGGGCCGCGAGTGAGTGCAGCTTGTTGGGCCGCGAGTGAGTGCAGCTTGTTGGGCCGCGAGTGTAGATTGTGGGACATTGGCACATCACGGTAATGTGATTTCATTGTGCATGTAATGCATAGTATTTTTAATACATTTGTCTATTCTGTAAACAAATGCGACGTATTAGGCATGAAGACTCGTTGATAGATCAACATGAAGCCGTAATAGGCCTATGAAAACTTCACAGAAGCACCGTCAGTCCGTAATATTTGCCAACGTTCAGTGGTAATTCAGCAAAAATAGGCAAAGTCCCTTTCATAAATATCCTCTTAATAGTTGAATTGAATGGCTTTGTACGTTTCTGATTAAACAGGTGCATTATTTACGGAGTGGGAAATAGAACGGGCTGAATTCAAGTGCAGGTGTAAATCTTAAGGCAGACCGTACAGAGGCGTCTAAATCTTAAGGCAGACCGTACAGAGGCGTCTAAATCTTAAGGCAGACCGCGCAGAGGCGTCTAAATCTTAAGACAGACCGTACAGAGGCGTGTAATGAACGTGTTTGACCAGTCATCAGGCCGTCAACCAGGAAGCCTGGCCAGAGACCGCACCGCAGTGACAAGGTAACCGGTCACCGTGCACCCCTGCCAAGGTAACCGGTCACCGTGCACCCCTGCCAAGGTAACCGGTCACCGTGCACCCCTGCCAAGGTAACCGGTCACCGTGCACCCCTGCCAAGGTAACCGGTCACCGTGCACCCCTGCCAAGGTAACCGGTCACCGTGCACCCCTGCCAAGGTAACCGGTCACCGTGCACCCCTGCCAAGGTAACCGGTCACCGTGCACCCCTGCCAAGGTAACCGGTCACCGTGCACCCCTGCCAAGGTAACCGGTCACCGTGCACCCCTGCCAAGGTAACCGGTCACCGTGCACCCCTGCCAAGGTAACCGGTCACCGTGCACCCCTGCCAAGGTAACCGGTCACCGTGCACCCCTGCCAAGGTAACCGGTCACCGTGCACCCCTGCCAAGGTAACCGGTCACCGTGCACCCCTGCCAAGGTAACCGGTCACCGTGCACCCCTGCCAAGGTAACCGGTCACCGTGCACCCCTGCCAAGGTAACCGGTCACCGTGCACCCCTGCCAAGGTAACCGGTCACCGTGCACCCCTGCCAAGGTAACACGTACGTGAGTGGGGGGGAAAAATGGGTACACACAAATATAAAGGTGAGATAGAACGTAAGATATTATGTCAAGTGAAATATTAGAGAAACATGACCCGGGATATTTACAGGTCAGGTTCCAAATTTGCATAGTAAAATGACAGTGTATTATAGCGAATGATACAGTACGAAATGCAGAATACCTCCAGTGAAGAGTAGGGATGTTATAGGCACAATCAGAGAGAACTATATGACTATCAGAGAACCACGGCTATCCAATATCCTCCCAGCTAACGTAAGAAATATTGTCGGAAGAAAAATTGATGAGTTAAAGAAAAAAATTCGACACGTTCTTTACAAGAAGTGCCAGAGCAACCCCCAGTTGTAGTGAATATGTGGGTCTGGGGGCCGCCACAAGCAACAACCTGTTGTAAAATGTTATTACTAGTCAAGGCAAGCCTCAGGGCGGACTAAAGGAGTACAGCTTCACAACCCATTCCAACTATACTCCAGTGGTGGTGGTTGGGGGGAAGGCAGCATCAAGGGGTGGTTGGTGGGGGGGGGGGGGGAGGCCGCATCAAGGGGTGGTTGTGGTGATTGGGGGAGGGGGGGGGGGGGAAGTGGGTAGCGACGAGAGTAAGGACCGTGGGGAGGGGGAGAAAATAAGACCGGGGAATGAGTGGATGAATGGAGTCACGGGTCAAGTGTTGGGGTTGTGGGAGGATGGGGTGTTCTGGTGCACTCCATCCTCCTGTATAGAGAGTACCTATTGTGACGGTCGTCAATAGTCACGAATTCGTACGTACTTAACTTTTAGAGAGTAGTATACTGAGGGTTATCTTGAGATGATTTCGGGGCTGTCCCCCGTTACAGCTGACTAACTCCCAGGTACCTATTTACTGCTAGGCAACAGAGGCATCAGGGTGAAAGAAACTCTGCCCATTGTTTCTCGCCGGCGCCCGGGATCGAATCCGGGACCACAAGATCATGCGTCTAGTGTTCTCTCCGCTCAGCCACCGGCTCCCATACTGACTAGTAAGGAATTCTCTTAAAATATATGAAGCTAAAAAACAAACATAAATAATCCTAGGCCTAGTATAGCACATATGTACTATATTAAGCCTCTGATATTGTGTATTACGCCTATTTAGTTTGTCTAGGTTATAAGATTAGGTTAGTTTGTCAAAGCAACACAAGTAAAAAATAATTTTCCGGATTGTTCAATTCAATAGTTCAGATTTCTACTTTCTAATTTCGTTGTACGTCGGTGTATGTACTATGGTCCTCGTCATAAGTACTACCATAACAGGAGGATGGACTGTCTAGTGAGTTGTATGACTGTTGTCGATTATGAGCTAAGTGCAGGCGGTGAGGAGTACTACAGGTGGTGGGTGGCGGAGTACTACAGGTGGTGGGTGGCAGAGTACTACAGGTGGTGGGTGGCGGAGTACTACAGGTGGTGGGTGGCGGAGTACTACAGGTGGTGGGTGGCAGAGTACTACAGGTGGTGGGTGGCGGAGTACTACAGGTGGTGGGTGGCGGAGTACCACATGTGGTGGGTGGCAGAGTACTACAGGTGGTGGTTTAAGACGTTATAAGACCATCAGACTAGGTGGAGGAGGAAGCGAGTGTCTCGCCCAAAGTAACAAAGTCTGAGAGCCAGGAAGTTTTTTTGTGTGTGTGGGAGGGAGGAGCGAGGGAGGGAGGGAGGAAGTCATGTCTGGCGGCAGGAAGGAGGAATAACATGACCCACCACCGGGGACCGCCAGGCTCCTCCTCAAGTTATCCACAACCTACTGAGCATATACCTCGATTGGGTGTGTTTGTTCATTTATTATGCACCCTATACCCATTCCTTGGGCGGTAGTGGACCCCATACCCATCTCTTGAGGGGCGGTGGAAATGGTTAGCAGCACATCATGGGTTCAGGAACTGAACCCCAATCTTCATTCAGCTAAACAAGTGGCAATCTTATAATGTTAGTTACATAATTTAATATAAGTATGAATAGTCTTTTATGGCGGTAGTAGTTCAGGAAGTGGCCCACAGCAGTGTGTATCAGGGGTGCCATTGGCACAAGCAGAGAACACTGTATAAACATCAGAGGTCCACAGTTGTTCAACACCCTCCCAGCGAGTATAAGAAATATTGCCGGAGCAACCGTGGACATCTTCAAGAGAAAACTAGATAGTTTTCTTCAAGAAGTGCCGGACCGACCGGGCTGTGGTAGATATGTGGACCTGCGGGCTGCTCCAATCAAGCTCTCACACGTCAAGCCTGGCCCCGGTCCTGTCCTGGGGAGAACTCCTCCTCTCAGAACCCCCATCAAGCAAGTATACAGAGCAGTTTACATCCGTGGCGAGGCAGTTACACTGATCAACCTTCACACACCCCATCCACCGGGCGGCAGCGCTAGCTAGCCACAACAACGAACCACCAACACAACACCTCGCAAACTTCAGATATTTTGCTAATATTTCTGGAGCTACATCATCATCTATATAGATTAAAATGTAAATGTTCGTTTTGTTCAAAATCGCTAATCTCTGAAAGTTCTTCACCGATTGCTTTGACATTTTGATACAACGTTTCATTTGAATATGCGCATGTTTTTATATACCTACTATATAGATGCCACACCTGTGACAGGTAAAAACATTTCTTTTAAGAGCGCCATCTGTTGAATTTAAAATCAACATACGCTATACTAAATATTTTACGATTCCATTTTACTGTTTACGATTGCACTGTTAAATTAAATTTTCATAGATTTTGATATATTTTTTTAATTTTGATTTAATTATTTTGTGTGGTATTGCATTGGAATTAAACTGCGTTGTTTACCATACAACTTCGTGAGTATAGTTTATTTTTAATTTTTCATTGTTTTTTATTTCGTTATTTTATCTGTTCTTATTTTTCAGTGATGGGAACATCAGATCATTTGATGTTCCCATGGGAACATCAGATCATTTGGGACCGCATCGGATGGGGGAGTGGGGAATGGTAGGGGAGGACGAGGGGATGGAGGATGGTGGGGAGGACAAGGAGACAAGGGAGTGGGGGATGATGGAAAGGACGAGGGGACAAGGGAGTGGGGGATGATGGGAAGAACGAGGGGACAGGGGAGCGGGGGATGGTGGGAAGGACGAGGGAACAGGGGAGCGGGGGATGGTGGGAAGGACGAGGGAACAGGGAGGGGAAAATGATGGGGAGGACGAGGGGACGGGGGATTGGGGAATGGTGGAAGGGATAGGGGAGGAGGGAATGGTGGGGTGGACAGGGGGACGGAGGAGGGTTGCTGTGGCCGGGTACATTATTATTATTAACATCTTTATTGACAAAATTAATTACAATTTTGCCTAATCTGAGAATTTTGATAGTCTTATTAAATTGAGGTTAATGCTAGTATTCACTGTCACGCAGGACAGAGGGTCATACATAAGACAATAGGTCTAAACTGTAGGCTGAAGCACATATATATCATGGTTACAATCAATGTTTTAATGTGTGAATATGTGACAACAACTTTCTATTGTGCACTGCCACACAAGGGCAGGGATGGGTTCATAAGTGATGCAGCTTAGAAGTAATATAAATAGAAATTGTTCTTCATTCTTTAAAATGGACAAGCAAATTTTGGGTAAATTGTTAGGATGTCGTCCAGAACACCTGAGTCAATAAAATAGTTACACAGTTGGTGGTACAATAGGCCAGGAGGTCTAAAGTCCTTTACGGTTTCACATTCATCAATATAGTGTTCTAGTGAGTGCATTAAAGGTTTATCACAGAGTTTACAATCTGAATATTCTGGTAGTGGCTCAGCCTCACTAACCTGCCAGATGTGTCTATAGCCAAGGCGAATTCGCGCAATTACTACATCACATTGCCTGGTCCGGTTACTGTGCTGACCATACAAATACCTATTATTACAGAACTTGTCATAACTTTTAATACTGCAGCTTTCAGGTCTCTGTGCATTTCTTAGTTCTTCTAAATCTGAATTAATTTCTTTAATTTGTATGTTTCTAATAACTGCATTAGATAGTCCAAAGTCATAATCAATGTTTTCTTTCCTGCAAGCCTCATTGGCCAATTGATCTACAAAGTCATGTTTTTCAACTCCAACATGGGATGGGATCCACACAAATTTTATACAAGAATTATTATCATTGGCAAAAATTACATTCCATTTAATATTACAAGCTACTTCCGACATACATTGTGATGGGTTATTTAAGGACTGCAGAGCACTTTTAGAGTCACAGAAAATAACTCCACCACCATTGAGCTTAAGGTATTCAGTGGCTAGATAAATACCCAATAGCTCGGTCTGTGTCGTGCTTGCCCAGTTGTTCAATCTCTGTGTACTAGTCATGATCATTTCATTCCCTTTATACACTGCACATGCACAACCTGTTCTACCAGTGCCTAACTGCACAGAGCCATCAGTAAAGGCATAGGATTCAGTCGGTTTGAGAATTTGAAGATGACTGTCAATAGCTTCTAATGTTATACATCTCAAAATGTCAGTGTTATACATTTGTTTTACACTGATGGGAGTATAATGCAGAGAGACCTCCACATCTTTCCAAGGGGGAATATAGTGAACAGTTTTATCAGGGTTAAGAGATACATTCAGTTTCTGAAGATTATAGGCACAACAACTGAGCCACACACTGTAGGGAGCTTTTTGCGGCGGATTGAGGGAACAGTCAGAATTGTTTAGAATGGATCTCAATTTAATTTGAATAGAGCTGGGGGGACCATTATTTTTCAAAGTTTTGGCGCAAAACATAGTACTAAGTAGAACTATTCTTTCGTAAATGGAAGGTAAGTTTAGTTCCTTTCTCATGTTAACAATTCTGACAGTTCTAGGACAACCCAGGATGATGCGCATGGCATCATTCTGTACTACATCTAGGCCTTGTAATTGTTTAGGAGAAAAATTAAGAAGATGCAAGGCATAATAATCAACAACAGATCGTATAAAGGCAATATAAAAACTACGAGCATATTTTATGTTAATGCCAAATCCTTTGCCAACAAGAGTTCTGAGAGGTTTAAGACGCTCAACAAGTTTTTTACGCAGGTTGCTGATGAGATTTGTATCATTAACCTCGACTCCAAGATATTTATAAGACTCACAAGTCTCCACGGGCACTCCATTAATAGTATAGTTAGCATGGAGAGAATGGGGAATAAGAACCCTTGTTTTATCAACAGAGATTATGAGGCCACATTCTACTACTTTCTTGGAGAATGCATCAAGTAACATTTGTAGCCTTGGTTTACTGTGTGCCATAATACAAATATCATCAGCATAACATATAACTGTTTCCGTAGGTTGTACAGGTATGTCATGGATAAGTTTGTGCATAAGTATATTGAAGAGCATAGGGCTTAGGACACCGCCTTGAGGTGTGCCTAGTTCGAATGCATCTGTTCTTGTACTTTTAACTCCTTTAAATAGGACACTAGCACGCCTGTTGGATAGGTAGCTCTTTATCCAACTCAGAAGATTACCTTTGATTCCAAATTCAGCAAGTTGCTCTAATATTATTTCGCCATTCGCTACATCGAAAGCTGACTTTAGGTCAATAAAGGCTGCCTGTGTCCCATCCTGGGAGTTTACAAAATATTCAGCAAAGCATGTTTGTGTGCTACACTTGGGCATGAACCCATATAGGTTTGGGGCCAGTTTTTCTTTGACCTGAAACATGACTCGATTGAGAACAATTCTCTCCAAGACTTTACACATGCAAGATGTAAGGGAAATGGGTCTGAATTTTTGAGAGTTAGGTTTAGGAATTGGTATTATGAGACTTTGTGTCCAATTCTTTGGCAAGATACCTTGTGAGAGACTCATTTGATAGAGGTCAAGCAGAGGGTGGCTAGGGACATCATTCAGTAAGCTCAAGATGTTATAAGTTATACCATCCTCACCAGGGGCAGTTTGCCTAGGTTTTCCTAATGCTGATGTTAATTCAAAGGGGGTTATAGGAAACTGATCCGTTAAATCTGGTGAGGAGCGTGCTATTTCAATATTAAAGTTTCTGTTAATGTTGGTATGTCTTAAATGCTGCTGTATATCTGGGGGTAAGGAAGAAATTTGTGAGACACTAGACCATTGAGCTAGGAGCATGTCAGCATATTCTGCAGGAGTATGATGAAGCTCAACTGGGGCTGAAGGTTTGGTAATGTTTTTAATTTTGTTCCACATTTCTGATAATGTTGTAGTTCTATTGATACCTTGTAGGAATTGTTCCCAATATGTGTTCTTAACCTGACCCTTAAGCTCGCGAAAATCTCTGTTGGCATTAAGGAATGCGAGTAAATTGTCAGCTGTTTTGTCTCGTTTATAAGAGTCAGCAAGCTGAAGCACTTTAGCTCGCTCTGCAATAATAATAGGATCCTCTGTCCATGGTACAGTAAAATTGGACACGTACTTCAACAGGTGATGCAAACTCCCAGAGGTACTTGTTGCCGAGCCTAAGGCTAGCAGTAGTAACTTCAGAAGTTTGTTAACCTAACCTGACTGGATGATCCATAGATGTGTGTGGCTCTTCCTGCCTAATAGAATGATGATAGATGGAATAACTGGTATGAATTTCACTTTGTCTCACGTTTACTAAGATTTTGTTGCCGTTCACGGTATATTACTGCTCTCAGACTACTCGGATGGAATCTAAGATGGCAATCAAATCTTTAAGAGCTCATGGTTTGGCTAACTCGTCAGTTCTATCATGTACTCCGATACCCGTATGAAAAGGAATCCATAAAGAGACAAATCTGGAGTGGGGTTGGTAGTTCATATACAACAATTACTGTAGTAAAGTTTGTACATGATCGTCCTGATAATAAATAATAAATGATGCATAACAAATGAAGTACGTATAGTATTTGACCGTCCTGATCGTCCTCACCGGCTGTGGAAACTTTATCTTCAGTTGCTCACTAGGCTTCCCACATCAAAAGGTGCAGCTACAACTAGGTGCTCGGCGTCTAACAGCCAGGTTGACTAGATCGTCAAACGCGAGGCTTGCTCATAAACCGAACCGCGGGGTAATAGTGATTCTTGGACCCAACCAGTACGAAAAGGAGGAGTAGTAACAGCAGCAGTACCGGTAGTAACAGTAACAACAGTTTAGTTTAGTTCATTTATTATGCACCCCATGCCCATCTTGTGGGCAGTAGTGGAAAGGGTTACAGAGGCACATAATAGGCTCAGGGACTGAACCCCACAATTCATTTAGCTAAGCAAGTTACAATCTTGATGAGCTAGTTACAAAATTCAGTATAAGTCGTCACATCAGCACCAGCAGTTGTAGTTAACAGTAGCAGTTAAAGGGATAACAATAGCATCATTAACACTAACAGTAGAAATAATTCGTAGTAGTAACTAATATCAGCAGCATCAGCAATAGTAACAGTAACATAGGCACAAATAGTAAGTAACAATATCAACAGTAGCAATAGCAGTAACAGTAACAGCAGCAGCAGTACTGGAGAGCACGTGCCTATTGTTTAAACTGACTCAACCCAGCTTAGGTCTTCACTTGTAGTTCCCAGGAATGTTCAGACACTGACATTTGTCCTTCCGTGTTTGTAAACAAATCGTTAACCAGCCCACATTGTCTAATAATGTGCTACTGTAGTGGGGCGGCGAGGACGTTGATCCCCGGAACCACCACATAGTAAACGTACAAATCCTGCGAAATCATCTAACCTGTGGGAATATTGCCTTAATTACATCGTTTTTTGCGTTTATATTTCATGCGTACTAACACAGACGTCAATAACGTGAGAGCGGGATTGTGGAGATTGGATAATGTTGTTGTTTTAGATTCAGCTACTTAGAACAAAAGTCCCAAAATAGCACGGGCTATGGTGAGTCCGTAGTGGACTTACCTGGCACAGGAGCGGGGCTGTAACTGTGGACTGGACAGATTGATTGATTAATAAAGATTAAGCCACCCAAAAGGGGGCACGGGCATGAATAGCCCGTAAGTGGAGGCCCTTTGGAGCCATTACCAGTACCAGTAGCTGCTACTTGGGATCTGTGGATGTGGACTGGACAAGATGAGGTGCATGTATATAGGTTTAGCATCACACATGCCAGCTGCTGGGTAGAGGGGAAGGGCAGGGAAGAGGGGAAGGAAATAAGTGGAAGTACACATACCAGCTGGAGGATAGAGGGATAACGGGGGAAGGTGAATTGAGAGTCGGCAGGTGTGCTCATTGTTCTCTTCCTGTCCTGCTGCCCTCGTACGCAGTCGGCCTTACTCACGCACTCACTCACTCACTCACTCACTCAACGCCATGCCATGACAATGTACACGCCACCACCAGTGTTTTGGACAAAATTATTCCACACAGGCGCCTCTAACCATTACAGAGGGGCCTGTGTTGAAATATTGGAAGATCTCGTCAGCGTCATGTTAGGGGTATGGGCCACCCACCTTTAATACAGACATCACCGGGGCTGGAGCTGATCAACACACTGACTACAACTAGGATGTGCATATTCGTAGCAGTTTGCGATCACTACTACACAAAACACCCTGCCATCCAAAAATGATAGCGACTGTGGAAGGAATATATAAAATATCGACTGTTACACCCAAAAAAGTCAGTTTTGTACTGTTCATTTGGTTGAGGCATGAGGAAAAAGGCAATAAACAAACCTAACTTCCTAGGCCTAGTATAATAAATGTATAGACCAAATTAGGCCTCGTATTATTGAGGCCTAGAACGTGTTAGGTTTATGGTTAGTCGGTATAATTTATGGCCTTTAGAATTCCATTGTACGAAATTTAAACTTTGAGGTACCACAGTCCGTACAACCCAACACCTCATTATATAAGTAAAAAGACATGTAAAGGCTCTTTGAAAAAATGATGTCGAACGACTTGATGCTCAATGAGCATAACAAGAATCAAACCTAGTATGAGCCAGGTATATGGTAGGGTAGATAATGCGGAACATTTACATCAAGGAATGCCACTCCGTGCGCTTATCTTTCAAATAAGCCACTTTCTCGCCTTCAGTACTGTTCGGTACTCATTTTCCCTTTCATAGCAGTTGAGATATCTGAAACAGGAATAGGAAACGTATACTGAAAGCAGATACAGTATATTATCTAAATTAATGGTATCGTCTCAACACACTCAATATATACTCTCTGGAATGACACAATTATTTATCACCTGCATACATGAAGGTCTCAGATATACACAATAAAATAACTTGCTGGAGCGAAAGGTATTTTAGGAAATGCAAACTAACCCCAGTGAAGAGTAGAAGTGTCAAGCACAATGAAAACACTATATGAACATCCCACGGCTCTTCATCCTCCTCCCACCAAATATGAGAAATATTGGATGTGTTAAGAGACAATTGGACAAATTCCTGCAGGAAGTGCTGGACCCAGCGGGTTGTAATGGATACAAGGCTGTTGGCCGCTCTCAGTAACGGCTTTCAGATCAACTTATGTCAAGCTTGTCGCCAGGCTAGGATTTGGAAATAGCACTTCTCTTGAAACCTGTTACAGGTAAACTACGGGTAAACTACCACCGCCGCTACTACAGCCCTTCACAACCACTCGTTACAATCACCACCACCACCGCTACCACCATCCATCACCATACAGTTTCAAATGTAGATATGATAGAGCCCAATAGGCTCAGGAATCTGTACACCAGTTGATTGACAGTTGAGAGGCGGGACCAAAGACCCAGAGCTCAACCCCCGCAAGCACAACTAGGTGAGTACACCGCTACCACCATCCATCACAATCACCACACTTGCGCCGTCTTGCCACAAGAGCGCGACTCCCACCAATAACAATAAGCCCTTACCACATTTATGGATTTTCCAGAGGGAACATTGTTGGATCTATAATGTTCCTCCGACCAGTTTGAGTTGTGCTGAAGAGACCCCGTAACCTCCTCCTACCCTCCCGTCTCCTCCCCATCCCATCCCGTCTCCTCCCCATCCCATCCCGTCTCCTCTTCCTCATCCCGTCTCCACTTTCTTTGTGGAGACGTGAAGGGTCCCCGAAGCTACATTTGTACAGCAGTTCGCTCATTGACACCGCTCAAGGGCGGGAGCCTAGGCCGCCGGGGTGGAAACCCAGTACTTTACCCATTCTGTTAGCGATAGTGTTTATAAGTGTTGGACGATCTCTAAATTTACATTCATTCAATACCACGTGAGGCGTTGCTACTTCCCCGCGTGTTCACGAGTGGCCGGCCCTCCCCCCAGTATGGAAGGGCAAGAGTTCGTGTTGATATCAGTTATATTTTCAGAGGTTTGGATATCATGCATAAAGAAGCTGTCCGGATCTTCTACTTTCATTCTGTTTGTTGGGGGGTGCTACCTACCTTCCTACCTACCATAGATGTCCTCATAATGTTTTTTTTTTTTAAGGTTTTCGCTAATTTCTTTGTCGTCCTCTGTGTATGAACCTTCAATTGTAAGTAAAGGTCCAATGCTTACGGAGGATTTTGATTTCGTGTATGTGAAGATATATCTTGAATTCATCTTTATCTCTTGTATGGCAACCCGACCCCTCCCTCGGGCACTCAAACTCTCCCATAACACCACCATCACATAACCTCTTAACCTCCTGTCCAACCTCCTCCCCTTCCCCCGACACCCGGAACACTTCCCCGACACCCGGAACACTTCCCCCGACACCCGGAACACTTCCCCCGACACCCGGAACACTTCCCCCGACACCCGGAACACTTCCCCCGACACCCGGAACACTTCCCCCGACACCCGGAACACTTCCCCCGACACCCGGAACACTTCCCCCGACACCCGGAACACTTCCCCCGACACCCGGAACACTTCCCCCGACACCCGGAACACTTCCCCCGACACCCGGAACACTTCCCCCGACACCCGGAACACTTCCCCCGACACCCGGAACACTTCCCCCGACACCCGGAACACTTCCCCCGACACCCGGAACACTTCCCCCGACACCCGGAACACTTCCCCCGACACCCGGAACACTTCCCCCGACACCCGGAACACTTCCCCCGACACCCGGAACACTTCCCCCGACACCCGGAACACTTCCCCCGACACCCGGAACACTTCCCCCGACACCCGGAACACTTCCCCCGACACCCGGAACACTTCCCCCGACACCCGGAACACTTCCCCCGACACCCGGAACACTTCCCCCGACACCCGGAACACTTCCCCCGACACCCGGAACACTTCCCCCGACACCCGGAACACTTCCCCCGACACCCGGAACACTTCCCCCGACACCCGGAACACTTCCCCCGACACCCGGAACACTTCCCCCGACACCCGGAACACTTCCCCCGACACCCGGAACACTTCCCCCGACACCCGGAACACTTCCCCCGACACCCGGAACACTTCCCCCGACACCCGGAACACTTCCCCCGACACCCGGAACACTTCCCCCGACACCCGGAACACTTCCCCCGACACCCGGAACACTTCCCCCGACACCCGGAACACTTCACCCGGAACACTTCACCCGGAACACTTCACCCGGAACACTTCACCCGACACCCGGAACACTTCCCCCGACACCCGGAACACTTCCCCCGACACTCTGAACACTTCCCCCGACACTCGGAACACTTCCCCCGACACCCGAAACCCCCTTCCCACCCTCCCCCGGAACCCCCTTCCCCCTCAAGACACCCGGAAATTCCCCCCCCCTCAAGAATAGTTGGAAGAAAGGTCAAGACACCCGGAAACCCCCCCCCCCACTCTCAAGACACCCGGAACCCCCCCCCCCCCCGCACCCTCAAGAATACCCCCACCAGGCCCCCTCCACCCCGTAACCCTTGCTGGTGTGTTGTGGTTCAAGAGGCGTCACACACCGGCTATTGTTCCGTCACCGTGTTGTGGTCCACGTCCACGCTGGCTCCATTGACTCCCAATGTTATTGTACAGTCATTTGTTTAACTTGGGACAACTTAAATGCGCGTCTAGCAAATGAACTGATTTAATTGTATTATATTTCTAAATCATTTATACAAAAATTTTTTTCTCCGTGGTGTAGTGGTAAGGCACTCGCCTGGCGTTCCGCGAGCGCTATGTCATGGGTTCGTATCCTGGCCGGAGAGGATTTACTGGGCGCAATTCCTTAACTGTAGCCTCTGTTTAACGCAACAGTAAAATGTGTACTTGGATGAAAAAACGATTCTTGGCGGCAGGGGATCGTATTCCAGGGACCTGCCCGAAACGCTACGCGTACTAGTGGCTGTACAAGAATGTAACAACTCTTGTATATATCTTTAAAAAAAAAAAAAAAAAAATACTTTTTTAAATTATTTTTTTTTAATATGAAAAAAAGTTGTGCGATTTCTTTCAAATATCGCTTAAAATGTACCTGAAAAGCTTAGACGTGCTTGTGGTAGGCAAAACAAGAATTTGTTACTTGCTAGTAAAAGCTGGAAACAAACCCTTGAAAGTTTATTCCACACGAGTTATTAAATTGCCTAACATTCCTGTTTACTCGTACATTTTGTTGCTATTGTGAGCTAGTTATAAAGTTTTGACTGGAATTCACTGGGTCACCACCGTCAGCCTCGGTACCAAGGATACACTTAGTCATGCAGTAAGGAAGACTGCGTCCAGGAGACCTGTCCACGTAGCTTGTCTTGTATTTCCTCTATCACCCGCACGCCTCGACACACTTCTTTTTTTTTTTTTTAAATAAATGAGATACATCTGCATTAGTGCAGCGGCCCTAGACTATATGAAGTGGAGTACAGTGTGTCAAAAAAGCTAACTAGGTGATGCTAAGAAATCCCCATCACACAGGATGGTTAGTCATACAGAGGCATGTGATAGGCAGCTTGCACTGGCAGACTCCGGATGCATTTTGAGGATATCATCAACACAAGATTGAATAAGGTAGCAGTGGTAATACAAGTCCCCATCTCGCAGGATGGTTAGTCATACAGGGCCACGTGTTTAGTAACCTGCACTGGTAAATTTTGGGTACACTGTGAGGATATCTTCAAGAATACGAGAGTGAATAAAGTAATTGCAAAGCTCCAGGTACCTCATGCCAACTGGTCTGAAAGGTCTAATAACTGGGCATTCAGTGATGTAGTGCGAGAAATCGTGCCTCCCTTCAGAGCAGGGGAGATTGCTGAAATAGAGGGAATACAGAGAACATATACGGCACGCATAGACGCAATAAAGCACCTAAATTATTGGGATCGTCTCAAAGCCCTCCAAATGTACTCACTAGAAAGAAGACGAAAGATATCAAATAATATACACCTGGAAGATACTGGAGGGCCAAGTACCAAATCTACACAGTAAAATAACAACGTACTGGAGTGAACGATATGGAAGAAAATGCAGAATAGAACCAGTGAAGAGCAGAGGTGCCATAGGCACAATCAGTGAACACTGTATAAACATCAGAGGTCCGCGGTTGTTCAACGTCCTCCCAGCGAGCATAAGAAATATTGCCGGAACAACCGTGGACATCTTCAAGAGGAAACTAGATTTATTCCTCCAAGGAGTGCCGGACCAACCGGGCTGTGGTAGGTATGTGGGCCTGCGGGCCGCTCCAAGCAACAGCCTAGTGGACCAAACTCTCACAAGTCAAGCCTGGCCTCGGGCCGGGCTTGGGGAGTAGAACAACTCCCAGAACCCCATCAACCAGGTATCAACCATAGTTCCTGTTCACAGAGTTTGCAACTGGAGTGCTCAGGATTGGGAGACCCGTCACCAAACACGGCTTCTGACGCCGCGGAGGCTCGCCTGGAGACCTTGCCAACCTCAACTATCGCAATCTTTGTTTCTGGCCAACTGCACCTCCCACCACCACCTACATCACCACTACTCCCTACATCTAGATCACCATACCTCTACTACCATTACCCAACCCTTCCTGTCAACTAATACGTCTCATTTTCTAGGTTATGGTCCTCAAAGTACAAAGTACTATAAAAAGTAGCGGCTGACAAAAATCTACGTTTTCTATGCATCGGTAGATTAGCTTACGGGAGTTGCTTGGGTTATCTTGAGATGATTTCGGGGCTTTTTAGTGTCCCCGCGGCCCGGTCCTCGACCAGGCCTCCACCCCCAGGAAGCAGCCCGTGACAGCTGACTAACACCCAGGTACCTATTTTACTGCTAGGTAACAGGGGCATAGGGTGAAAGAAACTCTGCCCAATGTTTCTCGCCGGCGCCTGGCATTGAACCCAGGACCACAGGATCACAAGTCCAGCGTGCTTTCCGCTCGGCCGACCGGCTCCGGAATGGGTTCATACATTTCTGGTTAGATTAGTTCTTTAGTTTGTAGGTGGTGGGAAGTCAAGAGGCAGCATTACCGGCATCACCACATCTCTCACGTCAGGGTGGAAGAAAAGTGAGGCGAGCGGATGTGGGCGTTCCTGGTGAGTAATGGTGGGGAGGCGCGGGCTGCACCCCTCGCCTCTCCTCTCTCACGCCAGGACACGCTCCTCTGCTGTGTCAACTTTGGGAAAAGGAAACCCATGCATTCCCTCCAACATTGTAGTGTTGAATAATCCCAACTGAAGGAATGGTCTTGACAAATGGCTACTGGAGTTGAACTCAAGCAAGTGTAAAGTAATGAAAATAGGTGTAGGGAGCAGGAAGCCGAATAGGTGGTACCAATTGGAAGATGAAATCCTTAAGGAATCAGGAAGAGAGAAAGATCTCGAGGTTGATATCAAGCCGACCTGTCCCCCCCCCCCCCACTCCTCACGTTCGTAATGTTGAAATACACTGATTATGTTCTGAAAGAAACTCGTCAAAGTTTTCCTATAACCTGAACCTCAGATATTGTCAGTTTTCCACATTCTTGGTGTCATGGTCTGCACTAATCTATTGAGGGACTCTGGTGGTTCAGGGTGTTGTTCCCATTAACAAATGGTCGTTGGACTCACGTTACTTAATTTACACATTTTACTGTCTCATTTTGATCTTGCATTTGATATAGCGTAATCATTATTTTTTCAAAATTAGATGATGAATTTAAGAACATAAAAATAAAGGAAACTATAGAAGGCCTATTGACCCAAACGAGGCGGCGCCTATTTATATCTACTCAGGCTCATTTTTGCGTGTGCCTTCTCGTGTCCAAGTATGTCGACACACAGTTAGCTTGAGTTTTCTTGAGATGATTTCGGGGCTTTTTTTTTTTAGTGTCCCCGCGGCCCGGTCCTTGACCAGGCCTCCACCCCCAGGAAGCAGCCCGTGACAGCTGACGGTACCCAGGTACCTGTTTTACTGCTAGGTAACAGGGGCATAGGGTGAAAGAAACTCTGCCCATTGTTTCTTGCCGGCGCCTGGGATCGAACCCAGAACCACAGGATCACAAGTCCAGCGTGCTGTCCGCTCGGCCGACCGGCTCCCCAAAGAGTGGTCTCCTCCTCGAGCCAACCAGTGCATTGCCCTTCTTGTCCTGTGACGTTGTGTTTTACCGTGGTTTGGTTTCCTTCCGGCAGGAGCGTTGCAGTCGTTCCTCACTGGGCCTCTGTGGCCCCTCACCTGTTAGCCGAGGCGCAGCGGGGTTATCAGGCGGATGTCCGCTCCTCGTGTCTCAAACCTACTTCTCACTCCTGTCTTGATATCCTCAACCTTCTTGGTGCCTTGATACCTGCTTGATGGGGTGATGGGGTTCTTCTACTCCTCAAGCCCGGCCCGAGGCCAGGTTTGACTTGTGAGAGTTTGGTCCACCAGGCTGTTGCTTGGAGCGGCCCGCAGGCCCACATACCCACCACAGCCCGGTTGGTCCGGCAACCGGGCTGTTGCCCTTTGGTGCCTTCGTGGCTGTTGCTGGTGTCTGCATCAAGGCCGTTGCTGGTGCTCACAGTTGTGGGTAAGGTCACTTATGCAAGTTTTTGCGAGCGGGTTGGTCGTTGCGGTCAAAGCCAGATATTTTATATCCAGGGAAACTCACATGACATGTCTGTGTGCGGTTTGTGGCCTCAGGTGTCCCAGTGACGCAAACTTACCCCCGAGGGAAATGTGTGAGGGAAGGAGGGAGGATAGTGTGAGTGGGTGAGATAGTTTAGTGTGAAGAGACAGGAGGAGTGAAGGTAGTACTGTAAATACTTGTAAACTATTTTGATAGTTCTTCTCTTACCTGGCTTGTAGCCAGCCTGATTGGTGATTTCCTGGTCCATGAGGCTGTTTGTGTTTTGTAGCCCGCAGGTCCACAGGCTGATTCGATAATTCCAGCTCAAAAAACTTGACCACGTTATCTTGAACGCTTCTACTATCATTCCGGGGATATTTCATGTACTTATTGGCAGAAGACTGAAGAGTTGCGGGGTTGGTAATGTTGCACTGTGTTCTCTGATCGTACTTATGACACCTGACTTTTAATTGGATATTTCACATTTCCTGATATCTTTCGGTCCACTATGTTGACATTTCGTTGTGGGAGCAGAGGGGCCTTATTTTACGCATACGATCGAAATGCGACGTTCTTTGTAAGAGGACAGGTTGAACGTCCACCCATGTTCTCTGGTTTTAACGTTTCTCATATTGATCAGTGCACATATTGAACATTGCATATTCGTTTAATTATTTTTCATTTTCAAATTACTCCCTTATTTGGCGTAGCGCATAAGAGCGAAAATAGTCTTAATTTGTAAGAGGTTGGGTTACTCACAAGTCAAGCCTAGCTTGGGGAGTAGAAGGACTCCCAGACACTCATCCAGGTACACTCTAGGTATTACAAGACATGACTGGCGTAGAACACTGGGAATACCATCGACTAATATCATACTTAATCGTTCTTCACACCAGTTATCTGCCCTTCTGCACATGTTTTTTTTAATGGTTACAATAAATTTAATGGTTAATACATTTATGGTTACGGGAGTCTTCATTTGTAGAGTGTTGACACTAACCTTTCCCGTCAGTCTGACCTTTAGGTTCATGTTTGGGCAGGTGAGGGGGGGGGGGGAGGGAGCGTTGTGGCCTTTCCCAGCCATTTACTTATTGAAGTCACAAGCTCGGGGGAGTGTGTTCTCATCTTTTTGAGCATGGAGGATCGAACTTCGGATCTTGAACTGCCGGTCGACGAATGTGATCTTCTTTTTCACTTTTTTTTATTATAGTCGTATAGAAGTCTCTGTATGGTACCATATTAACGTTGACTACCTCCACCTCATGTCATTTACTTAAGATTTTTAATCATATTAATATTATTATCATCACACATAAATGACATTAACGTGATATATATCAAGAGGAAAATCCACTAGGGCCAAAATCCATACATTGCCAAGCCAAGTATGTGGCTTGGCAATGTCACGATGTTCGCGCCCACCTCGTAGCCCTAGTGGATTCTTTATTATTATTATTATTATTATTATTATTATTATTATTATTATTATTATTATTATTATTAATTTATACAAGTGTCTAATTACAGTGAATACTTACTAAATGTTTGATTTTTGTTGTGAAGTCACTTAATTATGCAGGGGGGGGGGGGGGAGGATACATAAACGTTTCCTTCCATCAATAAAAATGTTAATATTTTACTTGACCCTTCTACGCCATTTCGGTTTCTACCATTCTCTTATAAGTTTTGCATGGTCCGGTAACTTCGACACTGAAATTCACTCGCTCAGCTAGGTTAGGCCATTTCTGTACATTGGGTACATTTTGACAATTCCAACGACGACTGACTGCTTTCTGTCATATTATCATGATGAACAAATCCACAAGGGCCGTGACGAGGATTCGAACCTGCGTCCGGGAGCATCCCAGACACTGCCTTAATCGACTGAGCTACGACAGGGTTAAAAGGATTGAAACCGAAGTTCTACTGAACTTACTGGATCCCGTAGCCTCTCCGAGGCACAAACCAGGCTTTTACACCCCCCTCCCCCTGCACCCGAGCTATGTCAATAGGCCGTTCTTCCTCTTCGCCCTTACATTATCATGATGAATTCGGAACCCTCCTGACCGCTCCATCCCATGTGTATGTGCGCTTGCTTTTGTTTTGGTAGGAAGGTGGTGTGCCATGGTCGGTGAGTGTGTGTGTGAGTGTACCCGAGTGTGTCATTCATTTCCTGTGAAATCATAGCCTTGGTTTCTTCCGCGCCGTGCTGTGCTGGTCGCTGGTGTTCTCCCTCACCCTTCACGTTAATACTTTTTTTTTAAAGTAGCTGGGTCATAGAGGCATATCAGAGTTCCTAGATCAGGAGTGGTCTATTATTTTGGCTGGTGAACTACTTCTTGAATGGGAGTACAGTTCACCAGTCGCACACTTTAATATAGATGAAATTAACCACTTGTACAACATTGCCCACGATATGGTTTAATTATCACGGGACTTCTTAATGAATAATGAAGAATAGAAAGGCAATATTTTTTCTGCAATCGTTTTTCTGAGTTCAGTTTTAATTTTGTTAAGCAATTAAATGTTTTTACTTGACACATTTGTTCCGACATTTAAAGTGCAGAATAACGTAGCTGTCACTGCTGGAGAAATTGCTGGCCAAATCCACTCAATACAACATATACATTTTTGGTATCCCTTAAATATTTTAAATCTGTATTCGGGAAAGATGCATACTAATTTACATTTGGAAACTATTAGAAAAAACTGCTTCTAAATCTGCGCACGGAAATAACGCCCCATGAAACGAGGAGGAATGGCTGGGTGTGCAATATAGCCCCTTTGAAAAGCGGAGGTGTGATAAGTACGCTGATAAAGAACTCTTAACACCAAGGGTTCAAACCTTTTTCAACACTACGCATAAAGGGGCATAACTGGCCGACCTCTCGTGCTGGTCAAAGAGAGAACTTCATAAACACTTCCAAAGGATACCTGATAGCTAGGGTGTTATTCATACATCGGGCTGCGAGCAGCTGTGCACAACAGCCTGTTTGACCAGACCATCTTCCAGGAAGCCTGGCCAGAGACTGGGCCACTGAACGTTGACCCCCGGAACCAACAACAGGTAGAAGTTACATTTACCGGTCTTCGTCGTAAATTCTCATGATTTCCAAATACAATAGTTACTTTCTCCAGTAAGTGGTCTTGTGTTGACGTGGCGATCGGGTCAGCCATCTGAGTATGAATTGTGCACATCATTTTCAGTAATATTACCCAGCAGTGCCAAGGTTGACCTGGTATCAGGGTTCCCAAGACGACCCCTGATAGTTAAAGCAATTAAATGTTGGGAGCCCCCGGAATACAAATCTGCCTTTAGAATGTGTGTTTTCCATGTCAGTATATAACAACATTATTTTGAGCTGAAAACTACAGGGAAAAAACACCGTTTCTAATTTCATGAGGGTTGCCATGGGATCTGAATCCTCTTAAATGGGGGGGGGGGGGGGAAGGGCCAACCCCGACCATGCCCACACCTATGACAATCCCCTACCTCCAACTAGTCACCCTGCAAATTTTAATGAGGGCTTGTCATAAGCGTCTTGCCTCCAACATTGGGACAGTCACTTTTTTATATAGATAAATATATAAATTTCTAAATATAATTCTCCCCCCCCCCCAATTGCTACATGCAATGTTGAACCACGTAAGTAGTTTGAGGCCAGATTGAGTCTGTGGTCTGTGGATGTCATCTTGTCCACCCTGCCCTAGATGCTCTCGTATAGGCATGCGGGGAATCTGAAAAGGTTAGAGACGTATTTTCTGATTGTAGGACACGTAGGACACGTGAGAGGAAAGGAGGGCAGAGAGAGATTAGTAATGCACGAGCCAGTGTCAGGGGACGGTTCTCTCTCACACACACACACACACACTTTTTTTTTTTTTTTTTAAAGTAGTTTCAAAGCGTTATATGACAAAGAGTGCTGGGAAGACGGGACATCACGAGCGTAGCTCTCATCCTGTAACTACACTTAGGTAATTACACTTAGGTAATTACACTTAGGTAATTACACACACACACACACACACACACACACACACACACACACACACACACACACACACACACACACACACACACTTGTCTTGTGACCATCGTGTTGGGTGGACGTGGGTTGGGAGCTCCTGGATCACTCGTGGAGTGGGAGGGGTACTCAGGAAACTTCGAAGTGAAAAAGACTATAAGTGAATGTACAAGTGAATGAAAAAACCTTGGGTTTTGACCAGAGCCATAAGGTAGTGAAGAAAAACAGTTTAATTAGCGTAATTCAAAATAGTTGAGGAAATACTGTGCAGTGTGAAACCAGACCTCACCGACCTCTGACCGCGTGACCTCACCTCGGCAGCAACCCTTATATCACCACGTGGGACGACGATTGGAGATTCACTCACCTATTGTGTTAGCAGATTGTGCAAGGTATTGAGGAGCGCCTTTTTGGCTAGATTGTTACTGCAATGACTAGAAGGGGTTCAAGGTCAATCACCAGCAGGGATGAGGAGGAGGACAGATTTATAGACAAATTAATAGGGAAATTTGTAGAGAGAAGGAGTGATTGGTTGGAGGATCTAATCCAGGGGATTAAAAGTGAGGTATTTCAGCAAATACAGGATGCGGTAGAGAGGCAGAAACAAGAACTTATGCTCTATGTTCAGGAAGAGATTAGGAAGGGAAGAGAGGACTGGGAGAGGGAATGTGCTCGTATCACAAACGAATTAGGAAGGTTTAGCAGCATGGCTAAGGATAGAGTGGGATTAGTGGGAGATGGGTTAGTGACTGCGGTTGGGATGGGGAATCCCCAGGGGACAGGCTACCAGCATGACAATGAATTCCTGAGGAGACGGTCTATTATAATACATGGATTATTCGAATCTAGGGCACCAACAAGACAAGAGAGAATAGAAACAGAAAATTACGAATTGCACGAGATATTGAGGTGTATTGGAGCAGAGATGGCAGAACGCGAGGTGGATATCAATCGACGGGTTGGACCTTACAATTGTACCAAGAAGAGACCTGTTCTGGTGCAATTCTCCAATGAGGAGGCAGTGGAGTACATAATGAGGAGCAAGCATTTACTCAGAGGAAGTGAAACCCATTACAATGTGTTTATAGAGAGGTTTATGACGAAAGATGAGCAAACAGCCCACAAAAATAGATGGCAACAACGACAACGTACTAACCTCCCAGGTAATCTCACCTCCCAGGTCACCTCCCAGGTCACCTCCCAGGTCACCTCCCAGGTCACCTCCCAGGTCGCATCCTCCCCAACTCAGCCCTCCTATACATCCCCCCTGCCTCAGCCTCCCAAAACCCCCCTGTCCCTTCCACATTTGCACCTCCACAACGATTCCCCTGCCCCTGCTACATCACACTTGTCAGCGACCCCAGTGGGTCAAGCCATGCCCTCCCCAAACCCACCTTCCCATCCCCCCTCCCCAAATACCCCTTCCCACTCCCCTGCCCCTTCTACCCCATTGACTTCAATTCCATCTACTCCATCCCAGCTTCCACTGCACCCCTCTTCCACTCACCCCCAAACCCCACCCAACCCTCACCCCTCCTATGCACCTCCAGCCCACATTTAACCCCCTCACCTTGTGACCCCCTAACACCTTCCCCCATCTCCCTCTTCCCCTCTTCTACCCCAAAACCCCCACCTACCCCCGATTCCCCCCTATCTAATATACCCTCTCTTCCACTCCCAGCACCCATGCTCCATTCTCATCTCACCTCAGTATCCCTCTTCCCCCCAACCTCTCAACCTCTATCTGACTCTCAGTCTCACTCTATTTCTCAACCCCCCTATGCTATTCAGACCCCTAACTTTCAGACCCATTATGCCCTTCTTACCCCCCTAGATGCCCAGACCCCATTTGCCTACCAGGCACTCCCAGGCACCCCCCTAGCACCCCCCCACTCGCCCCCACAGCCCCCACAGCCCCCACTTGCCCCCCAGACACCCCCCAGTTCCCCCCAGACCCCTGGTGAAAGGGGGAACTCTGACACCCGAGTTTCCAAGAAGAGTCTCAAGGTTTGGTACACCAATGCTGATGGGGTAGCCAATAAAGCAGAAGAGATAAAAGAAAGAGTTAGTGAGGCAGACCCAGACATAGTGGCAATAGTGGAAACTAAAATAAATGGCATGATCTCGGATGCAATCTTTCCAGAGGGGTACCAGGTGATAAGAAAAGAAAGGACACAGAGACAGGGAGGTGGAGTGGCACTACTAATAAAGCGGAAATGGGAGTTTGATGAGCTGGAAAATCCGGGTACCAATGAAAGCACAAGCTTCATACATGGAACCCTGACAGTGGATGGGAAGAAGATTGTAATCTTGATACTCTACAATCCCCCACCAAACAGTAGAAGGCCCAGGCAGGAGTACGAGGACAGCAACAAGACATGTATGGATGAACTGCAGAGGGCAGCAACTTTAGCGCATAGAATGAGAGCGAAGCTGCTGGTCATGGGGGACCTAAATCACGGAGAGATAGATTGGGAAACGAGGAATCCCCATGGCGGGGAGGAGACCTGGGGAGCGAAGCTGGTAGACGTTATTGACAGGAATTTCCTAACACAGCATGTGAAAGAAGATACTAGGGAAAGAGGAGGGGATACGCCCAGCCTATTAGATCTCATTATCACTCAGAATGTAGAAGACATCGAGCAGTTGGAACATGAAATACCACTAGGAGCTAGTGACCATTGTGTCCTAGCCTTTGACTACATGATGGAGCTTAAAATTGTGACCAAAGGACAAGAGGTCCGGGAAAGGAGACTTGATTACAGAAAAGGGGACTACAGAGGGATAAGGGACTACCTGGGAGAAGTGCAGTGGGAGGAAGAACTTAGAGGAAAAACAGTGCAAGGTATGATGACCCAAGTCATATTGAAATGCAAGGAGGCTGAAGATAGATTTATTCCAACAATAAAGAAAAAAAGCAGGAGGGAATATAATAACCCATGGTTTAATAGACAGTGTCAGGAAGCAAAGGTGAGAAGCAGGAGGGAGTGGAGGAAGTACAGAAGACAAAGGACAGAGGACAACAGGATTAGATGTAACAGAGCTAGGAATGATTACATTAACATAAGACGAGTGTCGGAAAGAAATTATGAGAACGATATTGCAGTCAAAGCGAAAAAGCAACCAAAATTACTACATAGCCATATAAGAAGGAAGATGTCGGTAAATGACCAAGTGACAAGACTGAGGAAAACAGAAGGGGCATATACAGAAAGCGACAAGGAAATCTGCGAGGTACTGAATGCAAAATTCCATGGAGTGTTCACTACCGAGCCTGAGCAGCTCCCATTGTTAGAAGAGATTACCCAAGATGAAAGACTATCAGATATAGAGGTGACAGCAGAGGATGTAATGAAACAGTTGACAACACTGGATGCAAATAAAGCTGTTGGACCAGACAAAGTATCACCGTGGATACTTAAAGAGGCAGCGCAGGCTCTCAGCGTGCCTCTGGCAATGATCTTCAATGAGTCACTTATGTCGGGAGAATTGCCCAGTTGCTGGAAGGAGGCAAATGTCGTACCGATTTTCAAAAAGGGGGATAGGGAGGAGGCACTTAACTACAGACCCGTATCACTGACAAGCATCCCCTGCAAAATACTTGAAAGAATAATTAGGCTAAGACTTGTTGAGCACCTGGAGAGCATTGGGTTTGTAAACAAGCACCAACATGGGTTCTGGACAGGGAAATCATGCCTAACAAACCTTTTAGAATTCTATGATAAAGTAACAAGGATAAGGCAGGACAGAGAAGGCTGGGCAGACTGCATATTTCTTGACTGCCAAAAGGCCTTTGATACGGTACCGCACATGAGACTGCTATACAAACTTGAGAGGCAGGCAGGAGTAAGCGGAAAGGCCCTAGTATGGGTGAAGAACTACCTAACAGGAAGGAGCCAGAGGGTAATGGTAAGGGGCGAAAAGTCGGACTGGCGAACAGTAACAAGTGGAGTACCTCAAGGATCGGTGCTGGGACCAATCCTCTTTCTAATTTACGTAAATGATATGTTTACAGGAGTGGAATCATACATGTCAATGTTTGCAGATGACGCAAAATTAATGAGAAGAGTTGTGACAGACGAGGATTGTAGGATCCTCCAAGAGGACTTACACAGGCTGCAGAGATGGTCAGAGAAATGGCTACTGGAGTTTAACACCAGTAAATGTAAAGTTATGGAAATGGGATCAGGTGACAGGAGACCAAAGGGACAGTACACAATGAAGGGGAACAGCCTACCTGTAACGATTCGAGAAAGAGACCTGGGAGTGGATGTGACACCCAATCTAACTCCTGAGGCACATATAAATAGGATAACGACAGCAGCGTACTCTACACTGGCGAAAATTAGAACTTCATTCAGAAACCTAAATGAGGAAGCTTTTAGGGCGCTTTACACTGCCTACGTGAGACCCGTCTTAGAGTATGCCGCGCCATCATGGAGCCCCCACCTGAAGAAACACATAAAGAAACTGGAGAAGGTTCAGAGGTTTGCGACGAGGCTTGTCCCAGAGCTACGAGGGATGGGATATGAAGAGCGGCTGAAGGAACTGAACCTTACGACACTAGAGAAAAGAAGGGAGAGAGGAGATATGATAGGGACATATAAAATACTCAGGGGAATTGACAAAGTGGAAATAGATCAAATGTTCACACGTAATAATAACAGAACGAGGGGACATGGGTGGAAACTGGAAACTCAGATGAGTCACAGAGATGTTAGGAAGTTTTCTTTTAGCGTGAGAGTAGTAGAAAAATGGAATGCACTTGGGGAACAGGTTGTGGAAGCAAATACTATTCATACTTTTAAAACTAGGTATGATAGGGAAATGGGACAGGAGTCATTGCTGTAAACAACCGATAGCTAGAAAGGCGGGATCCAAGAGTCAATGCTCGATCCTGCAAGCACATATAGGTGAGTACATATAGGTGAGTACACACACGTACGTTGGCCAGCCTGGCATATGCCGCTGATGTTATCCTCTTGATATGGACTGTACTCACCAAATAGGTGAGTACAGTCTATATCAAGAGGTTAACATCAACGGCATATGCCAGGCTGGCCAACATAAGAACAGCATTTAGAAACTTGTGTAAGGAATCATTCAGAACTTTGGTTGGTTAAATACCCTAGCCACCTTGTTGGCCAGTGTTCGAGTCCCCTGGTGGGTTGAGTGTCTAAAAGGTTATAAACTTCAGCTAGTGGTATAGGCTAGTCTGTGCATTAAGTGTATATATATATATATATATATATATGACTAACTGAAAACTCTCACCCCAGAAGTGACTCGCACCCATACTGCCAGGCGCACTTTGCAACTGGTGTACAGGGCACTGGTGCAACTTTGCACCAGTTGCAAAGTGCTCCTGGCAGTATGGGTTCGAGTCACTTCTGGGGTGAGTTTTCAGTTGCATGTATGCCTGGGGACCATTCAGGCATTCAAACTAATATAATATAATTTATTTTACATATTTTCCATTATTCTTAACTCTTACCTGTAAAGATCAAATGTGTAACAAAATTTCATTTTTTTTAATTGCACATACAACATTCATCTGACCGGAATAACTGCACTCTTTAAGCAATAAAACAGCGATGCGTAGTATCCTCCGAAGCAGAATCCTTCCCGGCGATAGCAGCCACATAGTAAGGACTAAGACTTAAATACGAGCTCAGCACACAGTATATCCTTTCACGACCAAGATGACATTAACTCTAAAATATCTACCACCTAAGGCTATTCATGCCCGTGCCACCTCTTGGGTGGCTTTATTAATCAATCGATGCGTAGTATGAGTGCTTGATTCAAGAGCAGTCACTTGACTTCAGTTCACCGGTAATTACCTGGACGCATGTTCTGCTAAAATATCACTACCCGATAGTCTAGCCATGGAGGTTTAGAGACATCTACTGTATGGCGGGAGGTTTCTGAGTGATGCTGTCTAGGTGGGCAGCTAGGATCCAGTCGGCACTAATCACATCTACGGATCCCCAGTAGGCTACGCACAAGAGATGCCAAACGAATGATAGCACGTCTCTTTAAAAGTGCTATCTAATATTAGTGGAATATTGCTGCTCACTAAGTCCCTTTCAGAGCTGAAAAAGTTGACGACCAGAACTTAAAGAACTTTTACCGCTTGAACCCTTTCAATAAAATGTGAAAATTATCGTGACTGCTTAAAATCTCACAAACTGTATTCTGGTGTAAGCGAGAGAGATGTATAATAATGTATCTTCTTGAGGTTATCTTGAGATGATTTGGGGGTTTTTAGTGTCCCCGCGGCCCGGTCCTCGACCAGGCCTCCACCCCCAGGAAGCAGCCCATGACAGCTGACGAACACCAAGGTACCTATTTTACTGTTAGATAACAGGGGGCATAGGGTGAAAGAAACTCTGTCCATTGTTTCTCGCCGGCGCCCGGGATCGAACCCGGGACTACAGGATCACAAGTCCAGCGTGCTGTCCGCTCGGCCGACCGGCTCCCATGTACATTTAGAAAATATTAGAGGGAACTTCCAACTCTGTATACGGAATTTGCACAAGGAATTTACTCCTTACCATACCAGGGTGTATAACAGAATGTGCAAAATGTCACATTTGAAAACTAAAAGTGCAATGGGTACACTAAGAAACAGTTCTATCATCATTAAGGCCAAAATACTTTTTAACACTCCTATACTTAAGGGGCATAAATAGCCGACCTCTCACCATGTTAAAAAAGGCAGCTTGTTAAACACCGTCAAAGGCTGCCTGACCAACCGGGCTGAAGTTTTCACATTAACAGTCTAGTCGACCAGACCATCAACCATTAGACCATTTTAGACATCAGGACACGGACACTTGATCCCCGGAACTACCTCAAAGGTAGACTGAAGATAGGTTGACCGTGCTCTCCTCCTTACTAGCTAGCTAGCTAGCTGCTGTGTGCCCTAAGTGTGATCCACAATATTGTTATCAGGGGTCGTGAATCATAGTGATAGGACTTTCTTATCTCACTTATGTTTGGTGTAACTTTGATAGGTTGACGTTGATGACTCGACACTGTCATCTCGCAGTCTCTGACTTATGATGTTGGTCACAAAGTCTGGGAGGTGTGGTGGAAGTGGTATGTGAGAAGCACAAGTTGTCTTGTGGAGGATGTGGCAGAGACGAAGGTGCCATCATAGTCCCCCCTCCCCCGGGGCAAATCTGGGCAAATGACGTTGATGTAAGGGCTAAATCAACGTTGATAACGTTGATTTAACGTTACTCAAGCATATTTTGCTCGCTTAGATTGCGATCATGACAGGAGTGGTTAGAAGTGATTGAACTGGTAGATGATAACTTGGGGTGGTTTCGAGGATCAATGTCCATGCACCCCGGTCTCTGGTCAGGTCTCGTGGTTAATGGTTTAGTCAACCAGGCTGTTGGGCAATTTAAAGGGTCAAGTAATTAAATGTTTTACTAAATGGATTCGAATAGTGAAGATTTTCTCCACGTAAACAACTTTACCAACTTTGAATTAGGCTGTAAAGTGTGTAACAGTATTCCACCCCTATTATCCAGCCAGTCATTTTTATTGCAGTTATGTCAGCCAGTTACTGCGTTCATTAAATTTTAGGTTTCCAAACATGCGTTTTCTAGGGTCTTTTACGTTTTTTTTTCTTTTTTTAAGTATGATCTATTGTTTTTTGCTTGTTTTCAGCTTTTGCGTGGGAGATAGAACGTTTTCACTGAACATCATGTTGTTCCATGTAACCCATTGAAAGACTTGGTTTACATCAGTTTGAAGGTTTGTCGTGTCCTCTATAGTCTCTACTCGTGAAAATTCTGGTGTCTTTTGTAAAATATGATACGGTCCTATATTGTGTGTCTGAAATGAGAATGTGTGTGTGTGTCCTGGAGCAAGTACATTACTCTGGTGGACTGAGACTTTTATAGTGGATGAGCCAAATTTTACCTTATCCGTTACACTTTGGGTTGTGTTGGTTGGGAAATTAAAGATCCATATTCCAATTTTGCCAGTCACACACACACCCTCTTTCTTTCACATCGTATAATTACATCAAGGGGGGATACTTGTCAAGAGCTTTCGCGAAGTTGGTGTATATTCGGTGTTTTGCTTGCCTTTAATGGCAACCAAGGTCATGTTACAATACAATACAATACAATTTTATTTAGGTAAGGTACATACATACAATAAATATTTACAAGGATTGTTTAACTTATAGGTATAGCTAGTACATACAATGCCTAAAGCCACTATTACGCAAAGCGTTTCGGGCATGTTATAGTGGTCTAGCAATTTTGGGCACTGTGGGAGCCGGGGTGTAGCAAGATGTGGGTCGAGATGTGGGCAAGGTTGGGTTGGAGGCCCGAGAGTGTGGGCAAGGTGGGGATCAAAGAGGCAGAATTGTGGGTTTTGTCCACCCCTGACATAGCTCTCCCTTATCATGGTCGGCACTCGCCAGAATGGACCACGCCCATAATTTCCTTCGTCGCCACAACCACCACCGCCACACCCATCACGCCTTACCTTGGAGGCTATCATGCGGTGGTTTAGAGGGATCAATGTTCCAGCGGCCTCGTTTACCAGGCTTCCAGGTTGATGGTCTGGTAGATTAGACCAGTCTAATTTGCCGCAGAAGCTACACACAAAATGAACTCCACAGGAACTCCAAAGAACTCCACACACAGAAATCACAATAGCGTGATGCACAAGATGAACAAATCCACAAGGGCCGTGGCGAGGGTTGGAACCTATGTCCGAGAGGATCCCAGACGCTGCCTTAATCGACTGAACTACAACATGGTAAAAAGAATTGCAACCGGGCCCTTACTTCATAAGAGCGAAGAGGTAGAACAGTCTATTGACATAGCTCGGGTGCATGGGGGAATCGCGCAAAACCCTGGTTTGTGTCTCGGAGACACTGCAGGATCCGTTGGTAAATCAGGATGATTTCCCGGTTGCAATTCTTTTTACCATGTCGTAGCTCAGTCCATGACAGCGTCTGGGATCCTCTCGGACGTAGGTTCGAACCCTCGTCACGGCCCTTGCGGATTTGTTCAAAAGAACTCTACATTTGCCAGTACAGTATATAAAGCCTAAATTTTAAGATCTAAAGCGAGAAACAAAGTTTCGTTCATAAATAGTCTAATAAT
Source organism: Procambarus clarkii (assembly GCF_040958095.1). Lineage (NCBI taxonomy): Eukaryota > Metazoa > Arthropoda > Malacostraca > Decapoda > Cambaridae > Procambarus > Procambarus clarkii. Next base: position 11,269,009 of record NC_091238.1, on the reverse strand, counting down.
AGATTTAAACGCAAAGTTTAGGGGATACTAGAGCTTCTTGATGATTTCAATAGTGCTCAGATCGTCGCGGCCTAGCCTGAAAAGGGCCAGCCTGGTTGATACCTGGTTGATGGGGTTCTGGGAGTTCTTCTACTCCCCAAGCCCGGCCCGAGGCCAGGCTCGACTTGTGAGAGTTTGGTCCACCAGGCTGTTGCTTGGAGCGGCCCGCAGGCCCACATACCCACCACAGCCCGGTTGGTCCGGCACTCCTTGGAGGAATAAATCTAGTTTCCTCTTGAAAATGTCCACGGTTGTTCCGGCAATATTTCTTATGCTTGCTGGGAGGACGTTGAACAACCGCGGACCTCTGATGTTTATACAGTGTTCTCTGATTGTGCCTATGGCACCTCTGCTCTTCATTGGTTCTATTCTACATTTTCTTCCATGTCAGCCTCTCGCGGCCTGGCCTGAAAAGGGCCAGCCTCTCGCGGCCTGGCCTGAAAAGGGCCAGCCTCTAGCGGCCTGGCCTGAAAAGGGCCAGCCTCTCGCGGCCTGGCCTGAAAAGGGCCAGCCTCTCGCGACCTAGCCTGAAAAGGGCCAGCCTCTCGCGGCCTAGCCTGGAAAGGGGCAGCCTCTCGCGGCCTGGCCTGAAAAGGGCCAGCCTCTCGCGGCCTGGCCTGAAAAGGGCCAGCCTCTCGCGGTCTAGCCTGGAAAGGGCCAGCCTCTTGTGGCCTAGACCTAGCCAGGGGTAGGGGGAGCAGCCTCTCACGGCCTAGGCCTAGCCAGGGGTGGGGGGGGGGGAGCAGCCTCTCGCGGCCTAGGCCTAGCCAGGGGTGGGGGGGGGAGCAGCCTCTCGCGGCCTAGGCCTAGCCAGGGGTGGGGGGGGGGAGCAGCCTCTCGCGGCCTAGGCCTAGCCAGGGGTGGGGGGGGGTGCAGCCTCTCGCGGCCTAGGCCTAGTTGGGGGGGGGGGAGCAGCCTCTCGCGGCCTAGCAGGGAAGGGGGCAGTCTTGATTTTGATTGTTGCAGACGGAGGCGGCTAGTTTATTGTGCACCCCATACTCATCTTGTGCCAGCCTCTCGTGCCCTAGCCTGAGTGGCTAGGGGATCATCTGTTGTCAAAATATATATAGTTTATATAATAACAAAAGTATTATATATATAGGCTAGAATGATTTGTCCAGTATGTTCTATCATGGGTATGATTTATGAAAGTGTAATATTTATTCACTAATGTGGTGTACCTAATGGCATTTATCTAAATTTATTGGCCCCGGTAGACCACATAAATGTAATACATATTGTAGGCAAATGAAATTATTTGAAATGGTGTGTAAGTTCAGTGTTTGTGTTGCAGGCATCGATGGACCTGCCGCCGGACAAGGCCAAGTTGCTGAAGCAGTATGACGAGATGAAGAAGTGGGACATGATCTGCGACCAAGAGCGTGTCAGCGCCAAAGACCCACCAGCTCATTACCTCAACAAGCTCAAGACCTACCTCGACCCCAAGGCATCCAGGTCTAGCAGGGTTAGTATCAACTAATGGAATTTAAAACACAAGTAACAATGGGTCGTACAAGAATGTTATGGAATTATAGTCATGTAAAGCTACCAACATGGCATAGTGTAGTATTTCTTTCTCCACATCCAAGCTATGAAATAGGGTAGTTCAGGAGTCTGAAGGATTGGTATTGTTGTTTCCATGTAAAGTCTAAAGCTAAGAATTTGTATGGCATATTTTTAAACATGGCTCTAGAACCTTTAGGTAACTTAGTTTCAAGAGTGTAATTTATTTTATGATAGGCTACATTAATAAAGGCATCGTCTGTGGTCCAGATGGTCTGTTGATTTATGATGTACTTATCAGTGAGAACATGTCAGTCTAGGATTAGATCATTGCTGATGGAATGATGCTTGCGTGCGCTCAAACAAATACCTTTCCTTGGATAAGTTCCACTCTTCAGCCTTTGGTAAGGTACCACATGAAAGACCAACAAGGAAATTACAGGCCCATGGAATAAATGGTAAACTATTAGAATGGATAAAACAATGGTTGAAGGAAAGAAAACAAAGGGTCATGCTAAATGGAAGCGAATCTGAATGGAGATACTGTATGTGATAAGTGGGGTGCCACAAGGGTCCGTTTTGGGACCTACCCTTTTTGTCATGTACTTCAGTGACATGATGAGAATATTACAAACCATTTAATCAGATTTGCAGATGACATAAAGATTTATGGTAAAGTGGGAAATTATAATGATATTGAAGCCTTACAAAGAGATCTACATGAACTCCACAAATGATCAGAAAACTAGCAAATGCTTTTTAATATCGACAAATCTGCTGAAGTCTCCATCACCATGCATATGGGTCATAACAACCTATGGCACGACTACCAAATTACTAGCATTACATTACAGCAGATTGATGAAGAAAAGGACCTTGGAGTCAAAATCCACCACTCATTAAAAGTTGCATAACAGGTGGGTGCATTTTTTTTTTTTTATTAACACATTAGGTACATCTGCATTAGTGCAGCTACCCTAGACTATATGAAGTGGAGTACAGTGTGTCAAAAAAGCTAACTAGGTGATGCTAAAAAAATCTCCATCACACAGGATGGTTAGTCATACAGAGGCATGTGATAAGCGGTCTGCACTGGCAGACTCCGGCAGGTGGGTGCAGCAGTCAGAAAAGCTAACCAAACTCTCGGGATAATCAAGCATACTTTTTGACTTTAAGGAAAAAAAGGTAATGGTTCATCTGGATAAATCTCTGCTGCACCCCCATTTGGATTACTGTATCCAAGCATGGAGACCTCATTTTCAGAAGGCCATGGCTGCTCTTGAGAAGGGGTAACACCGGACAACAAAAGTAATTCCAGAGCCAGGTCATCTCTTGTATCAGGAATGCTGAAAGGCCACAGGGCTAGTAACACTGCAATCCAGGCATGACTGGGGTGGATCTCATTGAAACTTTTAAAATACTGAATAAGTTAGTATATATGTAACACAAACAAGGAGTAACAGTTTCAAGCTAAACTAGCTACAATATAGGACTGAGAACAGGAGATGCTTTTACACCCATAAGGTTATTAACCTATAGAACTGCCTGCCCGCTGAAGCTGTACCTGCAAAAACTGTGTTTTATAAAATATACCTGGAAAAGATCATCAAGGCAAATGGAGGGGACCTTCAACAAGCCACTGGCTTTCTGTCCTCGTCGAGGCCATTAGGGTTAGTGGCTCTCGGGTAAATATAAAGTATTACATTGTGTCCTTTATTATCTTGTATCCACACTGCTTTAGTTTATTGTCCTCTTATGTTTTTGCTCTATCTGCTCCTTTTAAAGAATGAAACTCTTAACTCTGAGCTCTAATATGATATTTGTATTGCAGAAAAGGAAAATGGTGGGGGAATCAACATCTACTCAGGTTCTAAGAGACCTGGAAATCTCCCTCAGAACAAACCACATAGAGTGAGTACAAAGTGATAATTCATATGGACAGGTGTACAACACATGTTTTTTGTTATTTCATACTGTTCTCTTGTTTGGAATCAATTATTAGTAACATTTCAATTATAGAGCTGCATAATATACACAAATATTTGTGTATTAAATGGTAGTGTGGTTAATATAATTTTTTGTGTACACTTAACGTCTCAGGAATTTTTCAGCACAATTTTCCCAGTAGTGGTAGGATTCACCCCACTTTAATGTAAACAAATCATGTTTGCCATTTTCAGATTTGTATCCATATTTTTTTTTTTTTTAAATATTGAGAAATTTTAGCGAGTGAAATTTGTCTGTGACGAGGCATTATTATTATTATTATTATTATTATTATTATTATTATTATTATTATTATTATTATTATTATTGGTAATGGTAATGTCTTCTCAGACATAATAACATAGGATAAAAACCCACACTTGTGTATATGTGTGTAATTTATGTAAGGAATTTACAGTCTTTCACACTCCTGAGTGCTTTATCAAGGTCTGATAAATGCTTTTTCACGCACAAGAAAAAAAAAGAGGCTTACACAGGACTTGCACAGATGTAAGTCTCGTCTTAATCACACACTCAGACCTTGATAAAGCACTCAGGAGAGTGCTAAAGACGGTGTAAATTCCTTACAACAATTTCACAAATGTAGGTTTTTATCCTATAATAATAATAATAATAATAATAATAATATAATTATTATTATTATTATTATTATTATTATTATTATTAATACAGAAATCACATTAACATAATCTATATCAATGAGAAAATCCACTGGCAATGAGATGGGCGTAAACGTGTGACTTTGTCATTGCGAAGCCACATACTCTACTGCTAGACCACCATTGACTTGTAAAAGACGTGAGTGCATGTAGATCATACATTAAATCTAGATTGGCTTCAGTAGGGGCCCTCCAAACTTCTTGTGATTTCAGTAGAAATCCGGTTGTATGACTTTTTTAAAGACAGCGGTAGTCTAATGGTAGAGAATGCGGCTGGGCAGTGACAAAGTCGTAGGTTCATGCCAACATCATTACCCCTAGTGGATTTTCTCTATTATTATTATTATTATTATTATTATTATTATTATTATTATTATTATTATTATTGTATTATAACACATGTACAGATACTGCATACAGTACAGTACCTGTACAGTTGTTATAATTTAAAACCATTATTAAATTATGTTTAAAATTTTGTTAGTAATATTTACCCATTTAAGGGGTATAATAAATATTTTTAAGATAACCTGTACATATAATAGTACAGTACCGTACTGTATACTCAAATAGAGTATTGATTACATAAACACAGTTTTGGCAGACTTTATACCAAAGTGGCTAGTGAAATTGAGGTCAACAACTCTTTGCAACCAAAGTTGAAATAATGTATACTGTTCATAATGCATTAAATAATTATTAGATAATTATTATAATAATTAAATAATTATTTAGCAGTCTCCGTGGTGTAGTGGTAAGACACTTGCCTGGCGTTCCGCGAGCGCTATGTCATGGGTTCGTATCCTGGCCGGGGAGGATTTACTGGGCGCAATTCCTTAACTGTAGCCTCTGTTTAACGCAACAGTAAAATGTGTACTTGGATGAAAAAACGATTCTTCGCGGCAGGGATCGTATTCCAGGGACCATAGGATTAAGGACTTGCCCGAAACGCTACACGTACTAGTGGCTGTACAAGAATGTAACAACTCTTGTATATATCTCAAAAAAAAAAAAAATAATAATTATGCATCAGATACCATGTGATTTTATGGAGTTTGTCTTTTATAGCTCTGCCATTAAATTCTTTAATTTTTAACATGAATTGCCTTTTTCCCCCACAGGAACCATTTAATATATTTTTAATTTCTGTATTGGTACTCTTCAGATGGGTGCGGGAATTTTTAAATGAAGAGAACCGAGGACTTGATGTTTTAGTGGATTATCTTACCTTCAGACTCATGATGCTCCGGTATGTGGGTTTTCTCCAGTCTCCTTACTTGAACATGATTGTTTCATCATGTCCTCTTGCGGTTTATTCTTCATACCTATACTCATATGGGTATTGTATTAGTATATCCAAGAGATATTGCATTGCTTTGTCTTCTGAACCAATTTCAGAATGTTCCATCAATTCTTGATGTAATAACTAAACTCTAGAAAATCTCTTGTTCACTTGCAGTCATCATCTTGGTGCATCTTAGATACAATAATATACTTTTGACAAAAAACTATTACATTGTATATTTGCCATTTAGCTTAACCATGTATAGTATACTGTATTTAATGCATATTTTTTCTACGGTATGCTTAAATACAATACTTTACTGTACTTTGTTACCTAAAGGTAGTTTTGTTTATGAGAAAGAGCTAGATGTTCATCTTAAACTTTTTCTTTAATTCCTACAGACATGAGCAGAGGATACGAGAAAGTTTAGAAGAGGAAGAGGAGGCAAGAAATCTCAATGGACAACTTAAACCCTCTTTAGAAATAGACTCCCCACGAATGAAGAGGGCTTCACGTCATGTTCAGAAACTGAATATGGGAGACTCCAAAGATGATATCCATGTCTGTATTATGTGCATGAGAGCGATTATGAATAACAAGGTAATTAACGACGACTGTGTGTGTGTTTCAGTTATTTTTTGTAAATACTGTACAGTGCAGAACTAGGTTGTTAAATTAAATATATGCACAGTATTAAATGCCATATATATTAAGTTGTATTATGATTGAATTATATGGCTGTAATGATATTACAGATAATTTTTTTAATTTTCAACATCCTTGTAACTTTTAGTAATTTGTTTAGCAAAAGCTAATGCATAACAATTTTGGCACCATGCATACATTATTGCTGTAAGTGAATAGACAATATAATGTAAATTTTTTTATTGTTTTTCAGTATGGCTTTAACCTGGTGTTTGAGCACCGTGAAGCTATCGGGTGCATCGCTCTCAGTCTAAATCACAGAAGTTTACGGTGAGTTCACTGCTACTGTGTCTGTGTTGTATGTACTGTATTTAGCTGTTTTTCTTGCTAATGTATTTAATTCATTCTTGAATTTCTCTATTTACAACTAGGCACGTGACATATTCATACTGCTCAGCAAAAATGTTGTTTACCCAAACAAAATAATGCTTAAATTTTCTTAATGATTATATTCACAATTCTTGGAAGACTATAGAAATTAGGGAAAGTAAATATTTACAATATGAAATTAAATAACCTGATCAAACTGTTGAGTTATTTTAAAGTTGTCCTGGCATCCTCGATTGTTGTTGCTTGAGGCAGCTAGTTTATTGTGTACCCCCCATACTCGTCCTGTGACCGGTAGCGCAAAAATTCTTGTTTATTAATTTCCTCACTCCATAAATACTGTATAGGTAACTTATCCTGAGAATGAAAGGTTTGTAGTTGGCATAGAGAAGTGCTTGTTGAATAACATTCTTGGTGTTTGAATTTGTTTGACTTCGAGTAATGAAGTTTGTTTCTGTCTTCAGAACAAAATTGAGGGTGCTCTATTTCAAGTGACACAAGCATGAGGAAAATTTTCTTTAGCAAGTGTATAAAAGTGGTTTCAATATTTTCAGCTCTTAAGACAATCCTTGTACTGTATTAATAAAATAATTAAACATTGCAGTTTTTTGTTCAGTATTAATATATGGCATGGACATTATTGTTGGTAACTTTAATGATGATTGCTATACTATATAAATTCTTGTGTATATTGTGTATGTAATTGTTATGTTTATATTTTGTTATTCTTTGATTTCACAGGACAAAAGCTCTTGTCTTAGAACTCCTAGCAGCCATCTGTTTAGTCAAAGGTGGCCATGAAATTATACTTAATGCCTTTGATAACTTCAAAGATGTTTGTGGCGAGTCTCAGCGCTTCCAGACCCTCATGGCATATTTTTCCAACTATGAGTGCTTCCACATAGAATTCATGGTGAGTAGTTGTCTTGTGTTGAGTTGAAAAAATCGTAAAATATTATATTTTCCAGAACTCTGAATTGGGCCCAAATCTTACAGGGAAAAAAACTTACTGACCTGCCACTGGACCTCTTTACTCAAGTTAATTAGCTACAACAACCGATTTTCAACCGGCTCTCCTCGCTCCTTTTTCAGCTTGCTTTAAACCAAACTCTACCAAAATTACCTAGCATATCCTGATCAAGCATTATCTTGACCACACCAAAGCAAACCTAGCTCAACTTCTTATGCAGAGTCCATTAAAATGGACAATATGAAACTACCAATATGGACTCTTATTTTAAATAAATATTGTTTTAATTACTGTAATGTACAACATTGTATTGCACATGTTTTTTTTTTTTTTTATTTATGTAGAGTTTGTTTATATTTCACAAAGCATTTTGCATTACTGTACTGAATTTTTTCCTAGTATTAAAAAAATCTTTGAAAAACATAAAGAAAGAAAATAATAAATTTGTCATGTATGTGCAGTGCTTTGTGTTAAATTTATTTTTACTATAGTAATTTTAAGCAAATTATGTAATGTATTTTTGCTATTGACTTCTGACACTTTTCATCATTGCTTCTCAATCCTCATAACTTTTATAGCATGCTGTACCATTGTGGGAATTGGAGTAGCAGTAATTATTATTATGATATCTTTTAAGCTTACTATTCAAGAGAAAGGTTGAAGGAACAACTTCAAAATATAAAGTATTGAGAAGAAATATGAAAAAATACAAATCATTATTTCATGTCAAATGTAAGAGTACTGTACATACAATTTCAAAATATATAAGGGGATCTTAAGTTTGCTGTTCAGTAGAAAAAATACATCAAAGAATAAGTAGAATTTTTTTATTATTATTTATATTAAGGTTGAGAGTTTGACATCATTCTCATCCTCATTAACTAATTTTTCACTACTAGAGGGTGAAAAGTAATTTACCTAGAGAAAATACAACATTTTTGAAAAAAAAAAGATTAAGTGTATTGCATTAAAAAGTAACACCTTTCCTTTTCAGACTGCTTTCTATATTTAGCAGTATCAAAGGGAATTAGTTCACCACATTCTGGTAAATTATACACTGGAGTATCCTGGCCACTTCCTGGATTGGGCTCTACTCATTCATAAGAGTATATGACCATAAGAATAAAGGAAACTTGAGAATGCCTCTTGGCATCTCTACATCATTTTTATCGTGAATATTTTGAGAACCTATGTTAGCATAATGTTAATACAAATTAAGACAAGGACAGAAGTAATAAAAAGATCACTTGTGTTGAAACAAACATATGCCTCTCCTAACCTTGCATTAAAGTTGTACAAGGTGATGATATTCTTGGTGATGGTGGCTCATGATTTTATGGTGTGAACGAGGTGGTGGTGATGGCATACAGTGAGCTGGTAATGGTGGTGGTGACAGTGTAGGCAGAGGTGGGGGAGAGCCCTCACATTGTAAAATTATCATATGCTTTGCTAAGCTTTATAGTAGTTGCAGGTTCTATTTGTGCAATTATGGTATTTAGGGAATAAGATATGAAGAGTTGCTCAATTACAGTTACCACTGTGTTTTGCCTAAGTAATCAAACCGAAGGATGAGAGTAGGATGCATAAAATGTCTTCAGGGAAATATGACTATGAAGGTGAGCCATGCTCCAAGGAAGTCCAATGGTATAGCAAGCTTGTGGAGGGTGTGCTGGAAGTTGAACTGAAGGGAAACCTGCAGAATTAACATGTGCTGGAGATTAAGATGTAATGCAGCATTTAAAGTCTTGGTATAGCTATGAAAATGCAAAATAATAATGTCAGCATTTAATAGTATATGCATAAAGTGTACTTGAGATGCAAAAGCAGTTCTCTTTCTTACAATATTCTGGAGGGTCTTGAAAAAATATTTAAGTGGAGTTGATTTAATTAAGAGGAAAGTGAAGGAATTTATAAGGACATTTATCTCATAATGAGAAATAGGGATTCTGAGCCATCATGAACCACCACTTTCATACTGAATTATCATATTCCACAGTGAAGGTTGTTATTTCCACTTCTTTACTTGGTGCATAATTAATTTATAAGCTTTACTTTTCTTCATGTTCCCCTTCCTTTTCCTAAATATTTTGATCATTTCAAATACACCTTTTTTATCAGCAGCACTGCTTCATCTTCATCACTTCTCAGTGACTAAATTTGTATTTAATTATGTACTCTTTGCTATTTTCAAACAGGTAGCATGTATGCAGTTTATCAACATAGTAGTTCACAGTGTGGAGGATATGAATTTCCGTGTACACCTTCAATATGAATTCACACAACTCGGTATAGATGACTTTTTAGAGAAGTTGAGACATCACGAAAGTGAAGAATTACAGGTAAAATTTTATTAAGTATTTTCCTTTAAAGGTAAACTTCAAAGAACTCACTATGAATGTGCTTATTTTTTTCTTTTAGAGCATAACTTGAGACTTTGGTACTGTACTATATGAGATAGTTAAGCTTGAAACAGAATTTCAAGAAGGAGAGAGGCAAAGTAAAGTGTTAAAGGAACTAACACAGAGGCTAGGTGGTCTGAGGTTGGCAACAGTTGCAGTGAAGCTCCTGGAAACTCTGCTGTTTTATGTAACCTAAATGTTTCTCTGGAAGCAAAAGTAACTACTGTATTTTTATACCATGTTTGATTACTTTTGCCTTTGATTATGTGCTATAAAATCATGTTTCTTGGGGAAACGACTGACTTCTTCAGCACTGCATTAAATCATGCAGATCAGACTGAGGGAATGGGATCCAGTGGGAGCACTTGGCTCCTTTGAGGTGTGCCCCCTGGACCAGTCATGGAAATGGGTTTTGGTAACTAGATACAGTAAATGCTAAGGTTATATCCAAGAGTTATGCTTAGGGATTACAAGAGGGCTCCATCCAGAATTAAAACAAAAGAGACTTAATTTTAATTGGTAGAAACTTTACAAATGATAGCTAATAAATGACTGTTAGTACAGAAATTTTACATAAAAAAACATGAAAATTGGGAAGTAGGTCTATGGCATACACCCAAGTACTCCACTATTTCCATCACTGTCCTCAACATTGGTAGTGTAGTAGCTTCCGTTTTCCATTGTTGGGGACAGAAAGTGTGTACGCTTATTGAGACTGCACTAGGTAAATGTCTATGCTCCCCCCAATGTTCAGCCCATAACATTTGTTTAACTCTCAGATGCCTATTTACTGCTAGATGACAAAAACTGACTATTCTATTGCTTGATGTTCAGTATAGAACTTACACAAGCAGTATCATACCTATACGTATAAATATTGAAGTTCCAGCAAGTATAGCCATTATCATTTCAATATAAGCATGGTAGTATAAATTTGCTGAAGTCTTTTTCAGTGTTTTGAAGATTATTTTCCATATTGTATGGCAAATTTTAAACAAAGTTTCTTAAATCAGTCTTGTATACATTATCTTTGCCAGATAGGCAGCCCACACAGCCTTAGTGTTGTGTTGTACTCTATTCAAGACTGTTTATAGTATCAATTGATATGCATACATCTACACTGTTGATAGACGTTTGCAAAATATCATCGTGAATAAGTCATAAATATCAATTTGCATTTACATATTTTTGTACATTAGTGTTTGTATTACTGATGCCAAAATGAGAGAGAAATTTTTAATTAATTTATATATGTATATTTTTCAGATTCAAATATCTGCGTATCTAGACAATGTGTTTGATGTTGCAGCGCTCATGGAGGACAGTGAAACTAAAACAGCAGCATTAGAAAGGGTAGCAGAATTGGAAGACGAATTAGCTCATGTATGTTAAAAGCTAATATTATATGCTAAAATATTGTGTACTCTATTTGAAAACAGCATGCTAATTTAGGTCACTATGAAAACAGGATAAATCCTACTTTTTTAAGACTAGAATTTGATTAACTAACAAAGTGTTATGTTATACATCTTTTTCAATAGGCTAATGCCTTCCCACTGCATAAAAGTGGGAAATATTGTAATGATTATGTATGTATGTATGTATAAATAGGAGTTATATACATAAGTGATCCAGTAGTTCTGTGAGAATAAATTTATCCATTGGAGTACGTGCTAATATTAAATGGTTGGGACGAGTGTGCTGGAAATGAAGGTGATAGATTACTGTACTATCAGTTCTAAACAACATGTGAAAAACAAAATACATAGGTACAGTACTGTACTGAAAAAGTAGGAATTTTGATGTTTATTTCAAAAAACTATTTTGGTTCTGTTAAATATTAAAAATAAATAGAAATATTTTCAAGAAAGTTTTGAAAGTTAGACAAAGGTTAGACAAAAGGTGCCTTTTGGTAATTAAGAAATAGATAGCATGGTTCATAAGAGTTTGATTAATTTGTGTATCCTATAATGAGAGTAAGGTATCTTCAAAATTATATGGAAGTGTTGATTGTAGAATATATGGAAATATTTTAACTGTTGTAGACATTAATAAATGTGTCTTTCAGAATTACAAGTTCTTGTATAACTTAAAATTGCTTCAAGAAACATAGCAGTACAAAAATACTCGGAACACATTCTGATAGTATAGGTTACAAAGACACTAGGTTACAAATAATACATCACAATGATTTTACTCCACTCAGATGGCAGAACGAATGTCTGAAATGGAAGCTGAATCTTTAGCAAAATTAGTCGAATTAGAGGGCGAATTGGTTGACATGCGCAGACAAAAGGAGGAGTTGGAGAATATTCATTGTCAGGTATGTGACTTATTACCTCTGAATTATGTTTTTAATAACATTGGTAATAATAATAATAATAATATTATTATACAGTAAATAATATTTATTATTGATTTATTATTATTGATTTATTAATTATTATTATTAATTATTGATTTATTATTTATTATTAATTATTATTATTATTATTATTATTATTATTATTATTATTAAGGCTTTTGAGTGAACAGGGACTTTTTACTCAAGTGAACTTTTCACTTTGAGTGAACAGGGACTGAAAAACTTTTCAGTTTTTCAGCACAGTCAGGGAAAGACTGCTGTTCTTGCACCAATGCAACAGGGATCTTTTATAAAGATCTCTTATCAAGTGATACTGGTGCAAGGAAGACACTACAGTACTCTTAATGTACAGTAGACTGAAATGACTTCAAGAAGGTTCATTAAAGTACAATACACTCAAACTGTTTCCCAAGCACTACTCAACATCAGAGAGACTATCAAGGAGTACTCTGTTAATCATTGTCCTCCCTGGCCACTACTCACAAACTCCACCAGGATTTGGCACCTACATGTTTAAAGGATGCCCTGACTACCCATTCTAACATAAAAGAGCCTATCTTAAGTACAGGAGTAGTTGGGACAGCAGGGAATGGGGGGATAGTGTCTCAGAAAAAAGCTTTTCCTCTACATTTAAGTCCCATTTATGAACGGTATTACTCAATTGGTTCCTTAGGCAAGAGTAACTTGCATAGACAGAAACACTTAAAATGTAAACACACACAAGGGATTAAGCTTAAGTATGCTGCAGAATAGTGCCAGTTGGAGCTCCAACCCATTGACGTACTCTATGCAACACCTGAATACTGTATTCACCAAACCACACACTAGAAACTGAAAATATGAGGACGTTTCAGTCCATCCTGGACCATTATCAAGTCGATTGTCATGAATACTGTATGAATACACTCATTGTGTATTAACACACTATAGCGATTCTTAGTAGCAGCCGAGTGGACAAACCAGTGATTAACTGAGAACTCCTTTGGGACTTCTTTGATACCAAGTAGAGGCTGAATGGGTTTTTAGCCTTTTTGAGGTTATTCTAGGCTGGATTGAGAAATCTCCAGTGTAATTGTCCAAGTGTAATTTCATAAGTGATGCTGACTACAAGGAAGAGATCTATCTGTAAGCCCACCTACTGTCCTTTTTGTAACAGTTGTAGTTTATTTTAACTTTTCTGATGCTCAAATGCTTTGTCATATCTGGCCTTAAAGCTATAGATGGAGTTAGCTACCACAACTTCTTGTTTTGGTGCATTCAGTTTGACGACCATCGGGATAGAACAAACATTTCCTCACATTTTGTCAACTCATTTATGTTTCCAACTTCCATCTGTGTTCTCTTATCCTGTCTCTGTCAGTTTAAAGAGGCTGTCCTGGTCCATCTTTCCTATTTCCTACAGCATCTTGATATTGCACCAGTGCTAAATGTTGACTAGGCATAGTCAACAGCTCCATATGTGGTAAGAACAGAAGTTTACATACAGGAGCAATCAGGTAATATAGATCAGAAAATGATGACGATAACAGTAACAATAATAATGATAATAAAGATAATTTAGACTTGTGTCTAAATATGTCTGCATGTTGTACACATGTGCATTGGTGTTCACAATGATGATAATTTATTAGTGTTAGAGAGGCTTGTATAGTAATGTGCCATTGTCTTAAGCTATCAAATGCTGTTGACAATTTGTTTGTAGTTAAAATCCAACATGAAGCAAAGTCTTAAATACATCCATCATCTGTGTGTATTTATATTTTGTAAGGTTCAAGAGGAGGTGTCAACTCTACGGAGAGAAGTCAATCAGAAAAGTGAAGAATCTCGTCAAAGACAATCGATGTTGGAAAAACAAATCCTAGAGCTTGAAAATCTTGCAAGATCAAGTCCAAGTAAGTTTGGTTGATAAATCTATGAAAAATTTACATTATTTAATGTATAAATTAGCATTTCTATTTTGTATTTGCAGGTATTTGATTTGCACATAACCATTGAAGTTAATTATATGTTCATAAACAGCTTTTTCTTGTGTGGAAGAATAATTACAAATTTTTTATCTTCTCTTTAACAAGGAATATCTATAGTTTTTTATCTTCTCTTTAACAAGGAATATCTATAGTTTTTTATCTTCTCTTTAACAAGGAATATCTATAGTTTTTTATCTTCTCTTTAACAAGGAATATCTATAGTTTTTTATCTTCTCTATTTAACAAGGTATATATATATATATATAATTAACCCCACCATAAACAAATAAGTTTATTAATTTTTTCAGTATTTCTTATTATGAAGTCATTGCCATATACTGGTTAGGTTTAATTTAAAAAAATAGTAATTTACAGGCAAAAATATTTTAACAAATTATTCACGAACATGTTAAAATCATTTGATCATACGAGCAATGATACTTTTTTATGAATACATAGTAACAAAATGAGAAATAAAACATATTCTGCTATAATTATGGGTGTAATATAAATGCATCACTTTGTGAATTGTTAGCTTGAAAGTAAACTCCTGTTCCAGTTAAAATCTAGAAGTGAATTGTTTTGTTAAATATTCTCTTATGTGCTCTTAGGTGGTGTAGAAAGATCGGGCACTGAAGCACTGGCTCCTGCACCTCCACCCCCACCACCACCACCACCAGGTGTGTCTAGTTTCTTTGCTCCACCACCGCCACCGCCACCTCTGGGATGTTCCACACCACCTGCGCCACCAAAATTGCCGATGGGAATGAGCAGTGGACTGCGACCACCACCTCCAGCACCTGGAATGAACTTGGTTGCTCCACCTGACTCGATGACGATAAAGAAGAAAGTTAACACGAAGTATAAGCTACCGACACTCAATTGGGTCGCTCTGAAGCCCAATCAGGTGAGCAGACATCTACATGTGTTGATATCACAGTACTTAGTATTATTACTGCCAAAAAATAATGGAACATGTAAGATTAGCTTGTATATATATCTAAAGTATTTGTGTATACATTTTGCTCACTGTTTTCTACTGTAACAGAGCAGTGTATGAAGAATCTCTTCCACTTTTCATTGTTTATACATTTAAATTAGCTCCAGTATGTTTTGTATTGTCACTGATCTTGCTGATATAAATTTATAATTATATCTTTTGGACCTATTTCTTCACCGATCATTCATCTCTTCACTACCACTTTTTTATTTTAAATGACTGATGATTGATTTACAGGTACTGTACTCTAAATTTAACTTTATTTTTTACTCCTTTGGAATTTCATCTTAAGATTACAGCACTATTTTCAAAACAGTGTTATAGCATTTAGCAGTAAATATTGTTTATCCATTTCCAGTCAACTCACTTAATATTGATATTAGATTTGACCTTTCATACAAAAGTTAAACAGTGGCACCTTGCTCAAATGGACTAATTGGGACAGGACCTGTTCTATTTCATCACACAATTTTCTTCTCTCTTCCCAGCAATAACTTTACTCGTGTCCAAATGTACTTTTATCAGTTTTCTCTGACAGAAACTTGAAACTTTTAAGTAATATACATAATTTTCTATCACTGCTGAAAGACCTGCATCATTTACATAAATTAAATGACCTACTCCATTAACTTGTATCATTAACTAAGTTTACATTTTTCTCCAGTATTCTTACCTAGACCTCCCTCCTGAGGTCAGGATAAGAATATGTACTGTATATACCAGTGTAATCATCACATTTTTCAGTCCATTCCACAGCACACAACTATGGTACTTTCATCCTCCATCTCCCAGCACACAGTGGGGGATCAGTTTAAATACCTGGGATGAGTATTTGACAAACGAGGAACTTGTATTGGTGAAGTTGAGGCTTAACTTCAGGCTTAACAGAGTTGGGGAAAAGAATGGGCTGGTGCAGTGAAAGCCCAAGATGGAAAACTCTAGATAGGAAGAGATGTAGACAGAGTGCTGCATGAAGGAGTGATAGTGGTACAAAACATGAGAAATCAAGAATTATAGTTGAAATGGTCACTCTTGAGAAATCTTGTGTGGTGCTTGGAGAATAATATTGTTAATGAATTAATATTATTAATACAGTTCTTTGAACTTGGTGTGATTTTCTCCATAGGTACGAGGAACAGTTTTCAATGAACTTGATGATGAAAAACTGTTTAATGTCATTGACTTCCTAGAATTTGAAGAACATTTCAAAATCGGTTTAGGAGGAGGTTCTGGCAAAGCCAATGGAGATGTTTCAGAGGTTGATTCTCTACACGCTTTTGGTAGTAAAAGAATTAAGAAGCTAGAATTAACTTCTCTGATGGAACATACCCGCTTAAGAAATATTGGTAAGTTTTTCTGTATTTTGAGTAACTTTATATGAACCAATTGCACTTTATATCTATAAATTAGAATGTCTTATCTGCTTGAGGTAGGAGGCCAGATGTTAGGGCTAGCCTCACCCAGCTTTGTATCATGATTGCTGTGGGATAAGTGCCCAACATGGTCAGGTCATGGTCACCACAATTCGAGAGAGAACAATGGGCCACAATCACATACTGCCCCCCCCCCTCCCCAATGATTTTGGCACTGGCCTCTAGCAACAGTTTAGGTGAATACTTGGAAACAAATTTCAAAACCATTATTTAGTCTTTAGAGTATTGTATAAATTTTGTGCACTGGTGTTGAGAAAAGTAACACAAATTTCTACTCATCATACTTTGCCCGTAACAGTAAACAGATGTAACTTGTAAGATGTCAACACCACCCTTGGTCCACCACCAGCCCTCTCCTTTCCCAGGCCCATCCACTAGACTACTTTCCGACATCCTCCCACTGGCACGTTTCTCTTTAATTTTTATAAATGACCTCAGAGGGAGTGAGCTCGTATGTGTCAGTGATTGTTTGCAGGTAATGCAAAGTTAATGAGTAGAGTAAGAATTGAAGAGGACTGGAAGATGCTGCAAGAAGACCTTAACAAACTTCAGGAGAGGGCAGATAAATGACTGCTGGAATTCAATGTAAATAGTTGTAATGGCTTGGTGCTTTATCCTGATAATTACCTTACTGTACAAAAAGCAATAATTGAAAAAGCCCTAGAAGTAGATGTAATTCCAACACTAACACAAGAAGCTCATGTGAGCAGGATAACATCAGCAACATATGGGAAGTTAGTAAGCATAAGAATGCCATTTAAGAATCTAAACAAGGAAGCATTCAAGTCCATACACTGCTTATGTGAGATCATTGCTTGAGTATGCATTATCTACACCTTATGAAGCATAAACGGAAACTTGAGAAAGATCAGAGGTTTGCAACTAGATTATTACCAGAATTAAGAGGCCTGAGGAATATGAGGATAGGTTAAGAGAACTCATCCTCACAATCTTAGAGAAAAAATAGAGGGGATATGATAACTACATACAGTATACAGTTGAGAGGAATAGATAAAGTGGATTAAGGATGCCTACTCAAATTAAAAAGAGGGAGGGCAAGGAGGACATCAGTGGAAGTTGGACACAAATTCAGTCGGAGATGCAAGAAAGTTTTTGTTCCCTGTATGGGTAGTTGGCAAGTGGAAATCCAAGCCCCCAAAATATAAACAGTACAGCAGACATGATTCAAAAATTGCATAAATGTTTGGTAGCCATATCCTTGACTGAGCTACTAACAGTTCATGGCTATGCCAACCCATTAGTGCTAGTTAGTAACTTGTACAGGCCTTCCCCAGCTAGTTAGTAACTTGTACAGGCCTTCCCCAGCTAGTTAGTAACTTGTACAGGCCTTCCCCAGCTAGTTAGTAACTTGTACAGGCCTTCCCCAGCTAGTTAGTAACTTGTACAGGCCTTCCCCAGCTAGTTAGTAACTTGTACAGGCCTTCCGTAAGACTTGTACTTACGATGACTAAACACTTGCTCAATCCACTGCTTTGTGCTCCTCCTCAAGCATGGTGGGGAAATCTAGGATCAATTATCAAATTTCTTCGGCAAACAAAACCCTAACCATGGTTAATAAGAAAATATTAATGGTGGCACATCAGGGCCAATAAAGAGAAGCCATGACATTGGAAATGAAAGTGTACATAATAATAAGGAAATCATAGACAGGAGAAATAGTAACACAAATTGCATTTGTATAGGATAAACCATCCAACACTCGTCACTAGTATCAAAGAATTGGTATAAGTGTAGACCATGCAAATTCAGCCTGTGTTGTTATTTCCAATATTGAAATGCTTGGGTTGTTACCTTCTATCTCTTCTTTCTTCACTAATTAAGTATCTCCTTAATAATTATCAAATCCAATAAACAAGGTAACTGTAGTAATCAAGGTAAATAAACCCAGTGTTTATATAACATTATTAATATTTAAATTTGTTTAATATACCAATTTTTGGTGCTTTGGGAACTTCTCACATTTAGAGTATTATGCCTTTGGGAGATTGTGTTCTAAGTTCTGACCAGTTGACTTAAGACAGAAAATTAGGATCATATCATAAGCTGAGGACTCCTGTACTATGATGAATGTGAAGTTGAATAATGTTATGATACCTAAAATCCTTTATATATTAGATTCATGACAATACAATTAGGAGAATGTGTGTACTGACAGTGTTATTCAGAAATGCATTAGATAGGCATTTTTTTCTTTATATTTACCATAATAACTTTGAGAGTAGATTAATCATACATTAACTGATAAACTTCTATGTGCCGGAAAACTGTTTGCAAGGAGAGGAGCAGTTTCTTGTACAATGCAGCTTTTATGAGTTACTCAAAGTAATATTTGCTGTACAATATAAATAATTTTGAGCAATTATGTTTAATTAAGTAAAAATTGTTAGCAATCTTTCTATATAGGTATATTTCTTTGTTATATGAATTGTCGGCAACCTCCTCCATGTTTTTTTTTTCAGCCATCTCTCGAAGAAAACTGGATCTTCCATTTGATGTTGTGAGCAAGGCTGTGAATTCCTTGGATCTGAAGACGCTTAATGTAGATAGTGTGGAATTGCTTCAACGAATGGTTCCTACTGATGCAGAGGTTAGCTTGAATTTTTTAGGCATTACATTTTTATATGATGCATGCATTTTTATATAGTCTTAATTGTGTGGTCAGAAATATCTTTGAAACCTTTGTTAGAATATCCAGTGGAAATGTATCCACTGATACATTTATCCATACAGCAACACTGATGAAAGTTAAAATCTTCAAGAACACATTTTCTAAACTGAAATCTCAGATTTGGCATAGGTACATTACTTAACCTTTCTATCTATTTGTTTCTGCTCTTGCAAACATGCTATCATAAAGCTGGTCAGTATTTCCAGTCTTGTTTTCTAGTTAAACCCAGTTATGACTCCTTCACTTCTACACTAGCCAAACAAGCATGTTAAATTCTGACAAATATTTCTGGTATTAGTTCAATAGTCTTCAGAATACTGGAAGGTGTCTGAAGTATCTGGGAAGATTCTACAAGTGGCTCTCCTCTTAAAAATGAGGGGTTCCCAAAGGAAAAGGTGCAAAAGAATTAAGAACATCATACTGTAGCATAATATAACACAGAAAATAATGAAATAGAATAGCTTACTTACAACTGTAATTCATTTTGTGATGATTGTAACTTTTGCCTGCAACATTTAGAACATCATAAAAAATTTTCCTTTCATTTTATTTTCCTATTTTTATTTTAACTTTCATTTTATCTCTTGACAGATTAAAGCGTATCGTGAATATGAGAGAGAACGGAAGCCTGTAAATCAACTAACAGAGGAGGATCAATACATGTTACAGCTCAGTAAAGTTGACAGACTGTCTACCAAACTTCAGATAATGAGTTTCATTGCTAACTTCTTCGACAGTGTGCATATCGTCACACCAGTAAGTTTCTCCGAAGATCATTTCATTCTTACATTAAATGCACAAGATGGTCGTACGTTTAGCTTTTGTCATCACTGCATTTTTTGTTTTTGGTTTTTCTGTTCTGAAATTTGTTGGTGTCCTTTAGGATATCTGGAGAGCACCTCTTGAATCATTCTTTACCACTGTATTGTTGTGCAAAGAAAGTCCCCAATGTCATTATGATGTGTCCTCATGGCAGATTTTAGAATCATTTTAAAATTATTGAGGAAGGTGACCTTACCTTGCCATGGTTTCAGTGGTCAGTGTTCCCATGGGCAAGACTCATGTTGTGGTTTGGTCAGTCAGACTGTTTGTGTAGTATAGCCTATAAATCAAGCATCCTTGAGGGGGTTTGTTAGTTTCCTCCTTGAACATAATCAGAGGTCTGTTAGTAATTCCCCTTAAATTGTTTCTTAGTCTGTTGCATTCCTACTTTTTATTTGAACTTTTCTACACATTTTATATACTTTTACAATATTGTAACAAATGTTGAAAGTTTTTTGGTATATATATTACAGTACAGTACAGTATTATGCTAGCATTTTTCAGGTCTTATTGTATCCAAGACAGTAAGACATGCAAAATGGTCATGTCATTTTGGCTAGACCATTATGTCTAGCCATTGACATACATGATATATGATATATGTCAATGACTAGACATAATGGTCTAGCAACTCCAAGAGGCAGGAACATATTGTTCTAAATTTGTTAGCCGGCATTGTGTATCTCATTTTTCCAACTATACAGTGCAAATATATTGGCCAAAAAAATTGCAAAATTGGGGCATCTGTTAATGTAGAAGTCAGTCTGTGAAAGAGCTAGATGCAATTGAAGGAGTCTATTCCAGAAATAAGACTTCTTTTGAAGTGAACCAGTATATTCACTGCCTAAATGGTCAACTTATTTAAGAACTTGCTTTTTCCAAGTGATTTTAATATAAAAAGTGGATTCCATTATTTGTAGGAATATAAACATAATAATTTTTGTATAATATAGGGAAAAATAGTAGATTTTGAATGCCACAAGAAACTTTAGTAGAGAAGGGTTCAGCACAAATGTACTCGATCAGGTGTATGCTATAATACTCTGTTTATGCTGGTAAAATGCCTTTAATGGAGAGGGAGATAAAAATACAGATAAATAGTCAACCACTGGCACCAATGTGGCCACTCTATGCTCAGCTGAAATGAATCCCATTGACATAGTTTTTGTAATATCTTGATAAGTTTTGCATGTTGCATCTACAGTCTTCATTGTGGTGTACTTTTATAGCTAATCTGATTTTC